>NW_024609884.1:2370034-2676551 GCF_016920785.2 Ixodes scapularis | reverse complement strand
CCGCGAAAATAAAGGGTTTTACAGTATCCCACATTGCCTGATGATCAGTTAGGGGGAGAATATTGGTCTTAGAAGGGCGGGAGGAATCATATGTTTGTCTTTATAGACGTAGGCTAGGTGGCGCAAGCTACCGCCCACTATAAAGGGTATAGCTAGTAACACTTATCCATTCGTAAGATTGAGTAAATTTTGGAACACAGCATCTGTCAGCTCTAGTGGCTCTGTGACGTAATCGGTTGCTTTTCGGCGGATGCCGCTCGAGCAGTTTGTGTGCATTTGTGTGCACCGAGCAAAATGGCGGTGGCAGCTGAGGGAAGCGGCGCGTAGTCGGGGTATGGGGGTTGCGAACCGAGCCTTGTGTCGTACAATGCACCTCCGACTGGCTGCGTGGGCGGCAGCACGCGAGCGCAGTGTCCGCTAGCCGCAACATGGGCGGTAAACAGAGCACGTCGTCGAGCGGCCGGCCGTCCCAGCCGGGAGCTGGCGACAGTCGAGCGGCGGCAGGCCCACTGGCATCCCTGCTGTCTCCGGTGTCGACGAGCAGCGGCGACCCCCGGCTACGTGCGCGTAGCCTGTCCAGCGTGCTCAGCATCCCGGCCCCCTCGCAGAGTCCCGAGTCGCCGGTCGAGTCGGGCTCCAGCACGCCGGACGGCACGCCGTTTGGACGTGTGTTCGCAGCCCACTCTCTGCCCGTGCACTTGGTCTCCTTCAACGGTGAGCCCTCCCCGAGTGCGCGGAACCCCGTCTCTCTCGTCCGCCTGCGGGTGTGCGACCTGCGAGACCTCTTCAGTGGGTCTCCGTCGGACCGCCTCTTGTGCCCGACTGGGCGACACGGTCGTGCATTGGGTTGCCGCAGTCTCCGTCGCTCGCGCCCTGCCTCTCGCTCTTGGCTTCGACCAGCCCAGAGAGGTCATGCATTGGCGGGTGATCCCAAAGTGACGCCAGGTGGCAGTGCTGCCAAGGCTAGGAAAAGGAAAACAGCCCTCCTTTAGCCGTCTGCTCCTCATTGGCGGAGAAGGGGTCACATGCGCCAAAGAAGTCTAAAGCACTTGCGGGGGAATGGCCTTGCGTAGCGCCGA
Organism: Ixodes scapularis; assembly: GCF_016920785.2. Taxonomy (NCBI): domain Eukaryota; kingdom Metazoa; phylum Arthropoda; class Arachnida; order Ixodida; family Ixodidae; genus Ixodes; species Ixodes scapularis. Next base: position 2,675,472 of record NW_024609884.1, on the reverse strand, counting down.
GTTTGGGGCAAGGCATATGTTTCGTTTCACGTTCGTGAAATGGAGATCATACACTCCAGTATGATGAACAGAAAGTTTCTTGAACCTTTGGCCATGGTGCGCCATTAAGATATGTGTAATTGGAATGTTTTTATAATGTGAGAGGTGTTTCAAAAAAACCATGAACAAGTAGATGACGCTTTTGGGGGACAAGGCCACCGCCGGCACACATGCCAGACCAAAGTTGACTTGCAGAAGGTACACCTTACACTCTAGTTTGACAAGCAGGAAGCCTCTTTATACTGTGCCATTGCATTTGTTATAACACCAGCAATGGTTTAGAACACCGATGCAGCAAACGACGGGAGCAGACACCTTCCGCACCGTGGAAGACGCCGTCTCGGCAGTTCGGAAGGTGGGCGTCTCATGCAAGGTCGACGGTCGCTTCCTGCTATACGTGGAGCAACAAAAATTTGAAACCGTCGCGATGCTCTGCTCCGCAAGTGGAGCATATGCGGTTACTCAAGGGAAGAGGCTAGCCTGTGTTCAGTCAGTGGGTGCAATAATTCTATAAAGTTGACTGGGGCAGTGAAAAAATTTTTGTACTTTGTGTAATTCCCGCTTAAAATGAGTTGGTGACGTTTATAACCCATGAAATGCATTACGCCCGCTTCAGACGTGCCAACTTTCTCAGCAGTTTGGGGGTTGCTGGTGGGTCCCTAGATCGACACGAATTGCTGAGGTTGGGTCTGGCTCGAAACACTGAGCAACTCGAAGACGTTTGAGGTGGCAGCAGCCAATCAGGAACGCAATATTTTCACGTAATGCCCCGTGCCGGTGATGTTGACAACTAAAGACTTGGTTCCATTTTGAAATTGATCATTTTTGAAAATAAGCTGTTTCAAAAAGATGAGTTAGTATTCTCAATGCCATTTAAATGTATAAAAACATATTTATAGTGCATAACTGTGTCTCTAAATAGTGCAAGAAAAATTAAATTTAATGATGATGATGGCAAATCGTAGCAATTGGTTGGTGCGTGTGAACGCGGGCGGCCCGTGTTGCTGGTGTTGCAATGTGAAGTTGCTGGCAGAGATTGCCCCGTCTGAAGCTAGCCTTAGTCTTTCTCCTTGTGCAGTAGTAATCGCAAAAAATAATGAAAAAAATAAATAAAATGGGCAGTTTTCCTCTCAGCTTGCAGCCAGAACAACCGGCCACGTGATCTGGAGCCTATTATATGCCGCCAATGTTTGTCATAGCCACGTGCTGGGGTTGGCAAAGCACAGAACACGTGCTTAGTGCCAGACATTGTTAGGGTTCGGCTATTGTTGTCGTTGAAGCGATTGGGCACGAGGCACTACCCGGATGGTTGTCGAGCTATTGATTATGGCAAGTCCAAGTCCAGGGCTCATGCAATGCCCAGGTCCAATCTTTGAGCCGCATTCAGAAATTGTCACTGGGGGACACTGCGACCTCGAAACTATGTCATCAAGTTTTGCGAATGTGAGATTGCAAGAAAAAGCTAGCTTTATTCCTGAAATCGCACCGCAACAAAGAGGTTTCTTGGTCAATGGCATTGCATGCGAGTTTACCTGGGTCCCACTAGTGCCGTAAGCTCGCGGAAAGTGAAAAACATTCTAACTGAATATCGTTGCACCGCCCATTTAACGGTCTCTCGTGGGTTTATTAATATTGGAAATATTAAAGGCGTGTATGTGGGACCAGGGGCATCGGAAGTGCTTGGGGGATGAGGGAGGACTAATGAGGGGTGTGTTGCCATTAGGAAGAAATGGTGTGTTGCCATTAGGAAGAAATGTTCTGGGGCCTGTTTGATGCCACTGCGGGGGACTAAATCTGGGAGAAAAAGTCACTGCCCACTTCCCGGAAGTTGGCATTTTCATCTTTGCCTGACGAGAAAAGGCCCAGCTACTAATTTTAGTGATTATTGAACATTCATGTCATTTGTTCTCATCACCAGAGAATTCATTCTTTTCTTGAGCCATCAGCTGTCGTGGCCGCAGAAATTTCTGTGTACAGGCATTCAAGCAGAAACTATGTGTCGCACAGAAAAAGTGTAGACACCACCTGGGTCGATACCATAGTGTAAGATAGGTGCAGACACGCAGCACGGCGAACGCTGCGATGCAATCGACCAGATCCTATTTGTGCGTGCCCAGGTAGCGTGCCAGGGTAGCCTATTCCATTGTTGTTTCCGCCGGCTAGACAGCACAACTGAGGATATATGAAACAAACATACAAGGTGTCTGGTTGCCATGGCACCTGTGCTCCTGTGTTTTTCGCTTGGCGCATCTGCCCTGATCCCAGTGGACGCTGGCTTGAACACCGCGCCAGAGATCCCTTCGCTTCAATGCGTCCATGAAACTGTTCTTGTCCCCAGTGAGGTACTAAACAAGGGTAAATGATGAAGCCGTGTGTAAGCAACATGCGGCTCACCCAGAAAATGGCTTTAAAAAGAAGCACTCCCCTAGAGAAGCATGGGAAACCGGTCCCGTGACAAGCAACCACTAGCCGATTATCGAAGAGTCATTTGGGCTTGCGCCATGGTGAGGACTTTATCTGGCAGCTGCGATGCGTGCGGTGTCCACACCTATCTTGCACCGTGGTCCAAGCTAGAGACACCTATATAGAGAGGGGCAAATCCATTAACTTTTCATTTAGCAAAGAAAGTATTTAGTTTCAATAAGGAATTTTCTTGGTATCATCGGAAAAGACTAAATAAAACACTTGAAGGTGTGCACGCATTGAACCACGTCCCAAATAAGAAGCCGGCTTGAAAGCACGCCCGAGTTTTTGGTTCCCTATATGCCATGCAAGTTTGTCTGGTCTTTGCACACCTCATGCATTTGTTTAGCCCTGAAATGCGCCACATGCTTTTGTTTCCCCCCGACCTCAACCAATGACAAAGCTCGCTCCCTGTGCATCTCTATGTTGCCCTTTCATTGGCGTGTTCCTACCTGCATTCCGATGCGCCAGACACATTTTGGAGCACTTCCTCGGCGTATGGGTGAAACCGAGATGGTGCTTTCAAATGTGGTGTTTTTCAGAATGCAGTATTTAGTGGAAATCGGCTCACAGAAGTGCACGTTTTTGAGAAGTATCCAGGAACTCTCCACGCTCTACCCTAGCATTGGCATTGCACTTGGCATGTTCTCCTGCACACCTGTAAGAACTGCAGTGGCAAACAAACCTTTTTGGGCATGAAGTGCATTAAGAACAGGGTGACAGAGCACCGAGTCATGTCCCTTCCAGTGCTCAACATTGTTTTTATACTTTGCCACTTGTTTGACGGTGTCATTGACCCTAGTAATTTTGTGCTCGCAGGTGAGCCTGCACCTGCGATTCCCGAAATATTGCACAGTGGCCTCGCAGAGGCGGCTTTCGGTAACCCGCTCCAAAACTTTTGTGGAAACCAGAATGCGGACATGTTTCCAATGACCAAAGGGGAGGCGGCGCTTTCAAAAAGTGCTTAGGGGGGCGAAATGCTAAGTCTGCTATATAGCGCATAGTTTTTCCAGGAAACTTTGTGCCCCATAATTTGTGAAACACCCCTTGATGTGATCCCCATGAAGGAAAGGCAACCTAACTGAATGTATTGGGTGCACGATTTACGACCCTGGCCAATGAGAGTTAGTGAAGGTGTAAGGAGGCGGCCACGTGGCAGCGGGACACTTGTCGGGGCAAGGGGGGCATGGCGTGACGGCTCTCCCCCGCAGGCATCAAGTGCCCAGTCTGCTCCAAGTTTGTCCTGCCCGACGACGTGGAGTGCCACCTGGTGATGTGCTTGACCAAGCCCCGCATCAGCTACAATGGTGGGTACGGAGGGCTCACTTTGGGCCCCCAAGTTGCCAGGACTGCTAGCGTTTGGGACGCGGTTTGTGGCACTGATGTCTCTCGTGCAAAGGATCATGTGTACGGGGTTGGATCAAAAGCCTACGAGAGCCATCTTTGGACGGGAAGGACAAGTTGGCGTTTTGATGATGCTGCACCACCACGACTACAGAAAAGCAACTCCCGTTCACTGGGATGTACAAGTACCCTGCTCTGGTGTTAAGTTCACTTTGCCACTAAATCTGCACCTTTGGAGCAAAAATGCTTTTGAGTGGTGCCTTGGCACCATACTGTAGAGTTTTATGCAAATTTAATTAATTGGGTTTTGGACGTCATTGTTTCATTAAGGTGAGCACTTCCAAGCAGTCTGTAAACTTCTAATGTAAAGCCTAAAAGCTGGAATGTGCTGGTGGTGCGCTTAATTTCTCAGAATGGTAATTGGGTCCAGTTTTGGTCGCCGTGAGAGCGGGGTTTAATTTGCCTCTCGCAGAGCAAGCTAAGATATTGTTTGCAGATGGTTCGTCTGCTATCATGAGAGAAGAACAAGGTTTGTCTGCTCCGAAACATAATTTGTAGACGAAAACGGTACAAGAAAATGCCATACGTTATCTGCTAACGAATCTAAAAATAAGTAGATTGTCGGCCATGAACGAGTGTTGTGGCAAAGTGACATAGGCTAAGATCGTGACAGTTAATTCTTTGCTGGAGGCGGTTGACAGCCCATTCTTCTTTCACAAATCTTGAGTTCTGCTGCCGTAAACAACCTGACACTGACTCGTGGATGAAGGAGCACTCGGGACTAGCACATTGTAGGTATAAGACCTCTCACCATTTGTGTGTTGGTAAAAAGGTCTCACCAAAATATTGCCCAATCATGCACTTGGAAACAGATTAGAGATTTCTCATTGGTTGATGACATTCAGCTAGCAGAAAGCTGTGTCGCCGCGTCCAATCAGCAGTCAAGAAAGCTTTTGCTCTCCCCTTGACCGGAGCTTGGGTGTCCTGTGGCTGAAACCTTTGCATCTTGCCTGATGCAGATGATGTGCTTCTAGAAGACAAGGGTGAGTGCGTCATCTGCCTAGAGGAGCTGGCTACGGGTGACAACATTGCCCGCCTGCCCTGTCTCTGCATCTACCACAAGAGGTGAGTGAGGCTTTGGAGCCACACGGTCCCCTTTGCTAGAGCGTTGGAGTGAGAAACTCTGGGAGGCTCTTGGGGGGGGGGGTGCCTGCTGCTGCTCGGGTGACCGGGCCGAGCATGCGCGCACCCTCTTGGCTCTGGTTGGGGCTACAGGGTGTACTCTCACCCCACGTTACTGGATCAGTTGTCAAGCTTCCCAGAACTCCTGGCGCTCGCTATGCTATCGGCCCAGCCCATAGGAACAGAAGCGGTGGAAAATGATTCTATCGGAGTTTTTTATAGTAGACAGAAAACAAAATGTTTGCGCAAAAAGAGCGTCGATTGAAAACCGTCCTGTGGTGCCGCTAGTACCTGCTTGCACGTGGGCAACCGAGAAAGACCATTTTTGAACGACGCTCTTGCATGGAGCTTGTCAGCTAATAGACCTACGGTGTAGATGGGTAATGCAGCCAAGGAGTCAAATCGGCTACAGCCTCCGAGACGTTTGGCGCGTAAAGCTCTCCTCCGGTCCGTCCAAACACTTGCTTGCTCAGAAGAAGGGGCGTGTAGCGCTGCTTCTTTTACATACTGACAATCCGTCGGTCTTGTTCAACTTGTGCAACATGCGGAAGACTGGTGATGTGAAAATGTGGATGATAAGAGACAAAAAAAACGTGCAAGCGAGTTTTCGCTCCGCTAGCCTTACCCCTGTTGCGCAAGTGGTAACTTGAGGGCACCACTGCGCTTTCCACGTGCTGCGAGTCTTTTGAAAATTTAACGATTTGGTGGTTTTCAATGACGCTGAGCAAGTTTTTAATTGAAACCGTATGTTTATCTTCACTAGTTCACCCTTTGACAGTCGTCATCGTACGTGTACAGCAGTCATTACACATTTGAAAGTGCCCGTTTAAACGTGAAACTCCGCGCACAACGGGAAGTGCTGCTATTTGTTATGTCTCTAGCGAACTATGAACATAACGTTTGCACAGTGTTTCGATTTGCTGGGCTATTTATAGTTTCCAAATGAGATGCTTCGCGCACGTGATGCTCACTTCACTGGCTCTTCCGATTTAGACTTCCAACGCCTTTCGAAATTTAAATTCGGAGGATGAGAGCTCATTATCCGAAGGAGATGCTTTGTAAAGTACCTCCAGTTAGGAATCTGAAGCTGCTGGAATGTTACAAAAGGGGGTGCACTAAAATGAAACTGAGTGGAAGAAAGTTGACAACATCGCCTTCAATATTTTTATTTGATATTTCTAAACCTAAACAGCTTGAAAGCACTGTACGTCCTCCAGTTAGATAATTAAGAAAACACCTGCGCATTGACCCTTTATTTATACTATTTCTTTGGAAACAAAACCTGACCGCTGGGAAACATCTTTTGGGAAAATACAAAACTCGACCGTCAAATGGTTAAAAAGTTAGTAAACAAAGTTTAGTTAACCGACTTTTTGCGACAATTGGGAGCGTGCTACATCTGAAGGAGGCGCGCCGATCCGCCTTTGCAGCCACACAAACGACGGCGTTTGCGTTACGTCTGCCCGCTTGGGCCTTGACCCACCGCATCTTGGCCGCGTCTGCGCCTTCCCACGGCTGCATTTCTGGATCTCGATCCGGAGTAAAGGTTTGGCACCTTGACATTGGAAAGGGTATCCCTGTTCAGCGTTGCTCTGTGTGTGTTCTCAGGTCATTGGACCCGCAAAAGTTGCTCTGAGCACCAATTGTCCCAAATTGTAAGCGGCAGCGCCTGCAATACAGCTCCATGTTTTTCGTTTATCTGCTCTGGAACATGCCTCTTCAAAGCGTTTGTGTCTTTGACGGTCCGAAAATCACTGCAAGACGACATTCACCGGTGGGCGCGTTAAGTTCAGCACTCCTGTGCGCTCCAGCGGTTGGAGTGCACAGCTAAGCTAAACTACATTGTCTCACTTTCGGTGCGCAGTGGCAGAGCGTGCCCCGCGAGCTCTGTCATCTGATATGGTGCGTGGGAGCTTGAATGACTTGCCTTCTGGTACGATAAGGAATTTCTGCTCTTGCGCCTGCTTGGACATGCGGAATGACTTAGCAGCTTGCACGGTTGCTTAGTCGTCGTGGAAAAGAAAACACTGTTGGTGTTTTATTCCCACAACACCGGAACCGGGAACATTGAAAATGGGTGTCGGATGGTGCCTTGGTACGAAACAAGTGCCGCTGTTAAAAGGGTATTGAATAAAAACTTAAAATATACCTCTCACGTTTAGAAATAAGTTTAACATGATCAACTCTGTCTGCTAATGACAATTCCACGCTTGTATTTTGAACAGATGGCTATATTTTTCGTTCCAATGGACAACATTCCAGCAAGCGCTGAAAGATCAACCATCGTAGAGTGCGATGCATCACGGGAGATGTGACAACAGTTGTACCAGCACGGGCAAAGCTGTGACGGCTTGAAGCTGAGGTAGTTGGTTCATGCTTGTTAAAGTGCCAGCTGAACGTTTTAAGGACACACACACAGAGACGAACAGAACGAAACAGACGAAAGAAGGGGAAGAGTGGAAGACGAAGGTTCAGGTATAAAAGAAGAGGAAGAATCTGTTTTACGCAATATATAGACTAAAGAGAAAGAAGATTTCATTAAAATAGTTACTAGTCCAGCGGTGTGTCTGCCTTTTTTGTTTGTCCGTGTGTGTGTGTCCTTAAAACATTCACCTCGCACTTTAACAAACGGGCAAAGCTGCTTGGAGGCTGGCGTGGTTATGAGCTCCGCCACTTGGTGTCGTCAACGCATTACAAACTGGTCACTGTAGTTGCCCCTCCCCGCAGAAGTAATTGGCCGGAAGGGAAATCCAGTTCGACAGGGCTCGCATGCACGCTGCTTACAGTCATCCTTCCGCGGAGCGGCGCTGCTTTTAAGGTCGGAGTGACGTAATGACATTCAGTTTATTCCTTTTGCATGGTGTTTTGGTGTCATTTGGACCAAAAAGGTGGTGTCTGCGTGGTGCAGCCAGAACGTGGTTGACATTTTGACAGTAAAATAGGCGCTTTGGTTTCCTTTAACCCTTTATTGACGAGATATATAAAAAATTGCTTAAAACATTTGTTTTTAAAGATATTAATGTTTAACAAGATCAAATTAAAGAACAGAGCTGAAGTTAAAAAAAAGGTTGTAAGGTAAACTTGCAAGTTATAGCTTTGTTGCCTGTGGGCCACACCAGGCAAAAGGGGAGTCCCTTGCCTAACCTTTATGGATCACTATAAAATGTCAATACTATCTGCTGGGATTAAGATGATTGCGGCTGTTTTCACCAGCACGTGGAGGGTATGTGTTGTTAGTTTGCAGGTCTTGCGCAAGAGAAAGCACCGACTGTAACCTTGAACGTCTTGCATAACATTGTGTTCAGACAAGTTGACACTAGTTCGAAACTAAGATGAGCTGCTGCGTGCAATGTCTATGCGAAATGCTTCTGCTTGGAGCTGCACCGTGATGTCTCGTCGTACGCTTCCAATATATAGCTTACCTGCACAGGCTGGGTTAGTCTAGCCTTTGGGGCTTTGAAAAAAGAATCTGTAAAGCCGAAAAGAAAAGATATGGGGTGGCTCCTCCAGACAAGTGTGCCGGAGAAGGATGGTGTGTTTAGAGAGCACTGGAGACTGTGGCGCATCTGGAAGTGGCCAGCAGCTGGGACCTCTCGCGCAGGTGCATCGACGCCTGGTTTGAGGTGAACCGGTCGTGCCCCGAGCACCCCCTGGACTGACCCTGGGGCCACGTGCCTTTGTGCCTGGGGTGGGGCGCCGGCGGGAGGCCCCAGGAGGGCCGCTGTGATATTCTCGGCTGGCCGCCCGGGAGGGCCAGTCTCCCGCGGGCCTCGCCAGGCTGGGCCAGTGCGTCGGGCTTTCCCAGAGTGCAATCGAGTTCTGTTACTCCACCCGGAGTTATCTTAGTTTATGGGAGGACAGATGATATATTTACACGCTGGTTTCTCGCATTGTGTGTGCTTTCGAGCATCGGGGAATTTGTAAAGTTGGAAACCTTTCTACGATGCGCTTGGGTGGAAAGAAAAAACGCCAGTATAAATTGCTGCCATAGCAAATTGCAAGTAACTGCTTGTATAGCATGTGTGCGAATGTGGTTCCTTTTTGTTTCGTTGTTTTTTCGTACAAACACTATGAAAATAAAGATTATTGCGCATTTTTTTAAACTTTCACCGAGGTTATGCATTTGTTGTTGCGGTGTTTGGAAAACTGTTCAAGGTTTGAATGATCTCTTTTTGCGGCAGACACGGCTGTCTTTTGGCGCCGTCCTGGGGTTCCTTCGATTTCAACTCTGCTCCTCTTTGGCACTAAGCTCTCCACAGGTGTTGAGCCCATGAGTGTTCATGTGCCCAACGAATGTGAATGGCTTTGGAAATGTCATTAATTATGGCTGGTTTGCTCCAGTAGCTACATGCAATTAGAATTACTAGTGCAGCAAAAGTAATTACGATCACTGTAAACGACTTAATTTTTTTGCGGCTTTAATAACATGGCAAAAGATGGGAAATTAGGTAGCATACCAGCCTGATTCGCGAAATTACGTGCCCACGAAATATTTCCAAAAACCACACATCGCCAAATTTGCCAAGTATTAAGCCCGCGAAAATAGTCATTTACAGTATGTATTACTTTGCAGTTACTTTCCCTCTAGAGCTATTCGAGTTCATTTATGTTGATGCTATAGCATTTCTCTGCCCCAAGATGAATTCGTTCCTTCTTTGTATGACTGTGGAGGAGTTCTGGCACAGCATTTTACACTCCTCACATTTGGTGCCTTTGTTTCAACTACTTCATTAATGGTACAATATGGGAGTTGAGTTCTGAATATGAAAAGTCACTTTATTATTTTCAAACTCCATCAAGATTGTTTGTGTTCTTTTTATTGTAGCAGTTGAAGCTTAAAGCCACCCATTAGTGGTGGTAGGTGCTGAAAAAATCTAATGGAGGCTCAAAATTTTCATTATACTCTTGAAATAATGAAGGGCAGAAATTTTCTCTAGCCACTCAAAAGAGATTACATTTAGTAATGCAATTACAAACCAAATATGATGGCAACTCCCACTCATCTCTAATTAAATTACAAAATCGGCTGTGGTAACAAACATAGAGTTAATACAATAAACAGTAGAGATTCAGGTGGTGCCAGTGTGCTGTTACATTTTGAAGCAGACAGCAACCAGTCTAAATTTGACTTCCGGTGATGCATTCCTATAGGAAAACGCAAATGTGTTTTCTCTTCGCGCTCGATTATAAGAGCAAGTATTGCTTAGTGCTGTGGCAGAATAAAAAGTTTGGAACGTTTTACAATCGGATGTACAAAAATGTGTTGGAGCGTTTTTCTTTAGAATTCATGGCGTCGAACATTGCGCTAAAATAGCCTAATACACATTTATATGTGTTGATGTTGCAGGCTGCTATTATAGCACTCATATTTACGCATATAGTCAATGCTATGAAGCACACAGAGTCAATCAACTTGACAAAACACCAGAAGGATGCTAACATATGCCAAATCAAACAATCGAGACAAGAGGGAAGCATGGAGTTGTGGAATTAACACATACTGGATTAGTAACAAACTGTGCATGAATAATCGAAATAATGCAGTCTTCTGTCATCTGAATGGTATTACAGCTTGAATGAACCCTATGAACTTTTTAATTATTATTTTTGCTTGATTTGATAGCTTGTATTGACATATCATCCTGTACAACATAGACCGGGGCCTCAATTTTTGCTAACTCAAACATCACTCAATAATAAAAAAAAAAAAAATAAATAAAATAAATTGCACTTTTATAATGTGAATAAAGCTACATAGTACCCACTACAAGTAAAGAAACTACACTGATACTTATTATTGCCTGGCGAAGAGACAAATATCACATACGTTTTCCCATAGGAATACACAGGAAGACTGGAAAAGTAGACTGTTTCCTGTCTGCTTCAATTTGCAACCGGAAGTCTCGTAGACACTAGTGCCAGCTGAGCCTCTAGCGTTTATTGTAATAACTTTATGGTAACAAACAAAATTATACACGGTTAAATGTAGATGTTCTAAGCCAGGGGTCGGCAATTTTTTGCTGCAGCAGGCCAAATCGCCACATAGTGGAGGCGGAGCATGCCAGATGGAGAAACTGAGATGGATTGGGGGGGGGCAACAACTTATAGAAATGGAGCAAAAAAAACTCTCAGTAAAATTTTGGGTGTTCAATATTGCTTGCCAAGATGCAAATATGCACATTTAAACTCTTAACCGAGTCTCAAAACATTTTGGAGGTGCTTGTCTGTCATTCACAAGAATCACGTTTGACTTCACAGTCTTCATCTTGAAAAACTGTGTCTGCTGATACATACGTGCTGTAGCGAACACTTCGATCAAAGCCGCTGCTATATTTCGTAGATTTAAAAACTTTAATCCCAGGGAGGCCAGCGGAAAGCTTAACAAAGTTGTTCGGTACAAATGCATTCTTCAGCTTATTCTCCGTTTGGGGATCAGCTGATCAGCGAATTATATCTGGCAAATCTCTTGAACTTGTTCAGAGTTAATGCAGCCGGTTGTACCGGGATGGCAACCCAATGTACCTCTTTTCCTTGTGTGTAGGATGGGTGGGTTCATTTTTGGTGGCGTGTTGGGGGCCGTGTAATATTGCTCCGCGGGCCGGATGCGGCCCACGGTTGCCGACCCCCGTTCTAAGCTGTGCAGACTATATGACTGTGGACTGCGCAAGAATCTATTTTTCAAAATCGCTCAATGTCGGAGTGGTGGTCACCCAGTGCAGGTGACATTGTTTTCTGCTGGGCATTAGTTGCCCAGAAAAGTTTAGACGCTCATTTAGTGGCTATCGCCCTTGGTGCCCCCCCCGGGTGATGGTGAGGTACCTGCACCCCTGTGGACATTGATGATCCAGCCTGATCTTAGTGGCACATGCTGCTTGCAGTTGTGAGATCATTCTTGGAACTCTGGACGCCTCCGAAATGAAAGGCGTTCAAGCTCATTTTCATTTTTGTAAAGAAAACAAAAAAGAATTTGCATTTAGTTGTATTCTTGTGTTAGTGAGCATAGGGTGCACTTGTTACTTTTAACAGAAGTAAGGCACAAATCAAGTTAGCACATTGTGCAGTCTGCAGCAGATCTGGACTCTCTAAGGAAGAAGCTTTTTGAGCTAAAATTTGCCCCTGCAGACTAGCGCAGACTGGTCCATAAAACACTCCCTGGTAGCCACACCAGCAAGATTGTCATACTTACAAGTGGGAACTTGTTCTGAGCGTGTGCTCAAATGGGGTGCCTAGTGAACTCTAAAGGGACCTGTAGAGCCAGTGCAGCTCCATGTTCAAGATCCATGCTGACAAAGGGGACAGGTGCATTGCTCAGGCTTTCTGGCAAATGATGACAGTTGAACCCCATTAATGTTTTGGGGAGAACTAGAAACCGATGACGCTTTGGGTGGTCGTGCAGGAAGCACCTCTTGCACAGCAGTGGATTTGGAATGGACAATGTCATTCCTGGCGCCCCCTGCCCCTCGGCCGTGCCCATCTGGGCACGGCCGAGGGGCAGGGGGCGCCAAACGCCCAGGTGGCTCTCCTCCGCACCTTTGGTTTTGGGGGAGAAACGGCTGGGCCTTCTCTCCCAGCTTCAGTTCAATGAACATGATGAGTAGTGATGGCCTGTAGCTGAGCCAGTTGGTTATCCATGCTTACCGATTACCAGTTGAACGTTAGGAAAAGCGACGAAGAGAGAAAGAAACACACTGCTGGACTATCAACCCTTTTAATAAACTTCCTTTTCCTCAACCCAATCTTAAAAGGGTAGCTTCTTCTTCTTCAGTCAGAGCTTAGACATAAACTTCCTTTTTCTCCTCATGAACCGTGGAGTTCTCCTCCTCTTCGACTTTCCCCATCCTAAAAGGGTAGCTTCTTCAGTCAGAGCTTTGACAGAAACTTCCTTTTTCTCCTCACGATCCTTGGAGTTTTTCTCTTCTTCGACTTTCGGATCTTGAAAAATTTCCTTCTTTTTGTCTTTTATACTTCCGGTGGTATCACCCTCGTTTTACTCGGTCGGATCTTGGAGTCACAAGGTCCCAACTTGGTTCATCCGAGGTGCCGCTCTCCTCAGATACATTTTTTCTTTGGGCAAGAGCGCAATGGATGCAACACTCACACATTCTCCCTCCCCCTCCTCAATGGCCAACGCCTCAAGGAGCTCCCTTCCAAGCTGCTTTCGGTGTTTTGCTAAGACGGTAACGCTTGTGAAATCAGGAGCACATTTGCAGGCCCGACAATGTGCCGAAAGGTGGCCCGCCGACGTTAGTGCGGTCACAGAGGCTGCATGTTCTCTGGTGCGGTCGTTGATGCACCTCCCTGTTTGTCCTATGTAGCTTTTGCCACATGACATAGGGATCTTGTAAACAACTCCTTTTTCGCATGGGGCGTAGGGTGTTCAGTGCGCAGTGCTGTAGGTCGTCGTCCCGTTCTGGGCGGTTTTCCGGTTCACCGTACGGCACATGGCGTAAGCCTTGTTGGGGGCGGAGCACACAACGTGGATGCCTTGTTGGCCGGCGATCTTTTTTAACCGATGAGTAATGCCGTGAACATACGGGACCACTGCGAAAGGCGTTGGGGGCTTCTTTTGCGTTGTTTTTTTCTTCTCGGGATTTTGACGTACTTGCCTACAAAGCTTTTCACATACCGATACGAGGAGGGTACTTGAGTACCCAGAATCCAGGCAGAAGAAGAAGCTACCCTTTTAAGATTGGGTTAAGGGAAAGGAAGTTTACTAAAAGGGTTGATAGTCCAGCAGTGTTTCTTTCTCTCTTCGTCGCTTTTCCTAACGTTCAGCTGGTAATCAGTGAACATGATGAGACTGAGTGCATTTTGCTGTGAGCCTATGGGACTTTCTTGGAACCGAGATATCTGTTGGTCTCCGACTTTCGAGCCAATTTAGTCCGCATCCTGCATTGCTGTCGTAGATTTTGGGGGCTTTTAGAGTTGTGTGTCGGGCTAATATTGATGTCATGCGGTAATGTCATTCTTTTCATTTTAAAATTTCATTATGAATGAATAACAATACTAATCCCTGGGGACAAATCCAAGTCTCCAGACACAGCTAAGTGACTGGTGCGTGACCGAAAAAATCTGCCTGGTCCTGGTATTGAATCGGGGACCTCGCCATTTCCAGTGGAACGCTCTACCAACTGAACTAACCAGGAGGTGTACGTCGGTAGAGCAAACGGGTTTTAACAGCTACCACCAGTCTAACACCAACAAGGCTGAACGGCCCGCATTTCGAAGTTATGATGTTGAAGCAATTAATCCAAAGGTGCAGCAATCTGGACAAGAGTAACAATAATTCCTGGAGAGGGAGAACAAGTGGGCAAGGGACAAACACAACAAGGATTATTATTGTTATTCTTGTCTAGCTTGCTGCACTTTTGCATTAATTGCTTTAACATCATGAATGAATGTCATTCCAATGATGAATTGCATAAATCTTAAGCCGTGCCACACCAAACATTTTAATGTCATTACAATGATTATATGGATACCGTATTCCAAAAAGAAAACATGGTGCTCTATTGGCTGCATTGGGCATCTGCTGGGCACCTGTATATACACTATGGAGGTAGGAAGCTTCTGGAGGCGACACGACGCCACCAGAGATGAAGCCAGGGGAGACCTCCGGTTTGGAAGGACACCCTCCCAACGATGACCAAAATCAAGACGCTATTGGACGGATTTGGGCACCCTTGGGGGCGTTCTCACCGACTGCGACACCTACTTCCAGCTCACTTGGGATTTTCTCATTTGGCTGGTTTATGCCGCTATGTTGCCTCCTCTTGTTCTACCTCCATGATATACACCAACTCAACTCTGTTACGGCGTGCCACGGTGGTGGCACTTCGGGCGCACTTCCGGTCGGGGTGTGGGCGGAAGTCCCCATGTGGGACGGACGTTTTTGTATTGTTTTGGAAGAAATTGGACTCTGCCTTCTCGTCAAAATGCCGTGACTGAGGCTGCACCAAAAGAGCCGGCAAAGGAGTGAAGAAGAGTTTTCATGTGTTTTCTGCTGTTCAGTTCGTCCGAGGACGTGGAAGCTGCCATCAAAAGGTAAAACCAGACATCGTCGGGCCACGATTGCTTGTGTCGGGAGTAGGGATGCCGCGAACTTTTTTCGAATCGAAGTTTCGATGATCGAATCAAGCGGTTCGAAAGGTTCGAAAGATTTCGATTTTTCGAATTGTCTATATCGTAAAATTCGACGGAGGTCGAATTTTCGAACTTGTTAAGCTAAGAAGTTCGACGCTTTTCGAACCGTCGAACTTATTACGCTAACAAATTCGATCTTTTTCGAACTTTCGAACTTATTGCGCTGGAAGGTTCGATGCTTGTCGAACTTTCGAACTTGACTGACAAAAAAATTCGATGAATTTCGAACTTTCGAACTTATTTATCAAGAGAATTCGAAAAGTTTCGAACGTTCGAATTCTGAAAAGTCAGAAGTTTGACGAACTTCGAACTTTTAGGGTAAAAGTTCGACGTTCGTCGAACTTCGAATTACCGGCGGACGGTTTCATTTGATTTCAAGTAGTGGGGTACATTCGTAATTTTTTTTTCTCGAACTTTTACACGCGGTGCTGCGTTCCTTACGAAAGACAATGTCGTTTATTTCAATGTTCTGGCATACTTAGGTTTAAAGAAATAAATCTCCGAAGGGGCGAGGAAGGACGACGGGTTTTTGACGATTATCGTTCGTGCCAAATTTGAAGCACGCTGCAGCCGGAGCTATTTATGGTAGATATATTATACTTTTTTTTTTAAGAATGATCTATGTATAGCCTAGGTAAGTGCCGTCTTAAGATGTGATTATTGTTATTCAACGTGAGTTTCGAAGAAATGTCCAAACATGTATCTGCATGCAATTATGACCTAAACTTGATATTTATTTTCGTCTAAGTTGTTTGAGGTATCGCATTTAAATCAACACCACAGACATACACATCATTGCCATCTGCAGAATACAAAATAATATATTTATTGTTTTTTCAGGTTAAGGAATAAATTAACTCATGGGAGAAGATTTCTTATAGTGTTCAAGTTCAGCACGTCATTAAAAGAAAACTTTTTTTTTTTTTTCGCTTCACGTTTCTGGGACGTGTTTCTTTTAGCCTGTACACACTTAGGTAAAAGAAACTTGTTTCGAAGTTCTGAACCTCTGAATATGCAAGAATAGAACACTTCCGACGAATTCTTGATAGTTTTTTTTTTTCTCCTGCTTTTTAATCCCGCATTTATTCTTTTTTTTTTTTTTTTTTTTGTTACTATCGGCACATGTGTTTAGGTCGAAAAGACAGCTTTGAACTTCCGAACCACTAAGCATGTGACGAGCAGTGCCTTCTGACAACGAGTTTCTAACAATGACCATCTACGCAACATTTTATGCAGTGAAGAGCGACAGTAGCTATACATATGCATAAATAATTTCAGATTAAAATAAGCTCGACCACGCCCTCTTTCCCCGTATTGTTTTCTTTAACAGTCCAAAATACCTGCAAGGGGAAGAAGGAGAATGAAGCCCCCCCCCCCTCGCTACCCTCTTTCCCCCCGTTTTTCCTCTTCCGACGCCACTTGTATGGTAGAACGCTCCTCGACCTCGAGTTGTGTCGGCTTTTGTGCTTTTTGCGAGGCGATTCCTCCGTCCCAGAAAATAAACCTCCAGGACAATTATAAACTTCACCGGATCGGATTACTACCAGCGTGCAAGGGGTGGCGAGCTAGTTTGCCAGGTCGCTTCAAGGTTCTTCTGAGCCTCAACCTCCTGCTCGCCCCTGGCCGTTTCGAACTGGATGAGTCTCGTAAAACAGTGTGTTCGTGCAATCACTACTGCGTGATGCAGGTTAAAGACCCCCCCCCCCCCCCCCCCCCCCCGGAGGTGGCGGTCACAATTCTGCACTGGCAAATATTCCTGCGCATCCGGGACACTCGTCGTCTCATTTAATTGCCTGACCAACTTCGCAGAATCTAGATATCACACTTTAACTTTTCTAAACTTGATTTTGTGAAAACAAGTGAGTCGTGAAAACGTTATTTGAAACTGAAACTGAGGAAAAACTTGAAAATCGGACTTCGAACTTTGAAAACTTGGACTAGAAAGGAATTCAAAATCTTCAAAGTTTTTTTTTTTTTTTTTTTAATTTAGCTTTAAAAGAGAATCGAAACCTTCGAACTTTTCGAACTTTATGCAAAAAGAAATTCGAAATCTTCGAATTGTTCGAACTTCATGTCTATAAAAATTCGAAGCGTTCGAAGTTTTCGAATTTTTTTAACAAAGAATTTCGAAATCTTCGAATTTATCGAACTTGAAGTAAAAAAATATTCGAATAATCGAATTCGAAATTTTAGAAACCGTGAAAGCTTCGAAATTTTCGAATTCGAAACTCCGCTGTGGTCAAAAGTTGCGAATTTTTCGAAATCGAACCTCGGTCGGTACGAAAATATCGAAATTTTTCGGAATCGAACCTTAGTTCGCTTCGCAAATATCGAAACCTTTCGAAATCGAACCTAGGGTGGTTCGCGACATCCCTAGTCGGGAGAAATTTGGGTTGAGTTCACGAATACTTGGCCTGCCTTGTCATCCCAGCCAAGCCAGGTCAAGCCAGCCAAAGCTCCCAGGGGCTGGGGTAAAGTGAACTAGAGGAAGGCTACACTCTACTTCACCTTATTATGTACCGCAGGAAAGGCTACTAACTCGAGATCCTTGCTCTAGGGCACATCTCGGCGGCACACGCACTCTAGCATTCAGGGCAGCTGCCAAAGCTATGAGCTTGCGCTTCAACCTTCGCTGCGGTACAACTTAAGGTGAAACGGAGTATAGTGAAAGCGTTACTAGAACAATTCAGTTGGAAAACTGCCGTAGAGCCTGCTCTGGAAAAGTGGCATTGATCTGTGCTCGAGAACCGAGCTAATGGCGATCGCAATGCCGCCATTTCTCCCGCAGCGGCCACTTAAGGAATAGCACGGCTGCTTGTATTGGTTCGGGAGAAACGCATGCGATAGCGTCTGGACGGTGGATTTGAAAGCGCAAAAGACTGAGAAGAGAAGGAGGGGACAGGACAGAGCGCCCTGTCCTGTCCCCTCCTTCTCTTCTCAGTCTTTTGCGCTCTCAAATCCACCGTCTAGATGTTCAACCAACTAGCCCCCCAATTAATTCTGATAGCGTCTGCTGTGACTGTTCTATTTTGGCTTTACTCGGCCATTTTGGCACTCAAACATATACAGTGGAAGGGGTTTCCAGGGATGCCAACCCCCATCTCCCAAAAGCCCCTTCTATCCTGGGAAAAGTGGCGGCATTCATAGTTGTCGAAATGCTCGAGACACGTGCTGCACGCCACTTCTGGGAAGGACGCGGCGTCTGAAATCTAGCTCGGTGCTGCGCTGTGCCGCCATGATCTTCCTAAGGGCTGCATGTGCCTCGTGCATCGGCGCACCTTGAGCTATTTTTAAAACATGAAGGGGCTTTGCGTCTCCTAAGTGGACGTGCCGCGAATTACTACTGAGGTTAGGATGCGCCCAGGTCGCGACGTGCTACCTGAAATCACCGGTGAGACATGGTTGTATAAAAACGATATTAATTGTGCCACAAAACCTTGTAAACTAGAGATTTTAGAAAACGTCACACGCCTGTTCAGAATAAACTCTTTGAAGTTCCTTCAAGGAGTTCATTCTGTTTGTTTTTATGCAAAAACATGCTTTCTGAAAGTTCAAGGTGACCACACTAAAGAAAAAAGATTGAGCCACCATCTTGGCACCTCGAGCCTGGGAGTTTCAATACTTTGGGAACATTCAGTGACTCTAGCAGTAGCCATATTTGCGACCCCAGCAAAACGAGCGATGCCTAGCGGGAAAACACCGAGCTGGCCAGAACAGGTCCCTTCGCGATTTCTGCTAGACTCTTCTGGTTTTCGTGATTGCAAGTTGTCGGTGGTTTGCGCGACAGAACAGTTCTACCGGCGACTGTCGTAACCGTAGTATCGCCTTGTGACCCAGGTTGCTCTGCACGCGACCTATGTAACCACGTGAGCCAGACATTCTGCGTTTATCAACGTTCATCAGCACCGTGGAAGGACAGTGGGCAGTCCTTTCCTCGAAGAAAGTCAAGCCTCTGGAAGTTCGCTCACCCCAACACATTGCCGCAGGTTCGAAGCGTGGAAGATAAAACTCTGGGGACCCAATTTTGAGTCCAATGCTTACTTGCTGGTGCCCCAGCGTTGTGCGTTAAGCTAGCACATGGCACGGCACGACCTGGGTTTGACCGCCATAGTTGCCCGATAGTGGCGTCCCCTACAGGTCGCTGGAGTCGCGAATAAGGCAACTTTCATGTTTCAACTCGTCGCTAAAGGGTGGCGCTGTTATCGTATTTAGCTTAAAGCCCCTCGATATGTTTGCGTTTGTCGTGCAAGTAGCGTCAAATGCGCGAGTGCACGAGACCCGCGTCTCGAGCGGCCCTTGGAAGCGAATGGCGGCGCAGCACTGAAATGAGCGGCCCTAGGAAGCGAATGGCGGCGGAGCACCCGCTCGTGGCACGTGTCTCGCGCGGTTCCACAACAATGGTTGGCGGTACTTGTAAAAAGCGCCTTTATCAAGGGGCTTTAATTTAGCTTGGTCTCGGTGCACGCCAGCGACCCAGATTTTAACGTTGGGTTTCCCTACTGAATGTTGGCTAGTGAGCTCGGCAAGCGCTCATGGCTGCCACACTTGATGTCGACGGCACGAGAGGGCACCACTGAAGCATAGGCTGTAGTAGCGCATGCTTTGCAGTGCATTTGCTGCGCTACAGGTGTCTTCGTCGTTCGAGCATTGTACTTCATTGGACATAAATGACAAAATACACGGGAAAGATCGGAACGGGAGCCAGTTGGCGCTGCTAGCGCTGCCAAACCACAAAGTCAAACGTGCTCGCCGAATGCCCTCAGAATGTTTGGATCATCCAGTCCATGTTACCGCAGCGCCGCCGCGTACATCCGGGACCTTTCCACGCTTGACACTTCACAGCAATGGTGCGTGTCGGCGCCTGATCTCGCTACCCCTCCTCTAGTTGACTGTCGCCCGGTTTCCCGGGCTATGGTGCCTGCATCTCTGACTGGCGTGTTTACTGCATCCCAAAAAGTGGTCCCTCAATTTCCGCCTGTTGTCGCTGACTGTGATCCTGGTTGCGTCCCAGCAGCAGTGCTGGCAGACTCTTGTTCTGCAGCAGGTCGCTCTCCAGTGTGGCAGTCCATGGGAGCTCCAGTAGCCACAAGTTGGGACGACAGCGACACTCGCATTTTCTCCTGCTTTTCACCTGCATTTCTACCACATCCGACGACACTCCGGCTTCTGCAATGTCGGTTGTTGCCACTTGGGGACCACTTTTGATATATGGGCGGGATAGGACGCTAAGCACACTGGTCCGAGACGCGCCCCAGGCGCCATGTCCGGGCTGGTGGTGACGCTTTACTGGCTTCGCGGAGAAATATGGCAAGAAAGCGAGAAGGAAGGGGAAAGAGCAGAGGCCATTCTGTCGCCTTTGACCAGGCATTCCAGAGGCCAGATTCACCAACAGCTTTTTAGGCTATGACAACTTGGCTAAGAAGGTCCTAAGTTATGCACATCGCAAGAAGTGGAGAAATCGCTATTCACGAGCGCGTTCTTAAGAGAGGAGGAAAGCGCAGTTCTCGCACGCTAGAGCTGGTCGTTGCTATGGCGACAGCAGCTTCAGCAAAACGAATAACCAATCGGAGAGCGCTGCATAGTTCGGAGCACGTGGATTCTGAATAACAACAAACGCAGGCGTCCTTTCCGCCAACGCTTGTCTAGGGATTGTGTCATGCAGTGAAATGTCGATGCTACCTGGGACACTGACGGCATTTATGCTCACCAAGGTTTTTAGATGCGGAGCATCTCTTGTTCGGGTCTATGTCCCGCGGCGTCGTAGTCCGCACTCACACTACGCAAGCGCAACTCTCCTCCTTCCCTCTCTCCAACAGCTGCGCGTTACTCTCTCCGCTCTCTCTCTCTACCAGCTGCGTGCACTTCGCGTGCGTTCGCTTCTACTCACACCGCGCGCACATGCGCAACTCTCCTCCTCTAGTCTCCTCTCCTTCAAGTGTGAATATAAGCAGCGGTAGCGCGCTGCGCGCATTCAGTTCACCGCTGTTGACTCTACTTCACTCCATTCTTCTGATGAAGTGTGATGGAAGCAACAGTCCCGTCAGTTAGTGGGTTGGCGCAAGCAAGCGTCAGCACCACCCCACAAACAAACGTAATAACACGCAAGTTAACAACGTTACTAACAACGTTACTAACACCGTTAATAACACCATTAATAACGATCTGCGATGCTCCGCATTACCCCATGGTTCCCCTCGGGAAGATGGTGTAATTTTATTTGTACGTGACATATGAGAGCCCAACTACCCAAAACGTAATTTGCGGCTCGAAATTGCCTTTCTTTCCGCCCGAAAACCGCTCATCGAGAACTGGCCGGTCTAAGTCGTGCTCACCGTCTTCTGGTTGGCCACATTTGAATTTGTGAAAACTCCCTGGAACACGCCCAGTTCACTTTCGGACAATGGCATCACCTCATTCACCTCCTATACTTCCCGATGAATGGCCAAACTTTCTGTATATATGGATCTGACGAAGTGGATTAAGTGATGGTGGCGGACGACGGGCGTGAGACATCTACTTCAGAACTGTTCGCGGTACTGGTGAATCTGTCAAGCTTCGAAAGAGAAATCTTTTACCGATCAAAACAACTGAGATTTATCCTGTACGACGCGCCCGACCGCCAAGATTCGCACGTAGACACCTTCGAGCTGGCAACCTTTTCTCCTGGCTGAAGAGATTGCTCGCCTTACGAACACAATTTGGTAAGAGGTTGAAAACTGCGCAAATGTCAAGCTCGAAGAGTTTGGCTTTTGCATTTTCCGTGCATCGTTTGATGTGTGCATTTTTCGTCTGCTTCGCAAGACCGGAAAAAAAAAAAAAGATGCAGTTGGGTGTATAGCCACGTGACTTCCAGCAACTCTCCTTTATATTCCTTCTTCCTGCCCAGTCCAGTTTCAAGCAGTAACGTTTTCTTACTTTATTAAATATATATGTGACACTGCAGCAAAATAGTTATTGGGTAGACTTCTGGCACCATAATATATCGTCTAGCAAAAATTGAAAAAAAACAAAAAAAATGGGGGGGGGGGGGGGTTGTTGGGCCTGTGGTGAAGTTTCTACTAGCCAGGAAGACCGGTGCATCGAAGGCTGTGTTTCAAATCCCGCGACTCGATTTTGGAATGGCGGGGATTATCACTAGGGGTGTCACAAACTTTTGTCGACCAGATTTTTAGGTCGAACTTTCGGGGTGCGACCACGTACGCCAGAGGTTCAGGTGGCGCTAGTGTGCTGCTGCAAATTAAAGCAGATAGTAACCAGTTGGAAATTGACTTCCGGTAATGAATTTCTACGGGAAAAAGCGAGTACATTTTCTCGCTGCACTCGATTATAAGAGCAAATATCACGAATATTTCGTACGTACTAGGCACATTGGAACATTTCTCAGTCACACAGACGAAATAATTGGTCGGTTACGGCGTTTTTATTTGAAATTCGAGTCATGAAAGACGGTGCTCCGCTTTGTACATGTATTTATGTGCACTGTCGGACACTGTTAACGCGAACACGATGTTGGCGCTTTTCAGCATGGGGGATATACGTGTCAAATGAACGAAGGACGTGTGGAAAACCAAAAGAAACGGCAAGAACTATGCAGTAACACTGAATAAGTAACTCCTTGTGCATGCAGGCGATCAAAATAAATGGAAAGCCACGTAATATAGTCCGATTTGCAATAAATGAGTACTGCTTTATTCCTTCTGCTCACGAATATGTGCAAAGATGCATGTTCTGGGTTCAAATCATCAACTGCATAGGGAGAAGTCAGATAACAGGTGCCCAATAAAAACTGCCCAACATAGGAAATAATAAAAAGGCACACCTTTCGTAGTCCACATACTTTATTTCTTACATGCAAATGTTTTTTAACTGATCGTATTGCACGACGGAGTCATTTTCATAGAGTGACAGGACGGGCATATTAGCAATATATAGGGTGGTTCAAGTCACCAGGCTCGATCTAAAATGGACCGTAAAAATCGACGCCTGCACGTAGCCATCTAAACTTTTTGTCAAAGGTGTATTTCACAGGTCGTTTTTTTCTTGTAAAATTACAAAGCGTAGATCTCTTTTAGTAAAAAATAGGGCCAAGAAACTTGCCAGGGTCTACGGCGGGCGGCTACCCAGACGACCAAGTCCAGTAGCGGGGTGTGTTTGGCGATCATATTGATAGATGGCGTCGGGAGCATCGTCTGAAGGTGCCGGCGACCAGCGAAAAATAGCAGACGACACGCAGACGACATCCGTTGGCAGCAAAAGCGCCGCCGTTATGCAGACGCGTTTTTTACTGTAAGTTTTGCTTTTAATGTTCGCATTTATTTTTTAACAGAAGGTGCATTTCAAAAAGATCATATTCATTTTAATAAACCACGGTGGTCGCGAGATGTCGCGATAAGAAGGTAGCGCCATCTATCAATACGAACGCCAAACACACCCCGCTAGTGAACCCCTGTCGTCTGCGTTCCTGCCCATCGTAGACCCTGGCAAGTTTCTTGGCCTTATTTTTTACAGAAAGAGAGCTACGCTTTGCAATTTTACAAGAAAAAAACCGACCTGTGAATTACACTTTTGAGGAAAAGTTTATATTGCTACGGTGCAGGCGTCTATTTTTACGGTTCTTTTCTACATTCTTTTCGATCGTTAGTTTGCTTAGAATCGTCGCTCGTTTTTACATACCTGGGGGCTACGTTGCACGTTTTGGACTCCCAGGCGACTAGGGAGAAGTAAGTGACGTAGGTGTGAATGAACGTATCTAGCAGCACCACGCAACGCATCATCAGCGACTCCACCAATCAACATCCAAAGAGCGTTGTTGACGTCACTTCCTTCTCCCTAGTCTCCTGGGAGTCCAAAACGTGCAACATAGCCCCCCTGCCATGGAACATATAGGTTTGGGCCTGAAATATAGCGAAGCTGAACATCGTTCAGTGGTAAAGTAAAATGCTGTAATTAAAGCAATTACACTTTTACAATATTAATAAATGTACATACTGTCCGGTACAAATAACCGAAATAATAAAAGTTATTCATATTATTTTCCGGCGAAGAGACAAATTTCACGCGCGTTTTCCATACATAGGAATGCACACGAGCACCACAAAAGTAGACTGGTTGCCGTCTGCTTCAATTTGCCTCCTGGAAGTCGCATAGACACTAGCGCCAGTTGAACTTCTAGCGTACATTATAATAACATATAACTCTATGGGTTCGATCCTTGGGTTCGACGAACCTTCGACCTTTTAACTAGGGGTGTCGCGAACCGGCCGCGGTTCGAGTTCGACCAGGTTCGACTTTTTCGAACTTTTAGTGGAAAGTTCGTCGAACCTTGTATTGAGGTTCGACTCGTGTGCGCATGCGCGACAGGCTGGCCAGTTGGCTTCGGATTGGATGGTAATGGCTAAGAGATGAATTAAGTGCAGTGCTGATCGGCTATTTCAGTCAATACAGTACTTAAATTTAAGTTATTAACTTCTTCAGTGAATAGAATTAGTTTCTTTTAATTGCAGCTGTTCACACAATAAAATAACTCTTTGCATAAAAAAAAGAAATTCTCCAAACCTAGACATGCTTGTATCAAGGTCTGGCCACACTGTCGAACCGGTCGAATCCGGTGAAAAGTTCGAAGGTTCGTCGAACCGGTTCGACCCAGTCGAACCCCGAAAGTTCGACCAAAAATCTGGTTCGACAAAAGTTCGCGACACCCCTACTTTTAACCAGATTCGACTGGTTCGACTTTGTGTTGGACTTTGTGGACAGTGTGACCAGACCTTGCAACAAGCATGTCTAGGTTACACAAAGAGTTATTTAAATTTTATGAACAGTTGCAATTAACAGAAACTAATTCTAATCACGGAAGAAGTTAATAACTTTTTTTTTTTGTACTCTAATAACTAAAATAAACAATCAGTGCGGCCCTTAATTTATCGCTGAGCCATCACCATCCAATCCGAAGCCAACTGGCCAGCCTGTCGCGCATGCGCATAGCAGTCGAATCTCTGAGTCGAACCTGTGTCGAACGTTTCACGAGAAGTTCGAAAAAGTCGAGCCTGGTCGACCTCGATAGTGACCTCGACCGATTTGCGACATCCCTAATTATCACCTGGGTTATGTTCCAAATCTCACCCGAGTAACCTGTCTCCTACGTCAGCGGGTAATACCACGTGACACCGCGAGTAAACGATCCGCTACTCGATGCGCTCGATGCATGACTCGATGGAACGATGGAACGGCCGGGACAATCACCTGGATACTACGCGGATTGACTTCGTCTTGGGCTACGGCAAAAAGAAAGCAGCGATGGCGGAAAATAGCAGACGATCTCTTTTGCTCGATAGCGAGCGCCTCGAGCATCTCGCGTGCATGAGGATTGTTGCGAAAAGAAACCGAATTTCAAGCCGCAAATTGTGTTCTGGTTAGTTGGGCTCTCATATGTCACGTATAACTAAAAACCTCGGCGAGCATAAATACCCCGTCAATGTACCTTTAAAAGCTGCACTGCACTGGCATGTCCTGCCGCTGTTCCCTTCAGAGAGCTGCACGCTCGCGGGCTCTGTCGTTGATAACACGGCAACCATTCTGGCCAGTAACAACAATCCTCATGCACGTGAGATGCTCGAGGCGCTCGCTATCGAGGAACACGCGGAAGGTTGCGTCAGCACCCCATCTATCACCGTTCACAAAAAAGAAAGACAATACCTACAAAATGTCACGCCCCGAACAACAACAGCAGAAGCTTGTGACGGTTTAGTTAAAAAAAAAAAAGAAAAAGTGTTAATTTTTTTTGTATAATTTTGTAAAAACTATCAGTAGTAATCTTTATTAGTACATTAGGTTTATTTATTTAATAATTAAGTTGATAGTGCTTTACTTTGGCCTCTGAATGAAGAAGGAAACGCGCAAGTAAGAAGTTTGCACTAAAGCATCTATGGTAGTCAGCTGTTTGTCCTCTCCTGTCCTTTCTTTCTTCGTATTCAAGTATTATTATAAAGTTCAAGCTGATATATTTACAAGCATGTACTAAAACGCTGACTCTCAACCGTTGCTTGGGAGAAGAGCGTGTTGGTTTTGGCCATGGATGAAGAAAGAATAAAACAATTAAAACAGGGACAACACAACCACATCTTTCAACTAACAACAGACGAGTAAACTTTCAAACAGCGAGCAGAAAGGGGGAGAGAAGGAAAGGAAAGAAAAGAAACGCGAAGTGCAAGTCAGGGTGGTAGGGTTATCTCGGATTTTAAAAATTCAACCTCAGTTTTCGTCAGCAGGAGGGAAGGGTTAGACACGTTGTTTTTTGCTGTGGTCATCGCGAATGATTCTATGATTTCCCTGCCGAATCTGCTGTCATGTCCCCCCAGGATTTTTGTGTCATCAAAAAGGGGATGACAACGCAAACACAATTAAAACATGTCCCTGTTTTAATTGTTTTATTCTTTCTTCATCCATGATCTCAACCGTTATTTAGAAAGCACTCGAAGTTTTTTTTTTTTTTTTTTTTTTTGTCAGTGACGATGCTGTGTTTTCTGAGGTGGCTCCACCAGCTCCTTTTGCTCACCTTCCTCCTTTTGGTATATTGAGATCAAAATTACTTACTCCTTTCAGTTAGACATCCAAAATCTGTTTTTATCAATCGGCAGAATCGCTGTAAGTCTAGTCCAGGTTCCCTAAAGGTGCGTTCCGCGCATCATAATTAACACCGATTTTGCTTCACACGGTGTTGCGGTACAACGCAGGGGTCTTTCGAAACAGTGATATAGTTGCGTTCACTCACCCGAATATGATTACACAATCACAAAGATAACTTCCAAACCACTATATTTCTTGGGGAAGGGGATGGGGTGGGATTGTTGACTGGTCATTTACATGAAATATTCGAAGCCTTCACTGTTTTACAAATGTTATCTTTTTATTACGCACACTCTTTGAGAAAAAAAAAATACTTCCACATCATCTACTGCGTTACAACAGGTATACCTTCCAACGGAAGGTGCACTATATTGACGTGGTGCGTGCATTAAAATCAGCAATTCGCGATAACCTCACGGAAATGGCTGCACCTCATTCTCTGTCATTTCGAACGTCTGCCACCAAACTCAACGGAGCAAACGAGCTTTGACGGCTGTGGGCGCAGAAAGCAGACGACGAGCAGACGGCGAACAGATCACGTGACACATTTACTCGATTTGATCCGACGTTACCCACCGATCGAGGAGGGTAGCGCGAGTGTTTACTCCGGAGTAGACAACCCGCTTCTGGGGCGCTGGGGGCGCTAGTTCTGACGTCATCGAGTAAGCGCGAGTAAGTTTTGAAACGCCACAGTACAAAACCTTTACTCGGAGTCGGATCGAGTAAATTTTGGAACACAGCCGAAAAGTGTTTTGTTTCACCAGATGGCAGCACAATGGACCTCCAGGCGGCCCTTTTTTCCAGGTAACGTCCGCAGCTCTGCAAAGTCACTTTTCAGACGAATTTTCGTGTTTCACGGATGGTTGTCCGAATAAGAGGAGGTGCGCGTAAAGGCGGGCTTTGTTTTTTCTCCGGCGTGAGCAGGCTGTTCTGAACGGGTGGCAAACAGTCGCCGGTCGATAGGCCGTCACACAGGCCGGCGCCATCTTCGGCTGCTTGGACCCTGGTTAGGCGTAGCCGTACGCTGGCAGCGGTTCCGAAACTTGGCGGCCAATGCTACCGGCTGCTGAGGAGGATCTCCCGTCCTCCCGTCGTCTGCTGTCCGTCGCTTGGGCAGCAGGGGGCCGCTCTTCCGAATAATCTGGGACACCGTTTTGGGGGCGCTTCGACAGGGTTTTAGGCGTGGAAAGACGTGAGTGCTCAAGCGAGCGAAGGCTCCTCTTGGCTCTTTGGGCTCCTACGGGAGCTGTTCATGTCTGGGCACAAGCTGGGGCTCAAGTTATACGTGGCTTGGAGGTGACGGCATCACAACATGCCTTCCCACCTGTTCTGGCCAGGGAAAACAAAATCGTTGCCGCAAAATGCATGGGGGAGGCGTTTAGCAGCGGGTGCCTATCGTTTCGTCGACACCAACGTTTCAGCGACACTTACACAAATTGTACACGGACATTTCATCGCGCGTGTATCACTGGGGCGCGTGTTAACCTAGCCGGCCCACCCGTTCACGCCGCTTTGCGGCGAGTCTGGGGTGACGCGTTACAAAAATGTTAAACCACCTGACCCACCCGTAGCTCTAGGGAAAAAAAAAAAAAAAAAAAAAAAAACTGTCGTTGTAGCGTCGTTCGATGAACCGATCGCCACCGCTCAGCAGTCGCCACATTGGCGGCTGACGCGACCTCGACGCAATCCACAAGGCACACAGTGTCGATGATGCAAAGCGAACCCGGCGAGGGCTTGCTACCGGCACGCACTCAACAGCAATGCACATATCTATGGCCACCAGTGAATACTACCTGTACCCGTTTCAACCTTAAGCTGGCAGGACAGCAAAGGAAACAGTATGAGATGGCTTTGCAATATACTCTGGCAGCACAGTCTTTGCTGTCAGCTTCAAGGTGAACCAAACTGAGCTCCTACTGGTGTGGCTTATCCTTCGAGCTGCGAGGAATCCCCGAGCTGGTGTCGGTAGGAGTCCCTCGCCTAGGACTGCCTTGGGTACTTGTAATGTTATGGTTGCGGGGACTGGGTAGACTCCGGGTGTTTGCCCTCCCTCTGCAGCCAGGTCGTCTTACTGGACGGAAACGCCCTCCAAGGGACCAGGATCTGCAGCCTTGGCTAGGTTAGAGCTTTGCAATTGGTCGTTGGAATGATTTGCCATTCCAGCGGCCCATTTGGGGCATCACTTCCGGACAAGGGGAGCAGTTTAGTTGAGTCGGGCCGGCTGAATGGGAGATGCATTCAATTTAGCGCATGTTCTGGCTTTAATGCCCTATTTTCTAGAAACTGCACAGCATGCTTTTCTTTTCCTAGTATTGTGTATTCAAAGTTTTCTTTGGGCAGTTAAAACAGTTGGTTGGGCAGTCGAAACTGAAACTCGGGAGCGGCAGTAATCGGCCCTTATTGGCTTGTGACTTTGGCGACAATGACACTATTCGGCCACTGGACATGAGCTAAGTTGTACGGATCTCTACTGCACGATTTCCCACAAAATTGAGCGGTCGTGCGCATCCGACAAACAGCTCGAGTCGTCAGCTCGGGCACAGGCTACACAAAAACTAGAAATGTAAAGCCAGTATATCTTTAGCACCAGTTGACAGTCACATTCCAGTTCGAACTTTCCTAGAAATTGCCTTGTCATTTCGATGCATATGCTGGATATCATCCTATCATGTTCCCTAAGCAATATTAGTTTTTGTTTCGACTTAAACTTGAGCGTAGTTACCTTGCTGTTAGGTGTACTGCAGAAGAAAGGTGTTTTACGGAAGGTGAAATTGGCAAAATAGTTCTAGCTGACAGTAATTTCTCAAGTGCACCTTCTGAGGCTCCTGGGAGCGGCGTTCCCCCTTTGCCATTGCAATCTGTTTCTCCGTCTCAATAAGCCGTTTTTCTTTACTTGTGCTTTTGTTTCTGTTGTATTTTTGGTCAGCGTTTGTGCGCACACTCTGGTTGCCACACCAAATTGGGCAAAAACTTTGGCCAAATTGCATGTAAGGCTCAGTCAGTTTAGGCACTGGAGAAAATCTGCCATCTGCATTAGGTCCTCATTTCAAACTCATTTTGGCCACATTCTGCCCATGGAAAAGCACAGAGAAACGGCCCAAGCATGCAGCTGATTTTACCACACCGCTGTCTCCCTTTCCACACAATGAATTTTTTCTGCTCTGGTTGGTGCCATCGTGGCAATGAAGCATCCATTGAATAGATGCACGCACAAATGCAGTGTCTCAAGTTGCAGCGGCAGATGCCATATTCCAAATGGCGTTTGCTGAAGTGAAGGCTAGCCAAAGCCGGCTGGGGGGACAACTCCGAGAGTGGGAAGCAACCTCCCGGAAAACCCGTGACGTTTCCAACGAGGCCTAGTACTAGCTCGGGGCAGAGATTAAAATCCATTTTCTTAGAGTTTAAAGCTAGCGTTGCTTCGTTGACTTTAGCAGACGCCATTTGGAACTTCACTGGGCTCTTAAGCTGCACTCGGTGCACACCGAGGTATTCCATTGACGAGTGCAGCCTATCTGAGATTAACCCTGCAGTTGTCTGCACCGGTGCAGGCTGGTGAATGGAAGGACTATTGCGGCGTTTGTGCGTGCGTCGATACAGTAGACTGTGGGTTGCTGTGCCGACCGTTGCGAACGGACTTAATAGGAGACTGCTGTGGTGCTTAAATGCGGTGTACAAAGGAGGCGTCAAAGGGGGAGCATGTGCAGGCTGACGACGGGCATGCCGACGCCCATGCGCCTGCGGGACCTGATCCGGCAGATCCGGGCGGCGCGCACGGCGGCGGACGAGCGGGCGGTGGTGCAGAAGGAGTGCGCCTACATCCGGTCGACCTTCCGGGAGGAGGACAACACGTGGCGCTGCCGCAATGTGGCCAAGCTGCTCTACATTCACATGCTGGGCTACCCGGCCCACTTCGGGCAGCTCGAGTGCCTCAAGCTGATTGCCTCGGGACGGTTTACGGACAAGCGCATCGGCTACCTGGGGGCCATGCTGCTGCTGGACGAGCGCCAGGATGTGCACCTGCTCATCACCAACTCGCTCAAGAACGACCTGGGCTCGCCTACCCAGTTTGTGGTAGGCCTGGCCCTGTGCGCCCTGGGCTCGATCTGCTCGCCCGAGATGAGCCGGGACCTGGCGGGCGAGGTGGAACGCCTCCTCAAAACCTCCAATGCCTACGTGCGCAAGAAGGCGGCCCTGGGCGCCTTCCGCATCATCCGCAAGGTGCCCGAGCTCATGGAGATGTTCATCCCGGCCACCCGGTCCCTGCTCACGGAGAAGAACCACGGTGAGGCCACCCAATGTGGGAGACCCTAACTGCCGGACTAAAGTGCGTCCTTGACGTACTTCCAGTTTTGTTCTGTCGGGGTGCGGTCGGTTGGAGTATTATGTTTTCTTTTGACTGCGTTCCTGCGCTTCCTCTAGTCACGGGTCGGCAAAAGCTTGGCTGTTGCAGCCCGCTTGTGGCGCACTGCTCACCCGTGGCCGACACGAGTTGGTCCCTGGTGCTTGGCGAGTGAGCAGTGACTCTCCCTCGCAGGGGTGCTCATCACGGGGGTGATCCTCATCACGGAGATGTGCGAGCGGAGCCCTGACACGCTGCAGCACTTCAAAAAGGTGGGTTTCCCCTTCGAGCCAGATTAATGCCACTTTGGCTCCACATCCACTCGTGCACCCAAAACAAACCCGCACGTTGCTCTCAAAAAGCCACATTTCTCTTTCCTCTTTTTTTTTTTTTTTTTTTTTTGTGATTTGCCGCACTTGTACAAATGTTTTGCATTCACGATTTTGAAAATTAATCTAAATTTTCCCTCTTAATCGACACATTTTTGGTGTTTCGGTGGTTATAAAAATTCTCTTTCTGGGCTCCTGTTTGTTTTGATCAAACTTATACGCAATGCCGAAAAAATGTTTGGTTTTCATTAGCTCCGCTTTGAAAGTGCCACCCCCTTCCCTTTGGTGGTTGGAAACGTGCATGCACATCTGAGCACTGGGGTTCCCAGGGGGATTTTGGAGCACATTCAAAGCCACTTTCATAATGCATGCTCAGAACCACCGAGAGCAGGTTCCCCTCGCGTGTCCGTGACTGGATTGGTTGGATGGACCTGTATCAGCCTGCACCCGTGCAGAGAAGTACCAAGTAGCTGAGTTTGAGTTTGGAGTGTAAACGGTGCGACAGGTGCAAGACCCGTCCAAAGAGACTTGACCAGTGCAAGGGAGTGCAGGAAACTTTGAAGCAGGATTGTGTGCCACCTGCAAACCTTCCTTGGAGGTCTGTGGCATGTTGGTTGTCAGCCGAAAGGCAGGAGAACTCTGCTCGGAGTGTGACCTTGGGGTTCTTGATATGTCGCGAGTTTGCCCCATGTGTTTGCCCCACCTCCTGCGAGCTTTGTCCTTTCTGGGAGCCCTTCGAGTTGAGAGCTCTCGATAAACCGGCTGCATGTGTGAGCGAACATGCAGCAGACAACTCACAGACTTTGCCCGACAGCATGTTTGCTTTGTGCACAGCACCAGCCTCTGTCCTAACTCTGTGCATAGAGCAAATGGCGCCAGACAATTTTGGTGGCTCATTTATGGCCTCTTCGCTCCATGGAGTCCAGCATTAACACGTCAGTCAGGGTGGCGTCTTCAGCGCCGAGAGCGCATACACAGTTGACTCTCTCCTATATCCCCATTTCCTAACAATGCAAACAGCACTTGGAGGAGTCTGGCGGTTATCTTTGTTGTCGTCGATGGGTGCCTCCTTTGTTCTCTGCTTCTCTCCGGGGTTCTGTCTGCGATTCCTTCGTCTCAATTAGTCTGCTTAGAGCCCAAACCCTGGGACCCTCAGCAGATCCGCGTATTACCAAGTTTGCCCCTGAAGGAACTGGACATTACGTGGAAGAAGGAATGGCTGGTTTGCATCTTTGCCTTGGAGTGAGATGACCTCTTGCATTCCACTGCGATGTGGTGCGGATGCCGTTTTGGAAATGGCACTGCAGTATGAAGCTTTTGTGCTGTTTGGGTTGTGATCCAAATTGCTGTTTATAACATTGTAAGAATGGTTTGAAGGGCACTGAAGATGTTGGAAACCCATGGACGAAAAGAGGGACACAACGGTCTTTTGTCGTCCCGGATTGCCAAGATGTCGAAGATGCACCAGCCTGCCTGTACATATCAAAGAATTGTTTGGAGGAAATGCACCAGTGTAATAACAGAAGCAGGCTAGCCGATGGATGACGCCAGTGTCAGTGGTGGCAGCTGTGACGCAGACTCGAATCCAAATGTGTGAACCAAGCTCTCGGATATGGCTGATTATTGCAGCTTGGTTTGGTGATTAGTAATTACCCTAAAATACCAGGGTAGTGCCCGTCCCACTTTCACTGAAAACTGGGTTAATCTAGACATGGGCGCTTGTTCGGTCAAATCGGGCGCTTAACGTATAATTTGCAGAATTTCCAAGTTTGAAACATGTTATTAGTTGGCCCTCGAACCAAGTGGGCGCTTCTGCAGTATTTTACAGTACAGTTGGCACACGTGGCTCGCAAAAAATTTCACGCGGGCGAAAGTGGGCTACGCTCGGCGCGAAGCTCAAGGGGACGGCCCCGGTGGGAATGCGCAATCTTGCACCGGAGGTGTTCTTTTGAGGAGGGAGCTCGTGCCAGACATTGGCAACTTCGGTCGCACATTTTTTTTTTTTTCCCAGTTTATTTGTCAAGTGTGGCACTGACGAAAAATCCTGGCAGAAAGAAGTGTGCGAGGGAGGCCAAACTTTGCGCGATCTGACTCGCTCAAGACGACCAAATTGTACGGTGGGATTCTGAAGGCAGCCTGCGTGTCGGGTGGGAGGGGTTGTCATTCACAGTGCCAGTCCAAGTGTTGGCTTCCTTAGACAATAAGTTGTGTCGGTGAACACGAAGTGAGGTATCAATGTGTAGAGCCGCATAAAAGAGGGCAAACTTTGCTTTTCTACCCGAGTCTGGGGTATCGCCATTATGAACCTGGAATACTTTGGGCTGTACCCGAAATGGATCGAAGCCAGTGGGGACATCTGGGAGATGTGGAAGGTCCCGCAGCAGTGAGGGGACGGCGCCGTGCCTTCCGCATGTGTGCTCAGACGTCTTGTAGATCTGGCTACCTGACCGGGAGCGTGTGTGGCACATAGGCAGTCTGGACGTGAGCGCTCTGCAGCAGAGCCAGCAAGACCCGTCCATGCAGTGCCAGAACAATGCCCCCGACATTGTTGTGGCACTGCATGCATGGCCGGTTGTGTCCTTCCCAACGGGATGGTGCACACGTTGAGTAACACCCGGCAAAATTTCTCTATAACAGCAGGCACGAGAAGGCTTTTTATGCTGCAATGTCCCGGTGACCTGCGTGCATAATTAGTTTAGATGCCTATTTTATGCCTTACATTTAAAGGGATACTGCAACGAAATTTCAACACTTTTTCTTTGTGTATTCGGGTTCAAGGGAGCATTATCATTATTATCACCATTATCATCATCATTATTATCACTAATCGCTCGTTGAAAAGACGCGAAAAGGAATTTTAAAACTAATTAAACGATTAGCAAAGAGCACCTGGTGGATGTCGCTAACGCCTCGTTTGTAATGCCCGTCTAGGAGCCTTGACGGGTGGTGACAATAACTGTCTCGCCTCCAACCACGACTTGAGAAAAGCTGAAGGAGGAGCCCCTTTCTCCCCGAGACTCTCTTTTGTGTGTCCCAGATGTCGCTATTGTCCCCCTACAAGATTATAGAAGATTAACCCGTCACATAAAATTCGTACAAAGGCAGCTTTTGGATTACTTGCCGTGGCCCGATCGCTAGTGTGCTTCGGCTGCTCTCAGCGGATGCTACGAGCCATCGGAGCCTATCCAAGGCCGTGTGAATGTCACGTCACCTTGGAAGAGGGGGCACAGCAACGCGCGGAATTCATATCACGGGCTACGTCCACAGAGCGGGATTGGCTGGGATAGATCGCAGGGCGTCTGCTGCGTCTGTACGTAAGGTCCCGAGACAAACTACGTCGCGATTGCGGCGAATGTTACGTGCTCTCCACTGGCTGCTCTCCGAGCGTTTCCCAGAGTGTGCTGTTTGTAACGAAAAATACAGGCATCAGGCTCAATATACAAACTTGTGGTTGTCATTTACGGATATTGTGGATCATATTCAGCCCATTTGTAAACACGACGGGTATATTTCAAATTTCGTTCATGTATCCCTTTAAGAAAGAATTCTAGCAAGAGGGTTTCTAAATCTCCTTGTCTATGGGAGAATACCCGTGACTATGGGAGAATTCCAGCTGGGCCTGATTGTCCGCTACTACATGCTGAATAATCTGCGCCCATCTGCACTCAATCTGGTTATATCCCTCTTCAGCAGAATATGGGACGAGGGACATTTCCCATCAGTATGGATAATGGCTACAATCATCCCTATGCTTAAACCAGGAAGGAACCTAGATTGTGCTACTACGGTAGTTACAGGCAAATAGCGTTGCCAAGCTGTTTTTGTAGAACCCTCGAAAAAATGATTAATAGGCGGTTGATGGGCACCTGGAAAATCATTGCATCCTGGATAAATACCAGTGCGGTTTCCGCTCATTCCACTTGACACAGGATCCATTGGTTTGATTAGACAATACTGCCTCTTGGTGTTTTTCAATCGGGAAAGCATATGGTAATGCTTGGCAGCATGGACGTTTGAGTGACTTGATTGACATTGGTATTTAGGGCTACATGTTCCATGCCATTGAAAGCCATTTAGGTAGACACTTTCCGGGTAAGGCTGGGGTCTCCACACTCGCGGTGGTTTGTGCTGGAAAATGGTGTTCCGCAGGGCCCAAATGTTACCCTATATTATAAAAACCAATTCTCTCGTGCGTGCTATACCACCATCAGTCCACTATTTGCTGTATGTAGATGCTTTCAGATCTGTTTTCTCATGTAACGATTCAATCTGCGAGCGCCGTGTTCCAACCAACTATTAATGTGACAAGGTAGGCCAACAATATCCATTTTAACCCCTTAAAGGGGTACTCCGGCGATTTCTTCATGGTCCCCGATTTGCTTGAAATTTTGCTAAACTCGCCAAGCAACATCGCCAAAATAGTATCCCATATATTAGGTCAAAATAATTTTTTTTTTTTTTTTTTCACGAAGTTATTGAATTTACAATTTTGGTCCTCACCGTGTTTTTCAAACTGAAATTCTGTACTGGCAACAACGGAAAAGTGACGCCAGTGGAAGTGCAGGGGTTCACTTTGGACTGTAGAATTTGTTCCCAACTGATTCGAAGCAGTTTCATGGTGTCAAATGAAAGCTTCCCGCGCTCCAGCACAGCCGCCTCGGTGGCTCCGAGGCGAGAGCGCCGGCCTACGGATCCCCAGGTGGCGGGTTCGAATCCCGACCGAGGTGCCCGCAATATGACGGAGGCTTATAGCGGAGAAGGCGCCGTGTAACCGAGCTTTCGGTTGCACGTCAAAGATCCCCAGGTGGTCCAAATTAATCCTCAGTCCTCCGCTGGGGCGTGCCAGATGCCCGTCATTGGTTTGGCACGTAAAACCCCCAAATTTGACTTTTTTCGCGCTCCAGCACGGAACAAATGATTGGCATATTCTATTTTTTAGACTGCTCGCTCGACTGGCAAGCTTGCCTTCCACTGATGTCACTTCACTGAAAAGTGTGGGTATATTTGAATGTTGGTTTTTGAATCATTTTCATTTGCCGATTTTGCAATAACTATTACGGATTTCGCGATACTAAATAGCATACCGGAAAGGGTAAAGGCCGGGGAGTCAGAAAATATAGTTAGTTGAGGTAGCTCAAAAATCGCCGAAGTACCCCTTTAAAGGGCAACTCCGCTTAATTTCAAAAATTTTGAGATAGTGGCCGATTTTGCTTTTTGAAGCACTCAAAAACAATCCCCAATCCTTTGTTACGCGAAAAATGAAATATTTTTCGCGTAATTTTACTCTAGCCATGATCACAAACCGAAACGGTGGCAAAGCCGGACAACATTGTATATTCGGCATCACTAAGCATGTACACCCACGTGTTATACAAGGGGAAGAAGGAGCTCCCCTCTTATCAGGATCCTCCTTTGTGCCTCCTGGATTAGCACAGGCGTCGCTATTCTCCTCCCAGAAGATTATAGAAGATTAACCTGTCACTCAAAATTCTTACAAAAGCAGCTTCCCTCTCCTCCTTTTACTTGGTGTTCAAAAGTATGCGATGTAACAGAAGCCACGCTCAACGAGGCGATCGGCTTATCAGTAGTATCAATAGTCGAGCGCCGGGCCGGCCGAGCGCGTCACTCACGTCGTTCACGGCGCTGGCGCCACCCGTGCTCTCCCCGGGAAAGAAAACAAAATTGAAAAAAAAAAAAAGAAGCTGTACATGCTTGATGACGTCGCGGACGTGCCGGGAGAAGGAATTTGGAGGAAGCGGAAATGCAGCCGGGCAGTGTTGTCTGGCCCGCACGTCTCATCCAAAACCAGCGGATTCGTGCTTGTCAAACTTTGACAGCGATTTTAATGAACTTCTAGGCGGAATTCCGTCGTAATATTTGCCATGGGGGTTTTGTAGATGATATCAAAGAGAACTGTATAGTTTTGCACTACTGGAAAAGAAGCGGAGTTGCCCTTTAAGTGCCAACATTTTTTTTTTCTAAAAGTAACCTAAAAGTGCCAGATTTCTTTTATTTCAAGTTGTTATTCCTCTAGTATTACACATTAAATTTGAAAAGTTTATTTCGCAAAAATCAGCTGAGGCGAAAAAAATATTTGCCAACTAAAACGAGTGCTGCCTGCCATCTATGATCAGCGCCGCAATACTACTCGTCCGAGTAGTATTGCGGCGCTGATCATAGATGGCAGCACTCGTTTTAGTTGGCAAATAGGGCTATTGAAAAAACCACTGGACGAGCTAAGCTCGTCCACGGCATTTTTAGCCAGAAAGTGGCCGACGAGCTCGGCTCGTCCAAGGCACTTAAGGGGTTAAGTTCTCCACCGAGCAAACTGCTTCTTTGTTTCTCACGAAAATGTGATGTGTTGCCAATGACTTTGTTAACCATATACAATGTACCAGTTGAGATAAAAAAAAGAGTATAAGTTTCTAGGGCTTAAATTTAAATCTAAGCTCTTTCTGAAAACTAAAATGCCATAAATCCCTTCATATTCTGATAGCTGTCTCCCACATGATTGGGGGTTCGGATGGTTTGTGCCTGCTAAGAATCTATAGGTGGATTGTACGGTTACGCCTGTATTACGGATCAATGAGGGCATCAACACTGAAAATTCTGTCACGCATGACTTGCCACCGGTGCGTTTCGTACATCCCCTGTGTCTATGCTGAAGCTAAGGAAATATCCCTGGAGGCGAGCTGTCCTATGTATTCCCTTGAGATAAGTATCGCAACGTCTGTGTTGAGTACTACTAGTCAAGGGAACAAACAAACCTTCCAAAGTATTGCGGAACAAGACACCGCCGCTGTCTCGGCTAGCCTTCAGACCAACCCACCTGTTGCTCAGCTTTTGGGAACACCTTGAGAGCATAGTTTGCTCATCATAGACACTCACTGAGTACACTAAGGAAAACACTGGAAGTCTTAAAACGGGAATTTTTTCAGCTTCAAGATCCAGCCTTTATGCTGGTGGCACAAAAACTGAATCTTCCGTCGGCTCTTCCGGGGTCGGATCATCACTTAAATGTGCGCCAAGGATTAATTCCAGTGCAGCTATCAGACCACATCTTCAAAAAGAGGTATCCATGCTCTGTAGTCTACACTGATTCACTAAGTGCTCTGATCACTCGATATAGCGTAAAACCCTCTAATCACTCAGCTGCAATATAAAGTGGTTGCTGCAGCTGTGAAAAATAAATTGCATCTTTTGCTGGGTGCCACATGGGTGTACCTGGCAATGAAGGTGCTGATCGTGCCGCGTCTCCTTTAAAGAATGTAGATTCACGACATACCCTATCAAGACTACAAAGCAACCATAAAGAAAGCATTGGGTGTGAGTGTCAAGAGGAATGGGCCTTCCGAGCCAACGACAAACTCCATGCTGCGAAGCCAATGAGGAGTGGGCGAATGCCCGTTGTGGACCGTTTTTTCCAGATCTGCTTCGCCGAGAGCATCCACCCACGTGTGATCACTGTTCAGAACCATTATCTGTGGTGCATATACTTCTTGAGTGTCCCGCATATCACAGATGCTGCCAATTCCACTTCGCCCAGTTTTACTCGGCACACATGCCTTTACACCTTGCTCTTCTGCTTGGAGATGAACCTTTCATACATGTTCTTAAATTCCTAGAAAGCACCGGACATTTACGCCGACTTTAAACTTCCATTGCAACATTAACTTTTTCATCTACATTATTTATATAAAGATTATCCTTTTATCCTATCACTAGCCACTAGAGCCCTCTTTCTTCTCTAAAAGCCGTTTCTTGAAATAGTTGAAAATTTTGACGCTCTATAACCTTGGATGCTTTTGTGCCAATAAAATCCAGTTAATCAATATGTCAGTCATACTTAGAAAAAGGGTGTCGTCTTTTTCCCCTTTCTGGGTTTTTTCAGCACGATTGTGCTCCAGCTCGCATTAACCCTAGTTTCTTTTCCTTCAAACAAGGTCGCACCGAAACAAATGCTAAATATGAAACTATCGCGTTTGATAGTTTATTTGCAAAGGACGAATAGCTCTAGGGTGGTTTCATTTGAAATTGAACACTTGTCTCAGGGTGTGGGTATTTCGACTGGCTTCAAAGATCTCTATATAACAAGCCCATGTCCGTAATAAACTGAAATTTTGTTGTCAAATGTATTTATTTGATGAAGTGAAGCAAGGTGGGTGGGGCTGCATCTCTAAGAGCGAGGTGGCGAGGCCTCCCAGGGACCCGTCGAGTTGTGTTCCACAAAGCCCGCTCGTGTCTGGGTGGCATTGAGCTGCAGTGTGCTCCATCCCCGGATGGTTTGGTGCAGCTTTGGTAGCTCGTTGAGGGCTCTCAAAGCACACTTTCCGCTAGCCAGAAAAGCTTGTGAAACATATGTAGTGGCGTGTGCGTCCATTGTGAGCGAGGACACAAACCGACGGTGCCTTGGCTCTCTTGTGTTTGGGAGGCCGGGCACTGAGAAGGAGCGCGGCGGCTACGTCCCGAGCACGCTTGGAGACTCCGTCCGAGGACGCCCGGGCAAGAAGCGTCCCAAAGCGGCCGAGCTGGAGGGGTGACCACTTTTCACTCGCCAATCGAGAGTATTTGGCAGTGACTCTGCTCCGGTGTCGACTCTCGTCGTTGGTGCCACGCCGAAGGCCATTTTGTAAGAATCGTTGGATGGTGCGCAGAAGACGCTCGAAGCAAAGTTGGCGAAGCTCGTATTTTGACAGGGGATGTCAAAATATATAAACTGCTCTTTTGACGGAGGAGATTAGGGTTCTAAAAGATGATGTAGTTGCACTCGCGGAGTGGAGAGAATGGACGCAAACACCGGGGGTTACGTTGCGGCCAATGTGGCCAAGGGCTCTTTGGAAGCGGGGACCACCGCTGCCAGGGGCCAACCGGAGGAGGCAGCCTGGGTCTTGATGCTGTCTCTCTCTCTCTCTCTCCCCCCCGGCTGTCGTTGGACGGCGCCAGTCCGACGAGGTACTGCCTGCTTCCACTGCTCGGCATGCCGCCTGCCTGCCCCTTGCCCTCGCGGGAGGCGCCACGCGGTGCCCGCCCGTCCCTCGTCCAAGGGATCCCGGTTTGGGGAGGCCCCGGCAGGGGGACGAGCGCCCGCGGGCGTCTCCGGGCCCACTCCCCGGGCCTTTGGGGTGCCGGTCGCTCGATGGTCCGTGTTGCGCGGGAAGCTTGTCGAGGGAGCACTCCAGAGCAGTGGCAGCCGACCCGCAAGGTTTTCCCGTGGTGGGTGGCCGCTGCTCGGGAGCGCTCGTCGCTTGGAGAGAGGGCTGCGTGCTGGGTTCGGACGGTGCTCTCCTGTCGGTGGGTGTGCATCCAGGGGGGTTTCCTAGCTTGCCTAGACGGAGATTGGACGCCTGACCGGCGTTCGGCTGGCTCTCTGGTCGGATTGGGTCCCTGCCCAATGCCAAAACGTTAATCTGCCCCGCGCTGGCTTTCGCTAATCTGGCGCTTGGTTAATGGGGCCGGATTATCTTAGAAAATGAAACGGCTACTCGAAAAATGAAATAATGCTAGTTGATACACTTGCGATTGCTTACCACAGGCTTTTAGCCACTCCTTTTAGGCAAATTGTTTCTTCTCAGTGAAACGGCCTGGGCGAAAATGAAGGTTTCACGAGCCGTCCGAGACTTTTTGCCACACTCGCGGTGGGTTTATCCTGCCACACAACTTGTTTATTAGATGGTGGTGTTCTTAGAAGTGTCTCCCCAGATGATACTTGCCATACTTGTTGATCACTCTGATCTTAATATGTGTGTTATGTATGCTATGTGTATGCTAGGGCTGGGGTGGAAAGTGTGAAGAGTGTAGCACTTACTTTGGAGGGCACAAAAGCACTGATATTTGATCAGAAAGAACCCAATCCTAAATGCAGTCTGACAGTATCGAACCTATTGCCACTGCGCTGGATGGGAGACTCAAGAAGTGGAAAACAAGACTCGTATGAACGCGCGAGCCTGTGTTTGCATTCCCACAGTGAATAGGTACCCATTCATTCTGATCAGAGCTCAGCCTCCCTCTACATAATGCAAGTGGAAAGGCATTCAGTCTATGCCAACCTTATCCGTAGGAGGGAGGTCTTCCTTTTGTCCCCAGATATTCTGCTCGTGGCACGAGGAATACATGTGGAAAGTCTTTTGCTCGTATGAGACCTCTTGGAGCTCGAAGGGAGGAATTGTTAGCTGCTCGGTTTTCCTCTCTGGTCTGAAATGGCCTATTATTTACACTCGGGTGGTCATTCTTTCGACACTAATGGATACTTTTAGAGCAGTAAGCAATAACGACCGG
Organism: Ixodes scapularis; assembly: GCF_016920785.2. Lineage (NCBI taxonomy): Eukaryota > Metazoa > Arthropoda > Arachnida > Ixodida > Ixodidae > Ixodes > Ixodes scapularis. The sequence continues at coordinate 2,633,736 of NW_024609884.1, read as the reverse complement.
AAGCCTGCCAACCGAACCTGGTCGGAGCTAGCTGGTGCAGCGCTTGGGAGCCGAGAGGACGGCCCGGGGAGTGGGGGGGGCGGGAGGAGGGTGATGGAGTTTCCCCACGGGTGGCTTGTGTGCGCAGCTGGTGCCCAACCTGGTGCGCATCCTCAAGAACCTGATCATGGCGGGCTACTCCCCGGAGCACGACGTGTGCGGCGTGAGCGACCCCTTCCTGCAGGTGGGTGGGGCGGCCTCCCGGAGGGACGGCCCTCACGCCTGGCCCCTCACAGGTGAAGATCCTGAGGCTGCTGCGGCTGCTAGGGCGTAACGACCCGGACGCGAGCGAAGCAATGAACGACATCCTGGCCCAAGTGGCGACCAACACGGAGACGAGCAAGAACGTGGGCAACGCCATCCTGTACGAGTCGGTGCTCTCCATCATGGACATACGGTCAGAGAGCGGGCTCCGAGTGCTGGGAGTCAACATTCTGGGCCGCTTCCTGCTCAACACGGACAAGAACATCCGCTACGTGGCGCTCAACACGCTGCTGCGCACGGTGCACGCCGACTACACGGCGGTGCAGCGCCACCGCAACACCATCGTGGACTGCCTCAAGGACCCCGACGTGTCCATCCGCAGGAGGGCCCTGGAGCTGTGCTTTGCACTCATCAACACGCACAACATCCGGGCCATGACCAAGGAGCTGCTGGTGTTCCTGGAGAAGGCAGACCCAGAGTTCAAGGCTCTCTGCTCCTCCAACCTGTTCATTGCGGCCGAAATGTGCGTCCCTAACCCCCCCCGCCCGAGGAACTCCCCAAAACACGCTTTGTGTGCAGGTATGCTCCAACCAAGCGGTGGCACATCGACACAATGATCCGGGTGCTGAGGACGGTGAGTGCCCACCAGGGCCCTCTTGGGGCGGCCTGCTCAGGGCAGTGGGGCGGTGCAGGCAGGCAACTACGTGCGGGACGACGTGGTGGGCAGCCTGATCCAGCTCATCTCGGACACGGAGGCCCTGCACGCTTACACGGCCCAGCAGCTGTGGCGCCAGCTGGCCCTGGCGGACTGGGCCGCCACCCAGCCCCTGGCCCAGGTGGCGGCCTGGTGCTTGGGCGAGTACGCCGACCTCCTGAGCCAGAGCCCGCCCCCCGGCCAGGAGGACTGGGAGCCCTGCACGGTGAGCCTCCTCTCGATGTGCGGGGCCGTTCTGTCGGACGCTTGCCCTGTCGCAGGTGACGGAGGACGAGGTGCTGGACCTGTACCAGAAGATGCTGAGTAACAACCAGGTGCAGCTGGTCACCAAGGAGTACGCCCTGACCTCGCTCATGAAGCTCAGCGTGCGCCTCGCCTCGTCGGCCCCGTGAGTCACTCTCGCTTTTGCGGCCTTTCTGCCCGGGTCTCTGCGCTCGCCCAAGAGCCAGAATTGCTCCAAAGTTGGAACCAGAAAGGTTGCAAACTACCGGAAAATGCCGATATTCGAGAAAGAAGAAATGAATGCACGGGAGCTGATCCTGCACATTCCGGGCAAAGAAACTTGTTGATGCAATAAACACCTTGTGTTAGAATTGACCACCCGTCACAGCAAACCTCAGCTTCCGAGCTGGAATAACTATTGTGTGCGAACGAGCATCACTGCATAGGGCGGCAGCTTGCACCACCCTGTTGGCAGTGGCGGCAGCAGTGTGAGGCATGCCCTGTGTTTTATGGGTCTTTTTTTTAGAAAACGGTCACGAACGAGCATTACAAAAACTGGCACGCTGGGATGGTTCCGCACATTTATATATCAAGGTCTGCTGCCGAGAGCGGCAGGTTTTGAAGGTAAATAATAAAATAAATGAATAACAAAAAGAAACGAGCCGTTAAATTGTGCTGCACAAAGCACACTTGGTGTCATTCCCTGGTCTTTTTCGGTGTGGTCGAGCCTGTGGGATTTCTATTAGTGGCAAGGGTGTACAAACGGGCGTGATAATCTTGCCATTTGCACCGTCAGCTTTGCACCTTTTGCACAGGTGGTAACTTTAGCATGCCCACGTGCTTTGAGTCTTTCTAAAAGTTGCTCATTGGGTGGTCTTATCTGATGCTCATCCAGTGTCTAATTGAAACCATATCTTTATTTTGACTAAATGGCTAATTAACAAATTTAGTTAAAGGGACACACCCCCTGGGAGGGTCAACTTTTGAGCCCTTGGCTTAAAATTAATGAAATTTACAGGGTAGGCTGCTGGTCATGCTAGAGGGTGTATAACAAAATTTCGAGTCTGTTGGTTACATGGGAAGGAAATTAGAGTAGCTTCTATCAGCAACACGCCTACATTGTTCAGTTAGTCTATCGGAAAACTATCACTATATTCAAAAAAAGGTTTTTGCTGGATATGTAGCAGAATGCCTAGGGGGTGCGGCTATGAAAATGTTTATGTAAAAGTAATTTATTTCTATAAATTTTTTTTTTCTGCAAAATTGGTCAATGTTTTGGTGTTCTCTGTCTTCGACAAAATGTCAGCATTTTTTATAAGCGACATCCGTAAAGTAGCAAGGAAATTCCATAGTCGCATTCCTTATTAAATTTCAGTCAGGAAAAGTGAAGAACGAGCCTTCCCTATATTGCCATTATCAAATGATAGATTGACTAAAATGGAATTTATACCAAAAGTGGAACGGAGAAAAATGTGTTCAAAGTGCTCCCAACCATGCCTTTTCTTTAGCTTCGGTGGAGAGAAAATAATTTATAAAAAATTAAGTATGCAGAGTAATCTTTCTGGGAATACTCTCTAGATGTTGGTGGATGTAAATATGTCATTCTTCAAGATCAACTTTTTTTTGCAGAATTTTTTTTTTTTTTCGGGTAGTGTCTTTGTTAATTATCAGACTTAATGCGACGATTAGCCCCCTATATTATGCCCCCCTGGCCATATAACTCCTTAAGAGACTGCATTAGTGTAGCTTTCACAATTTGTTTGAACATGTAAAGCCTAAAAAACACAACCCTGTATAGTGCAACTGAGTGTTTCCTCGTCAGATTGTACAATTATGGTCTGGGTCATATTTTTTGTATTTATGTGAAAACATATATGTGAAAGCCATGTTCTTGGGAGGAGCATTCAGCTATGTATGAACGCTGTAGCTAACGTTCTTCCGGAGATATGAAATTTCGAGGCGTGGAGATTGCCAAGACTCTGGTACTTTTGCACAGCCGTCAATTTCACATTAAAACATGCACATAGGAATAATTTTTCCTCCATATTTCATAAAGTTTACAACATATACAAAGAATAATAAAACATTACAATAAAAGATTTCTATGCAAAATAAAGCTACGAAGCACTTCGCATAAACACGTTTTAGGGAGACATTCAAAAGTTATTTACCAACAAACTACTTTATATGAAAAGGTGCCAAGACGTATCAAAACGAGCATCTTTGAATGCATTTTTCGAATATAAAAAAAAGATATGCTTAACCATTATTGTAGTTGTGTTATTAATATAAAAACGCCACTGGCTTTTCTAAATGGGGTGAAATTGGACGGCAATACGATCAAGCTCGCTTATAACGAACCCGGGTACAGTGAAACATTGGATATAACGAACAAATGTTAGTTGCATGCTCCTGCTGCTACACTTTTGGTGTAATTTTATCCCCTGTCTAACGAACAAAGTGGAGGTGGCGCTGCATATACAACAACAGAAAACCTCGAAGTGCCGAGATTATGTTTTGCGAAATTTACTAGAAAATAGCCTTCCAGAATCCCAAGAGTAAATAAAACGTGTTTGCTGACTTCTCTCGCGGTGCGCTCCAGCGCTGAGCGACTTTCTCCAGGAAAAATTGTGCAACTCCGTGCTCAGGAAGTTCAGCTTGGCCGCGTTGCACGTCACGCAATAGCCATCTTGCGACGAGGGTGTTGGATTGTGACATCACTCGTTGCAACATCCCGTGTTGGCTCGTAGGGTCTGCCAGCTAGAGCGATGACGACGGCGAGCCTGCTACTACAGTGGCTGACAGGTTCCGTTTAGCTCTGCACAGTTCCGGCTATCCCTCTACCAGATGGATGGATGAATGTATGCTAATGGCGGCATATAAAGTAGCTTGCGCCCCCTAGCCTAGAAACCAAAAATCTCCCCTTGCCCTTCGTGGTTTTTCTGAGCTTACAACAAACAAAATATTTTTATTCCGTTCCATTAAAGTGTGCATGTATGAAGATTTTTACGTAAGGTTACTTGTTTGCTCAACATCACTTAATTTTATTTATTTATTTTCCAATACTACTAACCCTATTCGGGGTTGTTGTAGGGTGGTACAGTTTGAAATCTTACAAGCAAAAACAATATTCAATGCACAATTTGCGGGTCAATTTTCAACGCAAATATAGAAGTCAAAAATTAAAGATTAGTAAATAACTTCAATAGATAGTACATTGCACTTTTAAGAACAGCATAAAGTATTAGTTTATGATGAAATGTGGGCATCTAAGTAATTGAGAAAGATTTCAATAGAAGAAAAATGAACAACATTTTGAGGCAGGTGGTTCCATTCGTTAATGGTTCGGGGAAAAAAAAGAGAATCTAAAGCGGTTATTATGAGCGACATCTTCCTCATAAAGTTTGCCATAGTTGTAGCGTGTTAATCGTTTGCTTTTGTGGATAAGATAATTTTCTTTTGGTAGGTTAAAATTATTGTTGGCTAATTGGTATAGAAGTTTAAGTCTAGCCATTTTTGCTCTTTTTTCTAGAGACGAGACACCCAGTTGCCTGCAAAGTTCAGAGGGAGAGACGTGCCTACTATATTTATTGCAAATAAACCTCGCTGCCATTCTTGGAACTCTTTCTACCTTATTGATGTTGGAGACTGTGTGGGGGAACCAGCCGACGTTGGCGTACTTGAGCGTAGGATGTATTAAGGTTCTGTAGGCTAGTAATTTAGTGACAGGAGATCCATATTTTAAACCTCGTTTAAGGAAACTCAGTTTGTTTCAAGCTTTATTAGTTGCGGAGTCAATGTGCGAGTCCCAAAGCAAATTTGGACTTATGTTGAAGCCGAGGTATTTGTACCCGCAGACTTGTTCCAAGAGGCTGTTGTCTTTTATTGCTTATGGTCATAAATACAGTTTTATTCAAATATATTTCCATCTGCCAATTGTGGCACCAATTACGATGTTCCGCAGCGGACCTTAGGAGCCGTCTCGGGGAAGGTGCGCAGCTTACAAATCACGTGACTAAGCACCCTGCGCATGGCTGCGTCTCTCCCGACGGTCACTTGACACTCGCACGGCATTGGAATGGCTCATCCGCTGCTGTTCATCGTAGGGTGCAGTGGAGTTATAACAGGTTTTACGGGTGTGCGTCTCGCGCTTAACGAACGAAACTCGAGTGACGGCACGCTGGAAGACGGCCGCGTGGCGGCGCTTGTGCATGCAGTGCTCCTGTCGCTGCGACGGATTCGCAGCGGCCGACGCTGCTGCGAGCGTCGTCGCTTTGTGTGTGCGCTTTTCAACTGCAGATGTCGCTATTCTGTTGATTGCCCGTGATCGTGAGTGGAAGCCGTGATGGTGACCCTTACGCAAGTTTCAATTTGACGTCGGTGCTACCTAAGCACCTTAACGCGTGCGGACCAGATGAGACGGCGGCTCGAGTCCCTCAGTGGGACGCGTGACGGATGGTTTCGCACGTTTATTCTTCTGGCGTGTCAACGGGCGCTAGTTAGGTCTTCATTGCCAATTGGTTCTTGTGACAAATGTAGGTGTACCACTTCTATAATCTGGTTCCGTGCTGATTACTCCCTCTGTGAAGTCTTTTTGGCGACGTGTGACAATGAATGCACCACCTACTTTTTTTTCATATGTCCTTGGCATTACATTTCTGAACAGTGATTACAGTCTTGTTAATGCAATTAGTTTGTCAACTGGCTCCGCATGCAGCCTCTGTTGCCCCTTGCATCGTACCACAAAAAAAAAAAAGAAAAAAAGTGATGGAGGAATTGTGAAATTTCAGAAATTGCACTTATTTATTATGTGAATTGTATTTATTAAGGTAATAATATCTTAAAAACTTATGCATAATTGTTGCTTATTACTGTAATATGATGATTAAAAAACTAAAGATACGCACAGATGCACATCACCAGATAAAATGAACAAAGTAAAATAATAAAATGCATATATTGTGGGGTACGTACAGAGGCTTAACTGTTAGCTTCAACTAAGATCAAATTAACAAAGTATTTAGGTAAAATAAAGCGGTGCAATAAAGTAAGAGACACTTGCTTGCTAGTTTTGACTGCAAAAAACTACGACCAATAATCTTGCAAGAAAACGAGTTGCTTGAAACACAGCAAAGATTCGTAGATCTCGGGCGAAAACCATCATATAGCGAATTTCGTTTAGTACCCGTAACCCAAACAAAGCTTCTATTTTTATTTTTCGATTACCGAAACCCGAATCGAAACCGAAAACACTTACATGGTGGCTGATCTGTTGCATACTGTAAACGACTTCTTTTTCGCGGGCTCAATATTTTGCGATTTAGGTCAAAGCTGATGGTTTGGAAGAATTCGCGGGCTCTCATTTTCGCGATGCGGTGGGATCTCTGTATAGATTTTAATGTGTTAACATTTTACCGCAATTGTTCGCGGGACCCATTTTCTGCGAATTGTAGGCGATTCACTAAATTCGCGAAAATTAGGTCCTCTCGAAAATATAGTCGTTTACAGTACTTTGTTTCACCTTAGGATGGACCGCAAAGCACACTACAAACCACCGGACTCAACTCATGGCTCGGAGGGTGTCGCGCGTCCTTCTGGTTGCGCGGAGGAATGCATGTAGCATGTAGCGTCCATCGCACTACATCGTAAAATGAAACCGAGCATGGCGGTTTGACAATAACAACATTTTGGCAAACATTTCTGATAAGAAATCCCACAACGTGAGTTTCGGCCACACTTGAGTTATTTTAAAAATGCATAACCTGTGGACGAACGCCAAAGTTTGTGACTGCGGGCATGTCTTCTGGAACTAAATTGGTATAGATACAACAATCCCCGGTTGATTGACTGTTTGACGCCTGTTTTGGGGTTATTTATGGCTTCGTGTATGTCCTATCGGTACTACTATCTGAGAGGCTCTAGACAAGCAAAAAATACATTACCTATAGACCGTTCCATAAGGGTCATAGCAGAGAGGGTAAAAAGAGAAAAAAATGCTCTCGCCCGAATGTCGTCTGCTCCGCCGAGTGGGCTGTACCTAGCATCCGGCTGGCGTACAAACTCTGTTTAAAATCACGTCATTTTTGGAAATTTCAAGCGCAGATGCGCAGATTTTGGTAGGCCAGTTATCGTGTGTTACTATGCTAGATAAAAAAGACTAACAGAGACCAATTGCGCTGTTATCTGCGTGCAAATATAAAAAAAATTGGGAAAACTGTGTCAGACTGGCCGGCCTCTCCGGCGAAAAGTGAATCCGGTGGCTGTACCTTTTTTACTATACAAAGTTTGTACTGGTGTAGGCCTTTAGCGACCATGAGTGGATGTCTTAAATAATGAATAAAAATGTGCTCTCCGGCCGCAATACACGCAGTAGTTGAGAGTAGTGTTGCCGGCTGACTCAACTGCTATTTAAGTAACGAAAAAAAGATATGTCAGTTGATCATTTACCGAAGTAGAACAACAGAGAGCTCTAGGCTGATTTTGGAGTAGCCATAATTATTCTAAGAACGCGAACCACTTCATAACGGCAGCCACGAGCGAGAGTTCAATGTTCCGTACAGCCCGCCGATACAGCCCAAAGATGGAAAATGGCAACCTCCCGGTTTGTCGTCTGCTAGCGGAGTCGGGCGCGTGCCCTCTCTCTCGTTTTACCCCGCCGAACCCGCTGAATATCCCGGATGTATGGAGGTGGCGCTGCTGTCGAACAAAATGGTGCCGCCCAGAGAGCGCTAAATGGAATGGTCTAGAGTACTAGGTGTCAGACCCCTCACTAACAGAGATGAAAGCAAAGGAACATAAAGAACTTTCGTATGGTAGCTGTAAAAAAACAGTTATCCTTTTTGCACGAAAAACCAATAACAACGCTAGAAAATAGCAAAGAGAAATAAATTTTCTTATCACGTATTTTAAAATAATTATCTACGTTGCCTATGGAGTCAGTGAGAAACCTTCCACAATTTTTTAAAGGAAACTTTCCCATGGGCCTCAAAAAGCAATTTTTTTTTTTTGTGCTAGTTTCTGTTGAATATTGTGACCCAATAATGGAGCGAGCAAGCCCAAAGGCACAACGACGCAAAGCAGGACAGACGGGGATAAAGAATTTCACATATCTCATTTTGGGACTGTAGAATTCATATCTCTTGGCCACCTTCAAACAACTTCTCAATCACTGTATCAAGTGATGAAGACATAGAGTAGAGATATTTTTATTTGTGTAGGTGATCAAAATATAAAACCTTGTGTTCCGTCGCACGTGCCATCTGAACCAAACCCATTTTGAATAGTCCGCAATTACGAAAGAATCTGATCGCGCGAGCGCGGGCATAGCGAAAGGAGCAGCTATCATCCAGGCATTTCCAACTTTGCTCTGTAGCAACTGCTGTCGAGCGAAAATGATAGAAATAAACACGTGTTTATTTTTACCACAGGGCACGCGTTTGGAATTTAGTTTTTTGCGGTGGTGCTCGGATATTTATTCCGCACCAATACAAGCCCCGTCATCGTCCATTTATTGGACCTAAATTGTAAAATTTATTAAGGTATTTATAAAAAAATGTGAAGCGCCGTTGTCGCGTCGCAAAGCACCCGACAGCGAGCTCCTGGCACTGCTCGGCTGCGCACAGAGCCGGGGACGTCGCGGTGCTAAGAAGTGGAGCGCCCCCTACATGGTGACGTCACCGCCCTCCAAGCGCCAGTTGCTCCCAATGCACGGTGGAGGCTACGCGGCCGCTACACTACCCCTTTAAGCCACGTTACTGCTACGAAGTTGGCAGCAGTTGATGCGCTCTGAGCACACTTCGTTGGCACCTCTGTTGGATGCGGCCTCTTTCTGCAATTGGACGCAATTGAAGAGCAAATTGTAAAGGCAGCTTCGACACGCCGTGCACAGTTGAACCTTGAAAGCTAATTTCTTTCGCAAGAACTCGCTCTAAAGAATTTTGTTTGTTTTTGCCTCAATGATTGAGTCTCACTTGATATGGCTGGGCAAGACGCCGAGCGTGAGCAGACGTCGTGAGGCAGATGGCGCCAGGCAGAGGACGTGCAGAAGTTGTTGTTGCTTAGCTCTATTGTTGAAGCAAGACTCTCATTGCCAAGACAGTGTGCGCTTCGATCTTGTGCCTCTTTGAATCTCTTGCAAGCGTGCTCCGGATATCGAGATTCTACACACGTTTCTGTTGCGTTACAGCGCCATCCTAAAGGGGGGGAAAAAAAAAAGATTTTTCAAACGCACCTGAGAATGGAGGAATCACATTCTCTGTCTTTCTGAAGAATTAAGGTACGCAAAAACGCATTTCCAGTGATCGGCTCATGGCTTACTACCGCCGGACATGCACGCAGAAAGAGCTTGTGCCAAGTCGCTTCCCATTTCATATTTTACCGCCTGAAGCATTAAAGGATGTTGAGCTTCCTCCGATCATACTTTCTTTTTCCTTTTCTCTTATTTTTTGCGGATTGTTGAAAGCCTATATCATACCTACCTACCGTATTCACGACATGCTGTCCAGTCGCGCCAAGGTGTGCGCACACATTGTGCACATCTGAGGTTCCTCATTGAGTGTTCACTCTCCCACAGTGCATGAGCTTTCAGAAGGAGAAGCGCGCTTTCAGGCGTGTTGCAACAGGCATTCATAACTCTATTGCAATGAAGCGAAATGTGGCTTTATTGTGGCTCCTTTGCACTTCAAATATGCAAAAACAGAACAGCACCTATTACAAAAGCCTATGTTTTATGCTGCTTGGGACTATGACGTTTAGTGTACATAAGAAATCGAGACTTTTTGGGCAAAATCCGCTTGAAATATACGGCTGTAGCGAACATATTTCAAAATTGCGTCGACTTCGTTATAACCGGGTTCGACTGCATTTAGAAAGCTCCACCTTTTGATGATAATGCAATTAATGCAAAGTTGCAAGCGAGCTGGTCAAGAATTACGATAATAATCCCTGGAGAAGGGAAACAAGGGGGACAAAGGAAATTATCCTCCGTATATCATGAAGGATAATTTAAAGCGGGAATCACTAGTTGAATGCTGAAAAATGTTCAGGTTAAAATTTTTACATGATATATTTAAATCGCCTTCTAATCGGTCGGGAAATGTTTGTACAGGGACCTTTATGCATATCAGGGAGGGCAGGCCAACAGAAGAAAATCTGACCCTACTTCTGCCGTACTGATGTTTTTGCGTAGAATAGAATGAAATAGATGGGCTGCTGAAGGATGTGTTTGACGTTTATACAAGTTTGTTTGTGTTTCAATGTTTTATGTACTCACTTGTCCTATAATGCCGAAGGGTGGTGCAGGCCTCTATGTAAATAAAAAAAAAAAAAAAGTTTGCAAACACTGCTACCGTGAAATACCGGGCAAGCGCCCAATCAAAATTTAGAGATAATCATTTTTACATATAAATGTACTGTGCATAATTTCTCAGATTTTAGAAATTTGGATATAGGCACTTTATGTGGAATGGGTGGATGCGCGGTATTCTACAGTAGGTGGCTGGCGCGCGACTGACAGAAAAGATCCGCCTGGTTCTGGTATCGAACCAGGGACCTCTCCATTTCCAGTAGAGCACTCTACCAACTGAGCTAAACAGGAGTTAGACGCCAGTAGAACAAATGCCGACATTGGTGAACGGCCTGCATTTTAAGGTTATGATGATAATGCAATTAATGTAAAGGTGCAAGCGAGCTGGTCAAGAATGACGATAATAATCCCTAGAGAAGGGGAACAAGGGGGACAAACACAAGTAATGTTGGGAGCTTGCCCGTAGTAGTTGTTTGTTACACTTATTGTTTTTGCATTTAGAACTATGTTTGGATTGTGGAAAGATGAGGTACACTCAGTCTCATTTGATGCCTCTTGATGTGCCTAGACAGAACCCCCGTCTTTTTTTTTCTGCCAGGAGCGTCGGTTAGATGGGGTGGGCGAAGGGTTGGAATTTGTTGCCCCGCGTGAGGGCCCGAAAAAGGGGCGTTGGGCCAAGGTCCTGAGGGCGCCCTCCCCGCAGGCGGGTGAAGAAGCTGGTGGACGCCTTCGGGGGCAGCCTGAACGTGGAGCTGCAGCAGCGGGCGGTGGAGTTCTCGTCGCTCTTCTGCCGCCACGACCGGCTGCGGGGCAGCCTGCTGGAACGCATGCCGCCCATGGAGGCCCGGGCCCCGGGTTCGGCGGGCCGCCAGGACGACGAGGGGCCTCCCGCCCCGCCCCCCGCCCCCCATCCGGTGTGTGCCAAACTCCATTCTCGTCGGGCACTGTAAGACGTTGACGTGGAGTTGCTCCTTGTCGGACGCTTGGCAGCCTTTCCCGATGGCCTCGCAGTGGCGGGCGCTAGCTTGGCTTTTGTCGCTTGCCGCGTGTCCATCCTGCGCCTTGTCTTCCTTTAGCCCAAATTTGGAATTGAGGTCCGACGAGTTGATTGGGCCGTCCTTTACCCACCGTAAAGGTCAATCTGAAAACGTGGTCGCTCTAAATTCTTAATGTCACAAACTGGGATCGGGGAATTTCAAACTTGCTTTAGTCCATGGAGCGATCCAATGCGAAGGAAGTGTGTGCGTGTGCGGAAAAAAGTGAAAATCTTTGTTTTGTGCTGTCTCAATACATATGAGCTCGTTGAGCGGGCAACAGTTATTGGGACCCAAAGGTCGGAACGTGTGGTTCCCGCAATTTTATCAAAATATTTGCGGCCACTCTGGAGTCTGCCCGGACAGGCTCTGGCTCTGCTGCCGACGCTCCTTGTGGCTTTTTTTGGAACTATGCCGCACAAGAGCCAATGGGAGCCTCGTTCCTTGATGATGTGCGCCAGCCAATGGGTGCATAATCCATCAGAAATCAGCTTCACATCACTCCATTGGGAAAGGGGATTTTAGGTGCCTTTTAGCCGACGTTTGGCGTGGTTTCAAAGCTGATGGCGTCGGTTCGCTTCGTGGGACTGCATTCACATTAAAACCGACTCTCCTGTGGGCCGTGATTGGATCATCACTTAAATATGTGCCGAGGATTAATTCCAGTGCAGCTATCTTGACTGCCCAGCTGTATGGTTTAATATTGGCCACAGACCACATCATCAAAAATAGGCATCCATGCTCTGTAGTCTACACTGATTTCCCAAGTGCTTTGATCCCTTGAGATGGTGAAAAACCCTCTGATCGTTCAGCTACAACATAAAGTAGTTGCTGCAGCTGTGGAAAACAAATGCCAACGCATTTGTTTTTTAGACGGCTGAAGAACTTTGCTGCGTGGACTGCGAAAACTATGTAAGCCAGTTAAAATCCTTCCTCCAGAACCTACTACCACCTGCACCGAGAGAATATCTCCGTAAGCCCGGATCTCCACCGTTGTACGCACGTTTTTGTACGAAACTACACCAGAAGACGTCCGCTGCAGTGCCCCTACGACAGACCATACGAAGTCTTGCAACATAATTACAAAACTTGCCCTTTCAGTCAATGGCCGGAAGGAAGTTATATCCCTCGACCGCATCAAACCCGCCCATCTTCCTACAGCGACTTAAAAGAACCGAGAATAGTTTTACCATGGGTCCGAGAGAAACGCTTGTCTCTACCAGTTCCTCTTCAAGGGGGGAACCATAGGGCGGCTCCTGGAGGAGAAACGAAGGTGAAAGGCTTGTGCGACAGGCACGCTCAGCGAGAGACGAGCAGGACGAGGATTCCAACACCGGGCGCAAGTACCTTCGTGTTGGCTTGGTCTAAATGATGTAAATAAACGAGTTGAAGGTTAATGACCCCTTCAGGTCCTTTCAGCAACAAGCATCTGCGTGTGTATCGAGCAAATTATGTTGCAAAGCTTTTGGTGTATCGGTGTTCGCGAGAAATGATTGGCAATCATTTCCACATTGTATTATTTCCCTTTCCTGCTTTGCGCCAACACTCTCGCGCGTCTCGTGCGGTGCTCTTGACCGCACTAGTGATCCGATTGCTCCGGACCAGGTGCTCAAGGCTGGAGCCGACCATTTCTAAAATAAAATGAGTGATTTTTGAAAATTTGCGAGGAGAAAATAGCAGCCGACGATGCCCACGGACACGGACATCGGGAACGGGTGCCATTTGTCGGAGGTTTCTAGTGCTAGGGAAAAGCACGAGACAGAGGGTGGGATGCACGACAGGTTTTAAGGCGAAAGCCTTATATGTCCCATTACGCGAAAAGGCAGCATCGGCGTTGTGCCCGAAAGATGGCCATAAAAATGCGTCAAGCACGCGCTGCTCAAGGTCAAAGCGGACGTACCTCAGAAACAAAATGCAAAGAAAAGCACAGCAATGTAGACGCTTCGTCACAGAAGCTGTGACGACGGTGGGGGCGCTGCACCTGCGCAGTGGGGGAGCGTGATGTCACCGTTGGAGCGCCGTGTGCATTGTGTGTAGACGCGGCGCGCTGCTCGTAGAAATGCTTTTGCATTCCTTCACGTAAGCAGTCTTAAGTGTCTTCTTTGTTTTGCGTGGAAAGGAAAAATTGCTTAGGGAAATGGGCACTTCTAGCTGTGGACAAAGGGAAAAAGATTAACTATATGGAAGCGTTTGCTTGCGGGGATTGACACGGAGGCACCCTGCAGAGCGCCTTGCTGGACCTGCTGGGGGCCGGCGGGGGCCCTACTCGGGAGCCAGGGGGGGGCGGCGACCTGCTGGACCTGCTGGGAGGCCTGGACCTGCCCGACGGTGAGTGCTCTTGGGAGGAGGCATTTCCTGCCGAGCGTGGTCTTGATGAGCCGTTGAAAGGGTCCATGCCGCCCGTGGCATTGAGGCTGGCTTTGCTACGCAGCTAGGCCTAGGACATTTGCACCTGCTTTCAGAAAGTAAAGTGAGCCCGCGAGCAAATCTCGTCCCATTCCTTCCCTCGGGTCAGGCAATGTCAACCAGTTATGTACCCTGTTTCCAAAGCAACCTCCAGAAAGTTTAAAGCCTTTTTGCTAGTTTCTCCTAAGATCAAATCATGCGCCGTATTTCAATATTACTTTACGTATCCTACCCTGAGACGTGCCTCCGGGAGCTGAAACTGTACACTTATTTTTGAGTTGCATAATTAATGTTCTGCGGTTTTATTGGAATCTAGTTTTCCCAAAAAGTTTATTGCTGTGGCGAGAGCTGCCGGTCCTATAGACCTTTCCAGTGGCAGTCTCGAACAAAGTGAATTATTGCGCGCGTCCCTGGTTTTGAGAGTGTCGGTGTTGCCCGACTTTGCCGAGCTGTGGGTTTTCTCGTCGATGGGCTGTGGCAGCCCGCGTAGGCGCAATTCTGAACCCTCGTGGCAGCTCAATTGCTGCACTTTGTTTTTTTCTGTGGTTTATGATGAATAGAATTTCTTGAGGCTTTTGAAAAAAAAAAAACATTGTACCATCTTTGGGAACAAAAACAAACAAATGAAAGCAATTTTTGGTGAGTCCAGGCACGGCAGAAGAAATGCAACTGGAATGTTTGTTTCATTCTATGCTTATTTTGTGCAACGCCATACACTCGGCCGTGTCAATCTAGAAAGGTCTTAACTTTAGAAAATATTTCACTGCACAGGATAGCCGAAAGGACAATGTATTGTGCATACCCCCACGGTGCCACATTGTCCAAACAGGGCTTATTTGAAGAAGATCTCAAATAATGGAGCATCTACAGTGTCGATGACAGCCACTTTACGACGATCGGACAGAATCCGGCTTGTTTTGAAGAGAGCTGCTTTTTTGCACAGCACCAAAGCAAAGGAACGGCTGGCGTCTGGTCCCCTACCCCAGACCCAATCGGCTATCTTTCGCCATACGTAGTGCCCCCCTTCCGGGTGAGCCAATCGGTCTGCAGTGCAGAGCGAGAGGCGTGAGCGCATGCACGTAAACTCCCGGCTGCTTCCAGCTGACGGGGGAGGGACGCCATTTTCATTCATTGGCCTGGTGGTATGCATGGGATCGACATCCGAATTTCGGTTCTTTTCTTTCATTTGGCAGGCTCTGGCAAGAAAGTTATAGTGTTATTCCTCGGTGGCTTAAAAAGTTAATAAATGAAGTTTCTTCACTTTTGAATGCAAGCTTTTGTTCACGCGAAAAAGAAATAAGCTCGCAGCAGACGACGCGTAGCCTCAACAGTGATCTGCACCGACAGCGTGTTGCGTTAAAAGGTGGTCGTCTCCTCATTGCTCCCTTGTTCCTCTCTCGCTCCTTCGGCGCTCTCCTCCCTTTCCTTCACTTTTCTTCTCTCCAGCGCCTTCGTTGCCACACCCACTGGCCAGACTCTCCCAATATACGGCTTTGGGTGTGGCTTGTCCGCCTGACCACTTAATTGCACGCCACATTCATTCCCTCTTTTTCCCAACTGTGCGCATTGTAGATAAAAGCGATCATGTGTGCATGGTTGCAATTTAAGCTTGGTCAGCATGATAGCGTTTTCATGCTCCCAGTGTTGCCGGACTGCTCGAGCTTGAAAAAAAAATCCTTCGAAATAACCGGTCCTAGATGTGAAGCTTGGAATTAACGCACATATATTCCCATAGTGTAATTGCCAGAACCGCATCCCTGGTTCGAACTGACCGAAAATTCATATGAAGCGACTGAATTACCGAGAGTCAGTTGTAGAGTAAATGAGTTTCACTGGTTGGTTAATTGCACTATTCAGGATAGAAAAAGCTTTAATTTCAGTGTTCCCTTTTTTGTTGCCAAATCTTGGGAAATTTTTCATGAACGTTGCTCCAGGATACAAGTGGCAACTTAATTAGAATGCACACAAAATAAAAAAATGTAGTTGACATATTTGAAATGAAGTTTATCCTTTTCCATTCGAGTGGGTTTTCCGTGCAAGATTGTTGCCAAGATTCGAGTGAGCTGAGACTGCAAGTTGTAAGAAACTGGCATTGGAGGGTGCGCCCTCTTGCCAAAGGCACCGGAAGAGTGTCGATGCTGCATCGCGCCTTGCAACATTGAAGGCGTATGCTTGCCGCACGTCTCCCTTCGGAGTGGCGTGGTCTCCTCTCGTGAGCGATAGCTGGCCCTCCGTAACATTGCTGGAGCATGGGAAGGATCCCAAACAGGTTTAGAAACAAACTATGGGTATTATTTTAAAATTTGTAATGCAGCTTTGCAAGTTTATTTTCATTTATAGGGTAATGTATGATGGACCTGGGATGCCCGCTCTGTTCCAGCCTCTATTCCAGCCTCTGTGCCGGCCTCTGTGCCGGCCTCTGTTCCGGCCTCTGTTCCGGCCTCTGTTCCAGCCTCTGTTCCGGCCTCCCTTGCCGACCTCTCGGATGGCCCTGTTAACGGAAGCGCTCTCTCTGCGGCCGGCGGTGAGTGCTTCCACGGGGACCCTCTCGGATTGGTGCGGCCCTGGAGAGGAGACAGCTTGCTCTCTCGGGGAAGGCCTTGTGTGGCTGGCTGTCGGACACAGTTCTTTGCTCCTCCGGGTCTTTTTGGCCAATATTGTGGCATCGGTCCTCGGACACACTGTAAAATTACCCGCCAAACTCGGTGCGTGTACGAAGGTAACATTTTAATGGGGGGTGGGATCTATTTACGGGTGGGTTTTCCTTTTGGAAATGCGAGAGAGTAGCTGTGTTCTCACGAATAAGGAGGCGATGGGTGAAGATTTGGGTGTAGATGGACTACGCTGGGTGTCGTGGGAGGCCCCTCATGGGTCGTTGTCTTCCTTCTGGGCCAGTCATGAGCACGGGACAAAGAACACCCGACGCCGCTCGAGCAGCGGTCCAAATGCTGCTTTACTCGTATTTCTGGAAGAAACGGACAAAACATTTTGAAGCACGCGTGTAAGAAACGAGGATATAACAATACTCTGTTTCACCTTATGATGTACCGCAGGAAAAGCTACAAGCGCGAGCTCCTTGCTCTGGGGCACATCTCTGCGGCACAAGCTCTCGTGACTTAAGAGCGGCTGCCAACGCTATGAGCTCGCGCTTCTAGCCTTCGCTGCGGTACAACATAAGGTGAAGCGAAGTATAGGGCTTGGCCTTTTTGCTTCCTCGCGATTATGTAGCGGAATCGCAACATTTTGAAGGAAGCTGTTTTTTTTGTCCTTTGTGACAAGATAACCAATGTCAAAAGTTCAAGATGCAAATTCTTATAATGTTAAAATTGTTTGCACAACTCCTTTAAGTCATCCATTTTGGATCCGAGGAAAAGTAAATGCTTTTATTGTTGTTTAGAAATATGCAGGGTTTGGACGAATATGGACCACACGCAATAAAGGTTGGGTGTTTATTTCCGTTCCCCGTAATAGTGCCTCTGAAGCACTTGTTTGGGCGCGTTGCTTTGTGCCGTCAGTGCCACAGCTCAGCCAACAACGGCGTGTGGGTGTCTGATCTCCAAAGTGGGACATGCATAGCTGGCTTTGTCAGAAGTACTGAGACATGGGTCCCTATCATTTCGTGGAATTATGCTTCATGGACAGCTTCTGATGGCGCATGTTTTATGGACACACGTTTTGTTGACATGAATGTTTTATAGACACTCGTTGCGCAAATTGCATGCTGTAGGGACATTTCCTCATGCGTATATCACTGGGGTCTGTATTAAGCCATCCTCCCATTTGCGTTCACGCCGCTTCGCCAGCGACATTCTGCGGCGGCTTATTACAAAAATGTTAACCCAACTGACGGACCCGTACACGCCGCTCCGCAGCGACACTCTCATGCAGCTTATTACAGAAAAAAAGCTAATCTGAGCTGTCGATGAAACATAGCGTGTCAATAAAACAATCTGTCAATGAATTGTCGTTCATGAACTGATTGCCACCGCTGAAACATGAATTCGTCGTTTACATTTTTTTAGGCACAGAGGCGCTGAGCATGGCCGCATGAATTTGAAATACTGCATGCATTAAATCGCGTATGCCGTAAAGTCTCGTATGAACGCCTGCCCCCGAGAAATCATCCCTCCAGTTTTTTTTTTGACTGAATATCCAGAGCATAAAAATTCAGAAACTGTGACGAATGTTTATTCGAATACCGAGTAGTAATCTTTAAGGACGTAGAAGTGGAGCAGGTGGCGGACACTGTGCAGGCCCCCTGACGGTGCTGGACCGGGACGGGCTGCGAGTGGACTTTGCCTTTGAGCGGCGGCCGGCCCACGAGCTGCTCATCCACCTGACAGCCCTCAACTCGCTGGCCGAGCCCATGACGGACTTCCTGTTCCAGGCGGCCGTGCCCAAGGTGCGTCTGCAACTAAATGGGCTTTGGGGCCAGACGTGCCAACCTCTTAACTGTTTCGTATCATCTGGCCAGCTGTAAGCTGGACTAGATTTCCATTGGGTTGTCGCAAATATTTCCATTGGGTTGTCGCAAATATTGCGATACAAATTCACTTTGCTTTGGTAGGGCACATCCACAAAGATTTTTAGGGGCGAAGCTCCTTAAGGTCTAGCCTTGTCCGGCGTCCATGCTCACATCGATTGCCGTCCCATCTGTCTTCTTAAAAAAAGAAAAAAATGTTTGCGCAGTCGACAGGATTCAAACCTGTGCGTGGAGACCCAATGGATTTATAGTCCATCGCCTTAAAGGACACATGCAAAGGAAAAAAACATTTTTTTTTAAACGGCTTAGATGGAAAAAGGACGCCATAAAACAATTTTGCAACGAAGAAAAAAAATTTTTAGAGCTATATTTACGGCGCAAAACGAATTTGTAGTTGGCGCCCGCGGGCACCGCGGAAAAGTGGTCCGTATTTATCACGTGACTGGTCCTTATTTATCACGTGGTGCTTGCATTCTTTCGGAAGCTTCCTATGGCCTCTAAAAGTAACTTATTCACCTTTGTTTGAAGTATAACAAAAAACTAAGATGAATAAGTAACTTTTAGAGCCCAAAGGAAACTCCAGAAAAAGCGCAAGCAGACGTGATACACTTGTGCGCCGATCAGACGACGGCGGCGGCGCCCCGAAGCAGACGAACTTGTGCGGCGGCGGCGACGGCGGCGTGGAGAAACGCGTTGAAGCGGCGTTCGCACAACGCTCAGCGTGCGTCGGCGCGCGGGCCTACCACGTGACCAGTGGCGGCTCCCTCGAGCGCCAACTACAAATTCGTATAGCGCCGTAAATATAGCTCTAAAAATTTTTTTCTTCGTTGTAAAATCGTTTTATGACATCCTTTTTCCATCTAAGCTGTCTGAAAAAAATGTTTTTTTTTCCTTTGCATGTGTCCTTTAACCACTCGGCCACGACTGCGGGACGAGTAGGGGGCTCTGAGATGTGGTAGTAACTCAAGAGCTGGGGATGTCATGGGTGAAGCGTTGCATGTAGCCGCTCAACGTGTATACAGGAGAGGGCGCTGCAGTCAAATACGTATATAGTCTCGTTAAACTTTGCAAGCATTGGGTCAACGTTTATAGGCGAGAGGGCACTGCGGTCAAATGCTCAAATGTGTATATAACCACGTTCCATACCAAACATTCTCCTTCTGACGTGGATGAAAACAAACGAAAAGCTCGGCACGGCTGCGGCTCAGCGTCTACGCAGACAGGAAGCTGCTCCGGAGACCAGAATGCGAGAAGCTGCTGCAGAGCGTCAAAAACGCCTAGCGAACCCAGAGTTGAGAGCTCAAAAGCACCATCAGCACTACCTATGAACAAAATCAGTATCATCAGCACCCACCAGAGCTTCGCCCCAATCAACATCATTTACCACGTGGAGATGCGGTCATTTTTTTAAACTGCCTGGATGGGCCACATACATTACGAGATGCCCTTGAGAAGTGTAATAATTGGATATTTAATCTGCCACATACATTTTCAGTTGGAAGCGATTACGCTTGTTGGCCCCAAAAGTGGCTTCTCTTTGGAGGTTTAGAAAAACTTCTTCATATCTGACTTTTTCATTTTTTAAATAAACATAAAATATGTACTCAATAGTGCTCAGTTTCGATTCAGGAAGAATTTTTCCACAGAACTTGCATTGCTTGTACAAAAACAATTTATTTTACGGAGTTTGGATGAAAAAAATGTGGCGCTGTGCGTATTCATTGATTTGACTAAAACATTTGAATATGTAAACCGTAACTTATTTGTACGAAAACTCAATATTTACAGTATTCGGGGTATATCACTTCTGCTGCTTCAGTCATATCTGGCTAATCGTAAACACTATGCTGATTTAAATGGGTGTTCATCTGCAACCAAGCCAATTGTCTCTGGTGTGTCACAGGGGAACATTTTGGGGTCTTTGCTTTTTAACTTTTATATTAATGATAATGTTAACATATTCATGAGCTAAATTCATAATATATGCGAATGACACAAGTCTTTTATTTTCAGCTAAAACAGGTGACAATCTAATTGTGCAAATGAGAGATTAACAGTGCTAAAGAATTGGACTCGAGACAAGGGTCTCCAAATCAATCTTAGTAAAACAAAGCAATCCTCTTTTGGCGCAAAAATAAAAAATAATTTTACTCCAAATCAGCCTCGTCTTAAACTCAAGTATTATAGATATTCTTGGACAATCACGTAAACTATTTACTCACTAGATTGTCCAGGGTCGTTAAACTCGTCTTTTGTAAGAGTTGCATTTTACCTACTAACGTAAAGCTACTCGTATGTCAGACCCTATTCGTTTCGCACGGAAATTACTGCCACCTGGTGTGAGACACAATCACTTGTTCAAACTTAGGAAAAATACATTTATTGCAAAAGAAAATAGTTTGCCTCATTGAGAACGCATTCTACACTTCTAGTACCAGTGTTGCCAATTTAGCGGTTTTCCCGCTAAACTTAGTGGTTTTTGGTTGCAAGTTTTTGGTTGCAGTGCAAGAGCAACACCCATGGCCGAGCCATTGGCACACCACTATTGAATAGTACATAGCTCGCTAATTAGTTTTCAAGCAAGATACACAAAGAAACCGGGAATGCTATTGATGTTTGGGCTTTGGGATTGAGTCACATTTACAACTAAGCATTGTTCAGCTGGCAGCGGTTGGACCCTTTGTCTGGACAAGTTTTCTGTCGGCATCTTGTGCGGCGAAGTGACGTCGTGGAGCACTCCACAAAAACGCATCAAGAGTGCCAGTCTCCCGTTTGTTTAGCGAATCGGACAGCTCGGGGAAATTGGAGCCCTCTATAGCTGTTGGACGACGGGGATGCATAGAATGCTGTGCGACAATTCAGTTGCAACATGCTGGGCTATTTATTGTAAGGGACTTCATTTTGGAATATTTTGCCCTATGGTAACAGAGTGTACCACCCTCATTCAACAAAATTTCGTGCCTGCAAAATATTTGAGAAAAGCACGCTTGGCCGAATTCGCGAAATACTGAGCTCGCAAATATGTAGTGGTTTACAGTATATATCCCTAAGAAGACGCCTCTGGCTGTGACATGCACATTAGTATTTCCTCTTTCACAAGCCTTCTCTCTCTCTCTCGATGCCTTGCCCCTCTTCGCCCAAGTGTCGTGGGGCCTTTAGGGAAGGGCCAAACTTTTGTGCAGTAAGGATGGGTGCCAAATCCCGGAAGGGCACGGATGGCCAAGACCTATTACAGCGAAGCTGTTATGCGCAAGGATCTTGGAAAAAATTTGTCCGCGGATTTCGACAGAAAACTTCCCATTGGTTGTGGCAAGTATAAATAAAAAAAAAGTCCTAGAAGTCGTCCTTGAAGTAGCCTGAGAGGTCGTCTTACCGTTGTCCTCCAGGTGTCGTCCTCAAGGTCATCCTAGAAGTCGTCCTTGAGGTCGTCCTAGACGTCCTCGATTTGTTCCTATAAGTCGTCTTAGAGGTCATCCTAGCCGTCGTCCTAGAGGTCGTTCTAGAAGTCATCCTCTAGGCGGCGTCCTCGAGGTCGTTTTAGAAGTCGTCCTTGATGTCTTCCTAGACGTCGTCCTCTAGGCATCGTCCTAGACTCCGTAAAATAACAGCTTCGCTGGTCCTCCATCTTCACGTGAGGTGGAAGGGCTCTACAATTTTTTTAAGTCGGGGGAGTAGGCGGGCTTTTGTTCATCCGGCCCACGATTGGCGGTTTCCACGGCAATCGGCGAGCATGCTGGGGTGCCTCAGGCCACGCCCCAGATTAAGGGGACCTCCAGGCTGACGGGGAACCCTCTTGCAGACGTTTGAGCTGCAAATGCTGCCCCCGGACGGGTCGGTGATCGAGGCACAGCAGTGCGTGCGCCAAAGTCTGCGAGTGACGAGCCCGGACGGCCAGGTGAGATGGAAGGGGGGGACCGAGGGGGGCCGTAGCCCTGAGCCGCCTCCGCTGTGCAGAGCCCCCTGCGCATGCGCATCCGGCTGTCGTATTCCGTCCACGGGGCACCTGTCCACCACCAGGCGGAGCTCAAGGACTTCCCGGACTCCCTGTGGCACTGAGGCCTTGTCGGTAAGACCCTTTGGGAGGGCATCGCCCCAACTACGCCGACTACTTTTGTGGACCTTAATTTTCGGAGAAGACTGCGTGTGAAATGTGTACATTTAATTGGAAGTAACTCTCCTTAAATGCGTCAGTTCACGACGTGCCTGGATCTTGAGGGAGCGAATGCGCGAGAGCAAAGTGCTACCATGCTTTCCTCGGAGCCTGGTTTTTGTACTTTTGACCTTGGTATTCCATATGGACTGTAGCCCCAGTGTATAAAGTGCACATAGCAAGCCCAAAGAGGGTCAGTTGCGGTGCTTTTCGTGTGTTGCTCCGAGTTTCAGTGGCTACGAGTGACGTGACAAATTCTTTCTAAAGTGAGGCGAAGACGCCTAAGCAAAAAGAGATGCCACGAAATGCAGGTCACTCTATTATATGTCTGCACTCAGTTTTGGAAGAATGGGCCTAGGATGTGCAGATAGATTGAAGGTGCTTTCATTTAAATTCATCAAACTTGGGGCCATAGATTTTTCTGAAAATTTATGTATGTCATTTCTCAGCTCCGGTTTATTAGCTGCCCTTTTTGATAACAAATCTGCAGTGCCACCTGGTGGAATACATAAAAAAAGTCTGTTTTTCGCTCTGGCTTAGCTGAAAGTGTGGATATTTACATGGCAACTAATATTATAAATTATTTCTAAAAGGAATTATTTATGCTTCTGGTTATTCTCTTAGGACATTTCGCTGTTCAGAGCAATCTTTCCTTACATTCCAATTGGTGTTGATCATTTCATTTAAGTCCCAGTTAGGACATTGCATAAGCGGGGGGCAATGCATCAAACAATACAATAATGACACAGAAGAGTAACAATATATAAAAACGGCGGAAGGTATTATGTTCAGTTTAAATGGGCTAGTACAGTAGAACCTCGGTGATACATTCCCGGTTTTTACATTTTCCCGGCTTTTACGTTCAAAGCCGCCGGCCCTGCCGAGCTCCCATAGGAATGCGTGTATTGATTTCCTGCTTATTACGTTTGTCTTCCCGGTTCTTGCAACCAAAAACCACCAACGCATGCTGCAAAAGTGGCGCCACGTCTGCCGCACGTGCCGTGTCTTGGTGCTATTGGCACCGTTGAGAGGAGCAGAGCAGCGTCAACATACATATTTCAACATACCGCCAGCCGTGTACAGCCGTGGCATCCATGGTAGGGCAAAAACAAAACTAGTTCAAATTCAGCGAACATATTTTGTCGTCAATATTTTAATTCATTCCAATCCATCAGCGTTTTCAGACATAATTTTCGAGTCTATTTCAAGTCTTGCAACACAGTGAGTACAGGGAGGACTCACTTGTCAAATGGGAATCCAAGATGTTAGTCTTCCTCATTTTTGGATTGCCATATCCCAGATAAGTGTGCGTGCCTCGTGGAAAAAGAAAATGTTCCTTGGGCAGGACAACTTTGAAAGATACATGCCAGCAGTGAGCACGAGAAAAAAAAATGGTTCTCTTTCTTTTTGCTGACTCCGCGCGCACCTGCCCGCGCAGCGCTGGTACCGCCTTATCCACTGCTATGCGCTGACCGAAGCTGTTTGGTGTTGTTTTTTCTTCTTCTTTCCCGTGGGATTGACAAGTTTGTTGAAGTAACTCTTCTCCTTTTGCTTTGCACCCTTGCTTGCCCGGGACCCGCCGCCCTGCACTAAACGTGACCTTGGGGCCTGGGGCATTTCTAGAATTGCCGTTCATCTCCATCTCTTTCACTGCGTGCCGTGCTCGCGCATTTGCATGCTGCGCGCCGCAGTTGTATCAGTCAATGGTTTAGGTTGGGGTCCATGGTCTTGGTTCTCGCAGGGTGGAACGGCTGCGCCATTTTCTGCCATTTTGCGCCAGATACATTTGTCTGCACCATCCTGCGCAATTTTGCAGGCACTGCGCCACAGCCAATATCTCGAGCCATTATGCACCAAATTGCACAACGTGCAGCAAAATATGGTATTTTGTCTCGGTTTCGGTTTCTACCGACTAGATTGGAATTTGGCTACAATGAGCGCGTTTAGCGTGGTCGGCCTTGCAATCCTTTGTTCCGTTTTTTGTCCCTCTGTATGCCGAGTCGGAAGCGCGTGAAAAATTTTGGGGGTTGTATTCTGAGCGCTACACCACCTGCGACTGGATTTTTATCCTTCAACCATACGCGGTTAAGCAAGTCGGCCGAGGGGAGGTTGAGTCGTTAAGTGCCAGATTGCCTGAGGCTCTGCAACCCGGGATCCGGACATCAGTCAGTCGAAAACAAATGAGCAAAAGATTCCTTTTAGTACTTCATCTTTATAAATTGGAACTGCATTCCCGCAAGACAAATCATAATTTGATAGAACTGAAACGCGGTCCAATCCGAAACCTTGCCGGCCAGCAGCACTCACGCGAGTGGTAGATCTGCTCGGCGTACTTTAACCTGGCACCTGCTTATCGCTTCGAATACGATAAATCTGTTATTCAGTCTGCTGCTTTGATATTGAGTTGCACAATAGGATAAACTCGAAATTTGTTGCCCTGTTCCTCCACGCAACTGCACGTCCGTTGCTTGCGCACGTTGCGTGGTTCGCAGATATAATTACTATGTTGATCATGTGTGGGTTGTGCGATAAGCAGTGCTGGTTTGCATTTTAAACAGCTGAAAGCCACTCGGAAAATGTCAAGGACACTATCTTCAGAAACGTATGGTACTTGCTTTTTGGTTTTCATTAAAGCTCGCAACGTTTCAAGTTTTCGCATATGTTACAGTGTTATCCCATCTACCTAGGTTCCTAACCACTCATGTCCAACTTTGCTGCTAAGCACAATTGAAATTGCTCCCGTGCTCAGCTAAGACACAAGCTGAAGTGCAATGAAAACTGATCTGAGCAGCTCCTAGCCTGCTCCAGGATGTAGTTTGAGCTGCTCCCAACCTGCTCCAAAACAGCTGTTTCAGCTGCTCCCGTGGCTGCTCCCAGGTACATTTCATGAGTTCCACCCGTGTTCTCGACTCCCGGTTTCATTTTGCATGAGTTGGCTTCCGGTTGTGGCCATGGCATCGCAGAAAAAAAAAGGTACCGAGTTTCCAGGAGAAGTTAAACATTCTCTGGGTGGTTGAACGCAATCGCAGTCGAAAAAAAAAAAAAATGGACATGCAAGGGACCTTGGGAGGGAAGTTTGAACAGCATTGTTGTCAAATGAAAGAACATAGAGATGCAAGCTTCTGCATTTCACCCGGCTTCAAGCAAGCTCGGACGGCGAAGTACGCCGAGTTGGAACAGACTCTGCTAAACAAGCCCGGGCATCTCGCATGAACATCAACGGAAGCATCCTGCAAGGAAACGCGCAAGATATCGCAGAATTTTTGGATATCACGGGCGTGTTCCAACGGGTGGATCAACTGCTTTAAAGGAGTCATGAAACGCTTTTCCAACTTTTTTCTGTTTACAGTGATGTGATTGCTGCGCCAATTGCGCCAAACTGCGCCAAGGGGCTAACCCTGCTACATCCTGCTACATTTTGACAAAATATGGGTAATCTGCGCCAAGCCTGCGCCAAAGGACCAATTTCGGTCGCCTTTCAAAACCGAAACTAAACTAAGAACGTAATTGAGCATGCGTGAGCTAGGTGGCGCAAACGGCGCCCGACAAAAAGTACACTGCATCCATCCGGTCTTGCATGGTTTCTGCCGCCGTCTCGCGCCTCGACGTCTCGGGAACCTCGTCTCCCGTCTTTTTTAAACCTTTTCAACGATAGACGTGGGCGTGTGCGAACGCTCCGACGCTAGTGTGCCGGGCGCCAGACATGCCGTCATGCTGTGAAACAAAACCACGTTTTTGCGCGACGAGAGTTTCTTTGTGAGCTGAAACGCTGGTCGCGCGACGTCGGGTGTTGTGTACCCACGTCTCTGCCGATAAGGTGCTTTCTAAACTTGTTCATCGACATTCCTGTCCTTGTTTAAATCATACTCTACTACAAAAACCCCTCTATAAAGGGATACTACAACGAAATATCGCTTATCTCTTGGTCTATTCGTGTGCGAGGGAGCACTATCACATCAGACACATCAAGCTCTTGTTGAAAAAGACACGAAAAGGAATTTCAAAATGCAGTAAACGATTAGCAAAGAGCACCTGGTGGTTGTCGCTAACGCCTCGTTTGTAATGCCCGTCTAGGAACCTTGCCAGGTAGTGACGATAACTGTCTCGCCTCCGGCCACCACGAGAAAAAAGGGAAAGAGGAGCTCCCCTCCTCCCGAGAATATTCTTTGTGTCTCCCAGAAGTCGCTATTGTCCCTCTACAAGACTATAAAAAATTAACCCGTCACTCAAAATTCGTACAAAAGCAGCCGCTTTGATGGCTGGAACCGTTAAGACATCTTCTCGACATCAGCGTCGCCGAAGCTTTGCTCGTTCCGAGACGAACTACGTCACGATTGTGTTGGGTGTCACATGCTCTTTGCTGGCTGTTCTCCGAGCGCTTGTCAGAGTGGGCCGTTTGTAACGAAAAATACAGCCACCAGGCTCAAAATACTAACGTGCAATTATCATTTACGGATATTGTGGATCATATTTAACCTATTTCTGAACACGACGGGCGTTTTTCAAATTTCCTTGAAGTGTCCTTTTCATTCAAAAACCGCTTGTCTAAATAATAATTACCTAGGTTTCTCTCGGTGGGCTTTCTTTCGAGAGGGACCCCGGTACGTAAAAAATCTGCCACGAAAGGAAGTCGGTGAAGAGAAGTGAGCTAAAGGAAAGAAGGCAGTGTCTGCACGCTGAACCCGCAAAGCGCGCTTGTTTGTCTCGAGTTCAGTCGTTCCACATAGCGCTCCAAGAAATGTTTGACCATGGCTCGCGATGTCTTGCATCGATGCGCTCAGGTTCTTTCCTCCTGTGTGTTTAGCTTGTACCTCACCTGCCGGTCTGGCAAGCACGCGCCGCTGGAGTGTTGTTTTGTCGTGTGCTGGACAGTTACATTTTGCATACTATTTTGGGAACCAGTTGTCGACAGAGTGGAGTGGCATTGTTCCGATTTCGATTGAGCAGCCGTTGTCTCCGCTTGCCCGACGAAGCACGTACCACTGCAAGCCTGCTGATGTTGCCCTCACGTTGTGCATGTGAACATTAATGCACGACAGAGGCACCAGTCGGGACTTTTGCAATTCATTGTTTTACGTTTGCTTACTTTTGACGAAAATCTGGCACGTCGGGACCCAGTAAAACGGTGG
Organism: Ixodes scapularis; assembly: GCF_016920785.2. Taxonomy (NCBI): domain Eukaryota; kingdom Metazoa; phylum Arthropoda; class Arachnida; order Ixodida; family Ixodidae; genus Ixodes; species Ixodes scapularis. The sequence continues at coordinate 2,606,050 of NW_024609884.1, read as the reverse complement.
CAAGCGTTCTTTTCGGAATCGCTCGGCAACGCCTGCAACACTGTACACTTGTGGGATGTCTCAGCAGTAAAAACTTAAAAAGCGAGTTCCGTCACAACTCAGCACAAAGTGCCCTTCGTTTGTCCAGCACTGAAAACAAAATTTTTTTTAAAGAATTTTTGCTTTAAAAGCTATTTTTGCTGCTCCGAAACACTGTTTTGGTTGCTCCAAAAGCCACGTTTGCTGCTCCAAAGCACTGTTCTGGCTGCTCCAAAGCTCACTTTTGTTGCTCCAAAACACTGCTTTGGCTGCTCCAAGAGGTGCTCCAAAATGGCTTAGGCCAATCACATCACTGTGTTTAGCTTTCCTCCTCAACTCATAAATCGCGCATTCTACCAAACAGTTCAAGAAAACAGAAAGGGGGAGTCCCCTCTTGCTCGGACTTTCGTTTGTATAATCCGGACACATCCATTCTCCCCCTAGAAGATTAGCCCGTCGCTCAAAATTCAGACAAAAGTTACTTTACCCATTCCGTTCACCCCGAAGCTGACAGTGCTGTGGAAGCTACGTGCTCCTTGGGCCAGCCACACTTTTGCCACGTGGTCTCGCTCTCTCGCGCATACCCACGCGCAGAGAATGAAGTCAGGTGATGAAGGGGGGCAGCTGATAGGTCCGGCAAGCGCGTAGCTTTCACCACAATGTCGGCTTAGGGGTGAAGGGAATAAGTGAGGTCTGGCATCGTGTAACGTGCGTTTGGAGCCGGTGACGCGCTGCGGGGTCCGCGGATGCATCCCAGTGAAAAGGCAGAGAGCTTACGAAGGGAAGGAGGTACGAAATAGTCCGCAGTGTTTTCAAATTTTCGTACCGAAAGTCAGGCTTTTGACTTTCTACCTTTTTCTTTTGGCCCACTGAACGATGTGCTATTATAAAATCCCAATATAAATTGATTTATTCCAGGCCCAAAATTCATTTCATGGGCCCTTTAAGAAGTGCCACAGAATATTGTATCGCACAGTAAGCGGCGAAGTGGCCAGCATTGACCCAGTTTGTGTTGAAGATTTTAAATCTTTGCTGCCTCCGGTCATCGCCGACTGCTCCCCCCGGGGCGTTTTTAATGCCGATGAGGGCCTCTTTTTTTTTTAATATACAGCCTTCAAAGTCACTGAACCTTGAAGAGTAAAGCTTGTCATGGAGGAAAAATTGGCAAGGAGCACCTTACCATACTCCTGTGCTGCCACCAAGACGGAGAAGAGGAAGCCGTGGGTCATGGGGAAGTTTGGCACTTAAAAAATATCCTTAGGTCACTACCGACTCGACGCTCGGGTGTGGATGACCTGCGCTTTTTTCAAAGGCTTCCTGCAGTACTTGGACTCGCAAATGGAGAACAGGAAAGTCCTGATCCTCGTCGACAACTGCCCTGCCCACCCAAAGGTCATCCCTCAGGAAGGGTGCAGTACCTTCTTCCGAATACGACGAGCCACGTGCAGCCGCTCAACGCGGGAATAATAAAGAATGTCAAACACTTCTATAGGAAGTGGATTGTTCGGCGATTGCCCACTATGGTAGAACGAGGTTAGACTCCGACCAAGCTCACCATCCTGGGAGCGATGCATTTCTTCGCAACAGCGTGGGACACTGTCTCGATGGCCACTGTCCAGCCTTGCTCCTGCCAGTGTGGGTTCGAACGTGCGGGGCGAGGATGAGCGCTAGCTGAGGGCAACGCCAACGAAGGTTCCGATGATGCGCAAGAAATGGAGACAAAGAAAGTAGGAGCCCTCCTCACCTACTCGGAATACCTGTCAGTTGACGAGGATGTCATCACCGCTGAGCATATCAGTGCTGAAAGGGATATGGACATTGAGGACACAGTCACCGGTAACGCAACACCCACATTTGTGGACGCAATTGTGGCATTAGATACCTTGCACAGGTATGCGAGTGTTCACGGCTGCGTGGACAGTGAGAAGGGGTTGCTGCAGCTTGAAAGGGAACTCTTACTGTCAAGCAGTCACTCGAAGTGCCGGGCAGAGATTACAAGCTTTTTTTTAAACCTAGTATTTAAGTTTCCGCACCCACAAAAGTTTGTGTGAAATTAAATTGTGTTATGACATTTGCTCTCATCTCTAGCTCTCCATGGGCCTTGTCATTCTCTGTTTTCCCGCGTTATATGTTTCTTTCTCGCGGTTCCCCGAAAAACATATCACCGATGTTCTACTGTAGGAGGTTATGAAACTTTGCTGCATCAGTGACGCTAACGATGGAGGATGATGGCATGAGGTGGGGTGGCATGAGGAAGGTAGTATGTTTCGTTAAATGCATTAGTTTTACCGGTGATTCATTTTAGTGGACGAGACTCTTTTAGGCGGGACCATATTCTATTTGGGGTGAGAGGAGGGTGCTTTTTAGGTCCGAGCTAAAAATGAGGACTGTGGACATGAAAAAATGATCAGTGTGTAGATATGAATCTAAGTCATCTGGTGGTATATTGTTGATGCTGGTAATATTTACGAAATATTTATATCTTCCTTAAGCTAATTAAGAACCTACCGTAAAATACCGCGGAAGCTCCGACTTCAAACAAGCGCCCACTATTAACATTTCCCAGACTTTGGAATTCTGCCATATGTATGTCAAGCGCCCACCCCCCCCCCCCCCCCCCCCCCCCCCCAAAGTGCCGGCATCAGCTGAAAATATTCACTCCGTTGCGGCGACCACTGGCGGGGATATTGTGAGAAAATGAAGGGACTTTCTTCGATTTCGTTCACTCTGCCTTCCTTTACTGGCCACCATCTTGGTTTTTACCAATTTAACCGGACAAGCGCCCATGTCTAGATCAACCCAATTTTGCAATTTTGAGTGAAAGTATTTTGCGGTATACGAGGTCAATTGTCTTGAACACAGCCTATTTTAGTGTTTTTTTTGTACTTTCCTGTATTGATTACCCTTAAGTTTCAGAAAGGACATAATATAAATACTGGTTGAGCTTTTTTTTTGTGTGTATTACGACAAGCGTTTAGATCGCAAATATAACATTTATAATTTGCCATGACAGCAGCACCTCCCGGGGTGCACCCATTGTCGTGTTTCGGCGGGCACTTTGAACTGTGTATCCTTTTACGGCAAAGACCGTCAAAGGGGTGCATTTTGCTAATAGTCGGGATGTCGTCAGCAGGCTGAGGGCACTAGCAGTGGCGTCTGCTGTCGAGGGTGCTTCTTTGGATGTTGACTTGTGTTCCCCCGCCCAGTGCCCGAGGATTGCCCCAGGAGTGCCCCAGAAGTGCCCCAGGAGTGCCCCTGCGGGCAGGTGGAAGAGCGGAGGGCACACCAGCGGGCTCGCTGGGCGATCCCCTGTCTTCGGCACGCTCTGCGGGACACTTTGGAGAGAATAAAGTGGAGCCACACGTGGTCAGCCTTCACTTTGTGCTCGGGTCATTGCACCTGCCCTGTGTGCAAGTTGAAGGGCCGTCTTGGAATACGCAAGCGAGTGCCTCACGTACACTGGAGTGCTGTTGGGGCAGAGCTGGCTGTGCAGCCTTGCTGTCTAGGACAGCCCGACTCGAGTGTCGGGTCGTGCTCTTGTGCTCCTGGACGGCCGATGGTACACACTGTAGTTGGCAGGAAACGTGGCACCTTCCCCTTGCAAACCACTTCTTGCCAGTAGACCTGTTGCGTGCAGCGCCGTCTGGCTACAGAATCGGTTGTAGCAGGTGGCAACTCCTTCTTCTCTTCCACTGTGACACGGTAAGCCTGACGAGGAGCTTTGGGCGTTCTTGCAAATTGGCAGGGGAGCCTGTGAGTGTTGGACCTTCTGCTCTAAAGAAGGACTTTGTGAGCAGCAGATTTCTTACGGAAATATTCTGTTTCAGGAACTAATGATCCACAATTATGCAATTATGTCGATTCTTTTATTATTTGTTCTTGAATTTGTATAACAAAATAGCCGAAATATTTTAGTATTTTTGTGTGTAATAGTCTAAATTTTTCTCTGGTTGGTCTCAAAATTGGTTTGGCACAATAGTAGGCACATCTGAGCTAGGTAGTAATTACTGTGCATGAGATCAGTGGCTCAGTCAGATTGAAAATTTGACAAAGGAATGTGGGCAGGTTAGCACTGGGAGCACGCCAAGCGAGCAGGGGGACAGGGGCTCCTTTGAGAGCCGAGAGGCTATTGGTAAAATTTTAAGTAAGGTTAACCGAAATGGATAATACCCGGTGGGCACGGAAATTGTTTAAGTATACATGAAAAATATAAACACCAAATGGACAAGCCGAATCCGAAAGCTGACATTTCAATACCTGCACACTAGTGAGGGGGCTGAGCAGGCTATTTCAGTGAAAGAGGCAGAAAGGAAAATGTGGAAGGGAAGAATGCGAGAGAAAGTGACTAACATTGTACAGTTCACAAAAAGGACCTACCAAAGGAAAATGTGTTTGATGATTTACGTGCGAGTTCTTTTCAAGGCGAGAGCAGGAGTGTTGAGGACCAAGACGTATAGGGCTCAATTTCAAGAGAGACGTTATGCGCCGTATAGACTTAGAACATTTGGTTTTGAAGTGCACGGGGCTTCGCCCTGTGCACTTCAAAACCGCTGGGTTTTGCTGGTGATGATGGGAAAATTGAGGAAGAGGAGGTTTGAAGCATTCAAAGATTGGTGGAAATTATCTAAAAAAGAGTTTAATGGAGTGCATATGGTTTGCTTTTTCCTACTTCACTCGGTTTTCTCTAAAATTTTACTGTTAACATTGTTTCTATTCCTGCGATTCTCTCTTCGTTCCACGTGCCCTGCAAGAGAACATGCCTGTTAGGCTTTTATCTATGCTGTTTTCTTTTTCAGACTTGGGATATAAACTTTTTGGTATTTCAACTTCTTGGCTGGCATTCAATATGAATCAAATTAGGTTTTCTCTTACCCTCATTGCCAAACACTTCCCGGTTTTGGAAAGAGTGTGGGATTTTACTTTATGTGGTTTTTGGCGTTGTGCAAAGCTCTGCCACCCGGTATTGTGCTTATTGATGCACTTTGCGATTCTTAGAAGCTGTGAACAAACTCTCACAAGCAATTCCGTTTTCCGTGCGATACACATTACTGTAGTCACCGCCGCATATGGACGGCTCATCATGTCGTCTTGACGAAGCATGCATCAAGTATGAAACGAGTGTTGATGCATCGGCCAAATGGAACGCAGAGTTTGCCAGGCCGTAAGGTTTTTATTAGAATTTTTTTACATGCAAAAGCAAATTGTTGTGTGCATGTTTGTACAGTTGGAAGTTAGTCTGCCTCAGTGGGCGTCTGGTGTCTCGGCTGTAGACAAGCAATTTAGCCAGTGCGGTACAACCGCTAACCTGGGGTCTTTAACGTGCGCCACGCAGTAGTGATACACGACCGCACGCCGGTACAATGCTCATCCGGATCGAGACGGGCAGGGGCGGGGATTGAACCCAGGATCGTTCTGCAGCGCGAGCTTTCGCTCCACGTGCTCAGAGCTGGTGTGCACTAGATCACTCGGCCACCGATCCCCCTTTTACATGGAGTTACCAACGAAGAACAGCCTTGTAGGCTTTGTGAATTGGGTCTATTAATGCAGAAATATGGTGCGCTTTATAATGATAGACCATTGTAAATTATAAAAAGTAAAATCAAATGTTTAAAAGTGACCTTTTAATGCACAGTCCCCGGAAAGGACAGGGTCGGACCGTTCCGCAAGAATTCATGCGTGGTGCATCCTGCTATAGTTCTTCTCTCCAGTTACAAGTGTTTAGGAGCACTCGCACGCTGGGCACGTTTCTCTGCTAGCACACCTAAATTCATGTAGCTGCGTTTGAGAACATTTTATTACATTATGTCGAGACGAGCTACTGTATCTGCCTCATGCATGCCGCCTGTCGAGCTAATCATTGGATTGATTGCCGTACATATTTTGAGAGAGGAAAGGACGAGGAGCAGAAAAGGACGACGAGTCGGCGCCCGAGGCAGCAGATTTGAATGGACAGCCCGTGCAACACCCTCAACACAGTCATTCATTGTGCATTGTAAAATGACGTTAAACTATCTTACGAGTGGTGGAGGTCAGTAATTTCCCCTACCTCTGCGCTCCTTCCTATCCACAGTTCTGCTCTGGAGCTCTGGAGTTTCCCACCATTGCCATTGCGGACTCGGAAGCCAGCACATCTCGGCAGCCCCCACCTCACAACCCTGTCAAGCACCGCCAGTGGGACCGTTCAATTTTCAGCAGCTTTTCCTATGTCAACGATTGACTGAAGCAGTACGACCGCGTCAGCATGCACAACCACTGGGTTGTGCATGCTGGCGAACGCGGTGTTTTTTTCCAAAAGACGCAGTGCTCCAGTGGTTTGACAACCATGAGGACGGCATAAACTCCTGGGATGGTTTCACGACCATTTTTTTTAAAGCATTCAACAAACCTGAGAGCTGCAAGCAACAGGCCAAAGACAAGCTGTCCCGCCACTACCAAACACCATCCGAGTTGTCCACAAGCTATACCAAAGATGTCTTTCGTCTCTGTCGATGCGTTGATGAATAGATGACCGAGAGCGACAAGATCTGACACCTTTTTGAAGGATTGTCTCGGGAACTTTTTTCAATTATAGCCCCGAAAACCCCCGCCACCATACAGCAACTAATATCAGAATGCCAAACATACGAAGAAATGCAGAGGTCCCGTATCACAAAGGTGCCTTTTAAACGCCTCCCTGAGGTTTCTCCTAAAACGGTCAGCACAACGAACCTCTCGGAACTGATCCGCACCATCATCCACTAAGAGCTACGATGATACTTCAGCCCACTACATTACTGACGACACCTCCGGTCAAGCCATCAAGATGGGGACCATCCAGAAAGTAGTACAAAACGAACTGCGTGCCGCTTTCCAGTCCTCCGTGCTCGTACACGCCTACACCGCCCATGTCCCAGACGTGTTTGCCTCCCTGCTGTATACAGCCAGCGCAACAGCGCTACAACACACCTTTTAATGTGCACGAGCCCCAAACACCACGTTTCTATGAACCACAACGCTGATCCGACCTGTGGAGAATGGAAGACAACAGGCTGCTATGTTTTTACTGCCGCACACCTGGGCACATCGCTCGCTATTGTCGCTGCCAAATCAATCAAGAGACGTCTTGCTGCAGGACAGCAACCCAATCTCGATACTGCAACTCTGACGACACCTGCCCTTTTCAGTTACCCGGGAACGGCCGTAGTCTGTCACCTTTCCCATATCCTGCCCGTCGTCGCTCAATTTCTCCGTTTAACAATGCTGCTGCTCCCTCGTACGCCAAACTAAGCGCGGCAGCCTGCAGGACACCGGAGGTCAGGCTGCAAACTCTCACATTGCAGCAAGTCCTCCACCCATCAGACCTACGACCATAATGTTAAAATTGCTGGACACAAATTTTCTGCCCTAGTCAATGTGGGCACTGCAATATCTTGCATCTCTGATGACGTCCGCAGCCGCTTACACGCAGGTCTGACCCCTGCGCATAAACTTTTCTTGCGTCTTGGAAGTGATGCTATCTGTGGGCCACTGGGATGCTCAACCTTATCAGTGTTCGTCGCTGGAACTCGCCATGTTTTTTTATTTGCCGTTTTAGGATTAGATTTCCTGACCTCAGCAGACGCCCTCATTGACTGTGCCAGCCGTGAGTTGCACCTAAGTACTTCTGACGCTCCTGGCGAATTACCTGACCAACCAGCTGCCGTTCCTTTGCACACAATAGATGACATCCTTGGGGCCCTTATCAGTCGGCTTTGCAAACCGAATCAGCGTTTTTCTGGAACCTCCGGCCTAATACAACCATAGGTGTAGAGTACGGGGGGGGGGGGGGGGGGGGGGGGGGGGGGGGGCGGCCATTGGGGCTCGGTTTCTTCCTACACCCCCCCCCCCCCCCCCCCCCGAGTCATGATCCTTACCGAGACGCTGTTTACGTGCCATGTAATGAGCTTCTAGTAGTGGCAATGTGGCATGTAAACAAAATAAAGCAACCATGTTTATTTAACCCAAGGCACACAGCGACGGACACATGGCGATATACATACGCTGTAAAATGTACCCCCTAAAATAAACTACTGATAATTTCCGGTGTAAAAAAAATAGCGCAGAAAAGCACCCCCCCCCCCCCCCTTCCCCGGGAAAATGGAAAGTACGCCGCTGAATACAACCATCCTCGCTCGTTTTTACAGTACGAGAACACAAAGTTTATATGTACGTCGCAAACGCTTCCCAACAGCAGCAAATTCTTCCTTGTGAAAGTTGTGCTGCTATTTTACGGACGTTCGAAGTACACAACATGGCCTCGCTGTATAACGACGCATCCCGTATTACAACATGCCTGCCTCCCATTAAAGACCACACAAGTTGCATCGCAGATATGATCGATCTGTCACTAAATGCTGATCAAAAACAAGCTTCGACTCATCTTCTGATGACGTACAACAATTTGACTTCCACACGACTTCCCTCGTACGAACCCTAGTGCAACACACCATCAACACCGGTGACGCCTCTCCAGTAAGTTGACATTATAGTCTTGCTTCCAGAGCGTGCACTTATACAGCGACACGTCGCAGATATGCTTCAAAAGAAAGTCATTGAGCCATCGTCAAGTTTCAGGTTTTCTTTTGTTGTCCTGGTCAAGAAACAAGGCGGATATTGGCGATTTTGTGTAGAGTACAGATACCTCAATAATGTAATCACGAAGGATGTTTATCCCCTACCCCGGAATGGATGATACGCTCGATGCACTTCAAGGGTTCTGCTTCTTTTCTTCCATGTGCCTTTGCAGTGGGTACTGGGAGATTCCAGTAGCCCAAGCTGATAAACCTAAAACCGCGTTCATAACTCCCAGTGGCCTCTATCATTTTAACGTGATGCCCATTGATCTTTGCATGCCCTTGCCGCGTTCGAACTGATTATGGATACACTGCTGCATAGTCTTGCCTGGAATGTATGCTTGTGCTACGTAGATTATGTTGTGGTATTCTCCACTACATTCGATCCACCATCTCCCACAAGTTCTGGATTGCTTCAGCACCGCTATGCTGCAGCTTAATTCACAGAAGGGTGTATTTGCAGCGAGACTTAAGATTCTTTGTCACCTGGTCAGTGCAGATGGCATCCATCCTGGCCCTTTGAAAATTCAGGCAGTATCCGACTTTCCCCAACCTAATGTCCAGAAACACGTTTGTGTGTTTCTTGGTCTTTGTACATATTTTCAATGGTTCATACCGGGTTTTTCACACACACTGCGCAACCTCTTAACGAATTACTTAGGAACAACACCAAGTTTGAATGGGGCCCCACACTAGTCAAAGCCTTCCAGCCTCTTAAATTGGCTCCAACGTCTGTTCCAGTGCTTGGTCATTTCCTACCGGGTGCCAGCACCGAGTTACGCCCAGGCGCCAGTGGTCACGGCCTTGGAGCTGCCCTCGCCTGGAGCTGCCCTCGCCCAAACTGTTCACGGCACAGAGTGCATCATCGCTTACGCCAGCCGTACTCTCACTAAATCCAAGAGAAACTATACAATCACAAAACGCGAATGTCTTGCGGTCTGGGCGACCTCAAAATTTCGCCCCTATCTTTACGGTGCCCACTTTCGCATTGTCACGGACCATCACGCCCTCTGTTGGCTCGCTACTCTTGAGGACCCATCGGGCTGCCTCGGACGTTGGTGTTTAAAGCTGCAAGACTACAATTGTACTGTGACATACGAATCAGGCAAGTGACATTTAGATGTGGATGGACTGTCTCGCTGCCCCCTTTCTGCTGACCCTGCCCAACACCCTTACCGCAACTTGCACACAATAGTCCTCCTTAACAAGATCGACATCGCCAGTGCCCAGCAGTCCGACCGGTTATTACAGCCAATGCTTCACTACCTCAACGGAACACTCCGCCATCCCACTCGACGCGTGGAGCGTGACTCTTTACGCTCCTTAACGGGATATTGTATAGATGCACCTATGAACCACGGGGACGTCCATGGCTTCTCGTTGTTCCACGCACACGCGATTTATGCGCACCCCAGTGATACACACGTGATGAAATCTTTCATCAGGTTGCAATTCGCGCAGCGAATGTCGATGAAATGTGTGTCCATGAAAAGTTGTCCACGAAATGCAATTCCACAAAACGAGTTTCGACGAAATGACGGGGACCATTTTTGTGTGTTTACTGGCAATTTTACAGTAACCTTTTGCAGAAGTGGTGTGCCAGTCACACCATTGTGACTGTGCCAGTCACAATACGCGAGTTTCAGTTTTGAGGCCTCATCAATGCAAGCCTGCAAGCGTGTACATACGTTGTTGAAATAAAGACGCTAACACTGTGTTCTTACTTTCTCTGAGAGTCACCGTTTCGTGCGCAAAAATGAATGCAACGGGCTGCTCAGCCTTCACCAAAAGAGAGAACAATATTGTTGTAAATATGCTTTTTTTTTCTCAATCTGAGTCACTTGACGTCAGCTTTGCATGAAAGTGTGCGTCCCATATTCGCAACGTCTAGTTTTTAACCTTTAAAATGCCGGTTTCTAGTGTTAGGACACACGGACGTTTAGAAAGATGGGACGAGTTAGGAATGTTGGATGTTTATCGTCGAGCATGACAGTTCTGTTAATTATATAGGTACATCAAAACCGTGAAATAACGCTAATTACAATGCAATATAATTTTGTTTTGGCACAAACGACTTGTGGTTAGTGCAATTTAAGGACGCGCACCAGTCACCTAGCTGTGTTGGAGATGTGTGTTTGTCCTTTGTCCCTCTTGTTCCCCTTCTCCAGGGATTATTTTCGTCATTCTTGTCCAGCTCGCTTGCACCTTTACATTCAATAGAATTATAATCATAACCTTAAATTGCAAGCTTCACCCTTGTTGGTGTTAGACTGGTGGCAGCTGATAAAACCCGTTTGCTCTACTGACGTCTAACCGCTGGTTAACTCGGTAGAGCGCTCCACCAGTAATGGAGAGGTCCCGGGTTCGATATCCGGACAAGGCGGATTTTTTCGGTCGCACACCAGCCACCTAGCTGTGTTTGGAGATTTGTGTTTGTCCTTTGTCCCTCTTGTTCCCCTTCTCCAGGGATTATTTTCGTCATTCTTGTCCAGCTCGCTTGCTCCTTTGCATTTAATTGCATTATAATTATGCTTGGTGCACGTGGAAATACAAGCGCATGTTTTCATCACCACAAGAGATCGATGCCGTACGTTAGACCGTACGTGCTGTTATGTACAGGCACATTTCGTGTGGTGGCACACACCAAACAAGCGAGTCTATTCGATTCGATTATCTTCAACGTGTGTCCACTGCGGTATTGTTATCGGAGCACGGGAAACAACTAAAACTCCTTGTGCCGTACTAGTAGTGTACCCTTCTGGTTAATGATATCCGATTTAGTTAGTTCATTTCCGAACAATAAAGTTGCGCCGGACACCCCTGTGTAGCGTTTCTTTTTCATCAAATAAAGTTTTTTGTGCACAACACTTGCTGCCGAGAACAGAGAAACGACACTGCGACGTTTCTCTTCGCCGCCGGTGCCGGGTTGAAGTTGTGACGAGCAACATTCATCTCGCTCTCGCGCCTCACAGGTACAGACATACGCAGCTCTAGAGACGGAGTCGAATCATTTCCTTGCCTGCATACCGGGTGAAACAAGGAGACGGTAGGCTCTTTAAATCGACCGGAACCTATGGCGCTACGACCCTACGACTTTGTGCAGCGTTGCCCACAGATGGTGCTTTTTTTTTTTTTTTGTAAAATTTGCAAAGAGCGAACTGACCTGAGGAAAAAGTAAAGAAAGAAAAAGGCTTAGCTCCTATGAAAACGCAGCGACGCCACCGGTCTGCAGACAACACGACACCGTTTCGCACGGGAGACAAGAGATGGCGCACCAAACGCCGCCAACGAACGAGCATACGGCGCCGAGAGCAGGCCTTTTTAGCAGACGATCTTTTCGACTCAAAAGCGGCGCGCGTTCCGCAGGCGGCGACAGCAGCAGAAACAAAAAAGACAGGTGCGGTAACAGCAAGGAACTGCAGTTCCTTGTCTGCTAAAGGGCAGGCTCTCTGTGTCGTCTGCTCGTTCGTTGGCGGCAGTTGGCGTCGCGACCGCTTGCGCCATCTCTTGTCTCCCGTGCGAAACGGCGTCGTGTTGTTTGCAGACCGGTGGCGTCGCTGCGTTTCCATAGGAGCTAAGCCTTTTTCTTTCTTTACTTTTTCCTCAGGTAAGTTCGCTCTTTGCAAATTTTACACAAAAAAAAAGCACGATCTGTGGGCAACGCTGCACAAAGTCGTTGCGCGATAGGTTAAGAGGGCGCGGTACCTCTATTTATTCGTCCGTTTCAGCCACCAGATGGCGCGCGGCTCGAAACGTGGTTGAACGCGCAACTTCTAGATGGCGCCAGTATCGAGGTGTGAAAAGGCCCGCGTTATCCGCTGCGTGAAATAGATCCCGAAATGTGCCGTGTTCTCCCGGCGGAGGAAGTTTCTCCTTCCCCCGCGCGCGCTTGGTATGTACGCGCGTCGCGCGGTGGCCGAGTCCGGCCTCTGCGCTGTGTGATGCAGTGGGTGGCGCTCGTTTCTGTTCGGAGGTAGGAATAAAAATGCCGGTCCCCTTTTTTACGACGCTCGTTTCTATTGCTTGTTTTTCTTTTTTTATCTCAAGTGACCTACAGTACCGCCTGTTCGAAATCGTCCTTTGCGGTGAGCGATTAAGAGTCAGGTTAGCATTTTATTTGGGTCAGCACTACACGTTCAATGGAGACCTCGGGCGGCGATGTAAATATGCATTGCTCCCCAAAGTCTGTCCAAGGTGCGCAATGACAATTGGAAAGAGTATTGAAGGCGCGCGACCGTCGGTTGGTAAAATACGTGCGTTAGATTCACTTATTCAGTCTAATCATTTTTGCCAACGTCTTTTATCCGTTTCGACAAATGACATGGTCGTGTCTTTGATAACCTTAGCTAGATTGGACGTACGAAGTGTCCGGGCTTTAAATAAATTTGCTTCGTTTATGTGAATGAATAACTGTTTTCTCTTTTCCGTGCTCGGTGCTATGCAAAAATCGCTGACATGTTATGGTAGCTCAGTGTGGTGGCGTTTTGCACGCTGACTCGCTATTGCATTCGCTGTGCACAATATGTGTTCAGATGGAATGTGCTAAATCGTATTTCCGATCGATATGATAGATTTACTTTGCTACAGTGTTAATTATATTTTCCCGATTTAAACTGGTTCGTCCCTGATCTGAGCCTAAGTTCAAATTCGAAGGGCAGACAGACTTAGCGTCGTAACAGCCGTAATGCCGCCCACAAAGAAATTAGTAGCACGAAAGAAAAACAAAAGGATACGAGGTGGCTCAGTGTTATAGAAGTAATCAGTGTGCAAAGGATGCCATCGTACGTGTTTTTTTTTTTGTTTTTTTAACTCTCCGCATTGCTGGTAAACGCTCAAGGTACCAGCAAAGACAGCGAGCTGGCGTGAAATTTCCATCGAGCGGAAAACGAGTGTCATTTTTATTTTATCATGCGCTTTCATTTTGATATGGCTCAAAATGGGCGCGAAATAGTAACAGGTAAGCCAACAAAATTTAGATGTTAGGTCTGGAGCACCGCCATACTCAGCCGTGTTGGGGGCATCTCTCGCGAGTCAATACGGCAAAGGTATTGCGCGTCGAACTGTACGTGAGAGTTATCCATTTCAGCGAAACCTTGATTTCGCAAAACTACCGGGTGAAACAAGGAGACGGTAGGCTCTTTAAATCGACCGGAAAATTCGGTTTCTTAACCTATCGCGCTACGACTTTGTGCAGCGTTGCCCACAGATGGTGCATTTTTTTCGTAAAATTTGCAAAGAGCGAACTTACCTGAGGAAAAAGTAAAGAAAGAAAAAGGCTTAGCTCCTATGGAAACGCAGCGACGCCACCGGTCTGCAATCAACCCGGCGCCGTTTCGCACGGTAGGCAAGAGATGGCGCAAGCGGTCGCGACGCCAACTGCCGCCAACGAACGAGCAGACGACGCCGAGAACCGGCGTTTATAGCAGACAAGGAACTGCAGTTGCTTGTTGTTACCGCGCCTGTTTTTGTTTCTGCAACTGTCGCCGTTTGCGGAACGCGCGCCGCTTTTGATTCGAAAAAATCGTCTGCTAAAAACGCTGGCTCTCGGCGCCGTATATGCTCATTCGTTGGCGTACGTTGGCGGCGTTCGTTGCGCCATCTCTTGTCTACCGTGCAAAACGGCGCCGTGTTGTTTGAAGACCGGTGGCGTCGCTGAAATTCCATAGGAGCTAAGCCTTTTTCTTTCTTTACTTTTTCCTCAGGTAAGTTCGCTCTTTGCAAATTTTACAAAAAAAATGCACCATCTGTGGGCAACGCTGCACAAAGTCGTAGCGCGATAGGTTAAGAAACCGAATTTTCCGGTCGATTTAAAGAGCCTACCGTCTCCTTGTTTCACCCGGTATTGTGGCTCGAGTCGTGGCTTCCAGTACTTGGAAGCCACGAGCGAGAAATAAATGGCAGTTGATTTTGAAGGACAATCGCGACGTGGAAACCCATAAAAGAGAGTTCCAATAAGACGAGAGCTTCCCCTTCTCTTCAAGTGCGTGGGTTACGCTCTCAATCCTGCACCTGTGGTAACACTGCAGGCTCCTAAAATCGCTTTGAAAACGTTCCTGATCGCAACAACTTTTTTTTTTTTTTTTGTCGAGGCGCTATTTTATTTTTTTTTTTCTTTTTGTCTACCTTGATACCCCATGAACGCAAAAACTACCATAAACTAAAAAAAAAAAATATAGTGGGCATACAACGACAACGCACCCACTGGGACCCGAGTCAAGGCAAGAACAACTAACTACTAAAAGGGGAAAAAAAATCATGTTCGCATACACAGACAGAACGCCTCCATCGAAAGAAATGAATCATGCGCTTGTTCTGCCAGTCTCGTTGTGCGTCTGTCAAAAGCCACAAAGGAGGAAGACAATCAGCGCCTACACCACTCCCCTCCCCACCCTCCCCCCCCCCCCCCCCCCCCCCCGCCCCACCACCACCCCTAAAAAGAAAAAAAAAAAGGTTTCTTGGGCGCGCGCGCGGTCGCCCAAGCGATGACCTTGGAAGGGTATGCGATTGTAGCACGTTTGTCCCCCGGTTGTGCCCCTGTCTCAAATGCCACGGTCCGTTTCTCCCAAGTGCCCGTCTTATCTTCCCGAGTATCAACTCCGCAGTGATTCTGTATCATTCCGATGCTTTCCAACGTTGCAAAACTGTTAGACGAATATTTGCACAGAAGTATACACTGTTCGCAGAACTATCTAAGGCGCTAAAATTCAAAAGCGCCGTGTTGGATTCGGGAACTCGTGTAGGTTTAGCTCATTGTTGGAACATTCTTATTCGCTCGATGAACTCCACAAAACGTGTAAATATTGGAATGAACTTTCCAGAGGACGATAGTTGTTTTCGGGGTTCCAGGCGACCGGACAGGTCGCAATTATTGGCTGATTAAAAATTTTATTTCATAATCACAATCGTATCATCAAGGGCACGCCATTTCCTCATCACTTCTTCTACGAAAAGAGTTGCTGTATTCGTAGCACACACAGACGGAAACGGTTGAGACTGTGCCCAAATAATATCTTCTTTTGGCAGGTACTGCGCAGCGATTACACACAATGCCTCTAACATAAACATGCTGCTCCACATGTCTATTCACAAGATGCAATACATCGTTCTACCAACTTTGTCGAAATGGGCATGAAAGCGCGTAACCGTCACTTTTTTGAAGTTCTACTTAGAGGTGAAGTGTTTACCGTAAAAAGTCGTTAATTATTTATTTTTTTCCGTTCCACTACAAAGCTCGATTCACTTAAATTTTTGTTTTTATATCGTCTCTACAGCGCTTTTACGTCGGTACTTTCGTGTTAGAGGACATCACATAATGTGCGAAAACAACAACAACAAAAAAAAAAAAACACGGTAGGATCGATGCTGCATAGCCTTTTTTTTTTTGGACATCAAGAAAAAAAAAAAAAAAGATAGTAGTTGTCTTCACTTCGCACTGCATGTTTTAGCACGGAAGTTCCTATTTGGTTATGATGTCTTTACTTTCTTAAAAATTGTATACAGTAATTTAAATTACCGAATTACAAAAACATCGAAATTGTATAATTGCTTTTCGTTGGGACGCCATGACGACAACGACACTCGTGTTCCCTCGTGGTTTTCGCCAGCATTTCTACGATGAATTGCCAGGATCGCGAGATGCAACAGCGTGACACTCCGTCTTCTGTGACGTCATTTGTTGCACTTCGGGACCACTTTTGATGTATGGCCAGCATAAGACGCTAAACACACCAGTCGGAGACGCGCTGCAGGTGCCATAGTACAGCTCCTAAAAGTAGCTGTCACGTGCTTTGCTCCGCGACTGTGATTCCCTCACAGCAGCTCTGACTGAGGGTTGCCAAATTACGGTGAAACGAGCTGCCAGCATACGATAGTCAAACTCCAACAAAAAGGATTAGTTTCTTCCCAAGCTGGACGACATTTACCGGGCATCTTTAGAGCTGCGAAGCTCAAAATCACGCGTACTCATAATATTTTTTTTTCTCGCGTGTTTGTGATTTTTATGATGTCCTGCAAGCAAGAAAAAAATATATATGGTGAAGTCACTCCGAGGGGGTACCGATAACTGCGAGCCACGAACATGAAGGATTCGCTAACATCCGTCAGGAGTGTGAACGGTAAATCGTCACGCAAACATATTCTCACAAGCTGCAAATATTTATTTGGCTTAGCAAGTAGAATACTAGTATACTAACGACATGTGATTATTGTACACAAGATACCATTTCTCGCTTCTTCAAAACCATTTCCCTAGTCTGAACGGTCGCGCTACGGGCAGCGGCTAGCCGTGCCCTCGATAGACTACGGAGCTGCGTTGTGTCGTCTGCTACTGTACCGCCAACAGGAGAGCGATAGCTCTGTGTGCTCCACAGATGCGTGTTGCGGTATAACTCTGTACGTCTGTTCTAGAGGAAGACAAAAAGATAGGCTCTGTGACCCCCTCCTAAGCTAACAAAAACAAACAGAAGTATACTCGTTTGGACTGAAGGGTTTACAAAATAGTGACCAGGCATTGGAAAAGCATATGTCACAGAACTTGGTTTATGAAATGGCATCATTGTTTCGAGCAAGAAATCACCTGCTCACCACTGGGACGATGAAATCGTCACTATTTATTGCGTCAGGTATATTTGCGCTCATGAAGAAAAATCTGAACACATCCTTCTCCCAAAGTCCTGTGTCGAATAATAAACACTTTTTTAAACATCTATGCACAAATAACTCATTTTTTTCTACACTTGTATATACACGTTAATTAAACAACGTCAAACCGCATTTTTGATTAGATCTTGATGTCTACACCAACTACATTCATATTTTTTAGGGCTTTATTGAACGATAACTTCAACTATAGTTAATGGAACACGATGGCTCGATCTCAACAAAAACCTCAACGTGCGAAGCTTCCACAGACGGTCGCTTGCGAGTATTCTCAATGTGAGACTTCAGAAGCTTTCGCTTGCCATAGGGAGCTTGCTTTCGACTACAGCACTGCACGGGCCCGGAAAGCGCGGAGCGCGCTGCTGTGGGGAGAGGTTGACTTACAAGATGACGTGTTACGTGGTCACGTAAGATGGCGTCATTTCGTGCAGCGTGGTCACGTAAGATCACGTCATTTCGTGTAACGCATGGAGAATAGAAGGGTAGGAGAGGGCATGACGTCGGCCGCGTAGCCTCCACAAGCCATGCTCCCTTGACGCCTCGCCTCTTTCTCATTTCCCTCCTTACTCTCCTCACTTACCATGCCAACGTGACCACATCACGTGACCGTAGCTAGCATTGGTCTTGCTATGGGGTACTAGAATACACCACAGTCTAGCCTTCGATCTGATAAAACCTACCGGACGGAGCGCGCGCAAGCCTGGAAGGGGTCCTTCTACAATCAACCATCCATCCCACACGTGACATGTCACGCGCACCAATCACCAGGCAGATCTGCGGTCACGCTGGGCACAAAATCGTTTAAACTTTTTATGACTAGGCTTCACCAATATTGCAACGTGCCCCCTCCTAGTACTTCTAACCTCCTTGGTGTAACGAGATCATGTAAGATGACGTGTTTGTGTCACGTGATCACGTAAGATGACGTCAGTTCGTATGAACTGACGTCACCTTACGACAACGCCAACAACATTAGTGCCGTCCGGAACCATTGACCTTAGAAACGCGCCTCTTCGCTTGAAGAGCTGATATGCGTTGATTGTTATTTGTTTCTTTTGCCTACTACAGACCATTCAAAAACTCGCCTTCTGGGTGCCACCAACTTCGTCTACTGGGCTGTAAAGCGCGTTCGAGCGTGCGCAATACCTCTCTAGGCCGAAAGATTGTACACTGAGTATGCGTTCACAGCTCAATGACTTAGGCATTTTTCTTCAGGATAAATGCTCCCACGAGAAGAGCGTAATGGATATGTGAATAGAATTGGAAATTTAAAATGTTCTTGTCCAATCGCATTTTTCTTTGGTTATCAACGCTTTTTAGCGTCATCACAAGACGTTCAACCCATAATACACTGGTGATTAAAAAATAAGCACCGAAAAACATGCACCGATTTTCGCCCAAAAATAAACACCGGAAAAAAACATACCGTAATCATTACCCATGTCACCTTTTTGGGTGATATGTGAATTTCCAGAAGAACAGCGAGTTATCACCCTCCCTTAGGAATACCCTGACTACAGAGCAGGCGACCCGTTTTTTCCCGCGTTAGATTGCGGTGACCATGAACCGTACGGAGGTCGCAGGACGTCCGTGAAAAATAAAAAGGAGGCAAACAACGATCTACTCTGTGCACGCTTCATCCCCGATTTCCACGACCCCAAGGCCGAATGACATTTCTGTGAAGGATAACGATAAAATAAAACTTTGCGTAAAAAAAAGCCTGTTTTTAAAAGAAAAAAAAAGTAGAAACAAGCACAACGCGTTGACGGACCGCGAGGTTGTGGAACACCTCGCGGTCCGCTTGCCACAGGACGGTTGTCTTCGACCCATAGCTCCAAGGTGAATTTGCCACTTGCGAAAACACGGAGACCTACCCAGCGAGAACCAGGAAGGCAAGACACGCACACTGACGCCTCGGCGTGCAGAATGAAACAGGATACGGGCGCGGAATACGGCCGCGGAAGAACACCTCGCACAGTGCCGATCCGGCCGATCTCCGAACGGACGATTTCGCATTTCGTGGACAGCGAGCGCCACCGCACGGGAGAGAGAGGTACCTTAAAAACGACGAAAACAAGCACCGACACCTTGGTTCTTTATATTTGCTGTAGTTACGGAACAAATCGACTTACATGAATAATTTGAATATTATTCGATTCCGTAATAAATTTAGAAGACACTAAGCGCAATACCTCTTAAGTTTGAATTTATATAATTTTGTAAATTCGCTCCGAACGCAAGAGTGCCGAATTAGCCAATTTTGAACATTTTCATGATTTTTAAAGAATATAATTAAATTTATGATGGAACATTTGTTGCGCTTAGTGTCTCGATAATGACTCAATGTCTTTAAAGCCGAAATTTTCAAGAAGATCCGCGCAGCCTTTATTATGTGAGAATTTTTTTAATTTGGTGAAAAACCTCATGTATTCTCTATGGGGCTCTGAGGTGCGCCCCCTCTTAAGAAACCGAATTTTCCGGTCGATTTAAAGAGCCTGCCGTCTCCTTGTTTCACCCAGTATATTTATTGTGCTTTGCGCCACATTAGCATTCCGCTCCATTTGACCGATCACCGCAAAACCGCACAGAAACCGAGGCGCCGAGGCCGTGCATTAGGCCAGCGCTGATTAGGCCTACGTCAACCACACCGATCAGCTCAGCTCAGCTAGACAGGCCACACCGTGACCTGGGCGCGTGCCAGGGATTAGAATCCCTGGCACATAACTGACCGCATTCGCGAGATTTACAACAAGGTTCACGCTGCCACAGTTTATCATGATTTCACTGTGCACGCTGCCGTCTGCAACCTGCGACGAATCTGACGAATCTCCGATTCTGCCGAATATTCGTCGCGGGAAGTTTGGAAATTTCCAAATCTGTCCGAAGTTCGGTGCCGAATCTTGGGATTCGGCAAAGCCGACCTTTTGCCGAACTTTTCTAAAGATTCAGCATTACACTATGCCTGAAAAAACTGTGAGTGCGCAGGCGAGCTGGTGGATGTTGATCATAATGTAGAAAATCCCAGACTGTGGTAAAAGCAAGGAAACGGAGTCGAAGAAGAAAGACAGGGGAAAAGAACGAGATGTTCTTTTCCCCTGTCTTTCTTCTTCTTTTCCCCTGTTTTTCTTCTTCGACTCCGTTTCCTTGCTTTTACCACAGTCTCGGGTTTTCTACATTATGATCAACACTATGCCTGTCAGCTTCATTCCAAGAGGTGTCCAGGCCCGATGCTTCACCTCACAACACGCACGTAGGGAGGGGGAGGCTCAAGCCTCCCTACACGCATGGATGGATGGATGAATACGGCTGAGCCCTTTGGATCGGGCGGTAGCTTACGCCACCTAGCCATTTTGTTTTACCATTTAAGCTTAGAATATTTAAATGTGAAATCTATATTCACTCCGCAGTGCAAAGAAAGTGAGGCTATGAAACCCCCTTGCCATCAGTGAATAAGAAAATACCTAGTTTTCTCTCGATTTCTGCCACCATTCACTTAATCTTTGCTTGGTAATCTCTACAGTCTTGAAATCCACTCTCCCTTCGCTGTCTCTAAAACCCAATGACTTTATTAAATCTATGTTGTCTTCGGTAGGCATAGGGTGAAGCCCTTTACAGTAGAGTATCAAGTGCTCAGCCGTCTCGTCCTCCTCTCCACAAGCAGTGCACACTGTATCCATTTCCTGGTACTTCACTCTGTATGTTCTGGTTCGCAGAACACCCGTTCTTGCCTCAAACAGCAATGAGCTTCCCCTAGAATTGTCATAAATGCTTTCTTTGGCAATAACTCTTTTGTTTAATCTATAGCTTTCCAGAGCAGTCTTTGTCTGCATTCCCTCTAGCCACCGATCTCTTTCTGTGGCCTTAACTTTCTTCTTAACTGAGACTTGCTCTTCCGTATCTTCGCTATAGCCCAAAAACTTTCCTCTTAATTTCCTAGTGCGCTGTCTCCACTTTGTGTCTACACTCCTCATGTATAAATAGCTGAAAACCTTTCGTCCGCACGTACGGGCAGGTAGCGCCGCCTAACGGACGTTGTTTTTTTTTTTTTTTTAGCATGTTGTATATACATTATTATTGAAGATATATCATATATATGTTTTTTTAACAACCCGCCCTGATTGAAACGAGTTTCGCTGAGTCAAAATACGGAACTACGAAACAAGTACGGCCAGGCTTCGCTTTTGCAGCGCGAACGCGGAGAACGCTTGGCTGTCTGCTTTGGCGGCAGTTTGGTGCTTTGGCGGTCATCCTCAATCACGCGCATAGAAAAGGTTGGCGCCGGGTCGTGTGCGGGTGAAAAGGTAGGCAAATAAGAAGTCATATTCCGTTGGAAAACGGTGAGCTGGTCCCGAGCTGTCAGTCAAAAACATTTGGATTTCTTGCTGTCTGTGCTGCTGGGGCGACATCCTGGAACCTCCTACGGAAGAGATGGTTGGCTTCACTACACGGCAAGTTTGTGCGCCTAGGTGGCTCCACCGCACGGCAACCACACGTACTATTTGCCCTCTCCCTTCCGCTTGGCGGTGCTCGGAGCCAACGTTACTAAAACACTCAGTTGGGAAACTCCCATAGAGACAGCCTTAACAAAACAAAAAAAAAAAAAAAAATGGCCACAATCTGTCTCTGAGCATCGAGCTAATGACGAACACAACGCCACCATTTCTGTCGCAGCGGCCACTCGAGGAACTGCACGTGACTTCTATTATGACTCTAAGAACAGATACAGCGGTAGAGGTTACAGGGGTGCCACCCTCGTCTCCCCAGCGGACGCGCCGCGTTCAACTACCGAAGTTAAAATGCACCTAGGTCGGGACGCGCTACCTGAAAGGCCCGCTGAGGCATGGTTGTATAAAAACAATATTAATTGTTCCGCAAAACCTTGCGAACTAAAGATGATAAAAACATCACGCGCCCATCATTTGGTACTAAGCTCCAATAAATTTCATACAAAAAGAGTCTTTTCCGTTTGTTTTTACGCAAAAACATGCTTTCAAAAAGCTCGAGGTGCCCACAGTACAGACAAATGATAAAGAGTGGCGCTGTTGTCGCATTTAGCTCGGTCTCGGTGGACGCCAGCGGCCCAGGTTTCGACGGCGAGTTTCCCAACTGAGTGTTTTAGTAACGTTGCTCGGAGCTGACAGGCATAATTCCATAATTCAGATTCGGCAAAAATACATTGTTACCAGACTCGTTCATATTTCGTTTTTTTTTTCTTTTTTTTTTTGTGGCAAAAAAAAAAGGTTTTATGTTTCTTTTTTTTTAAACTTAAATGCAACATGTTTACTAAATAAGGTGATATTCTGCAAGATAATTGTATCGGTGTCGTTTTGGTGTGTTTACTGGCAATTTTAGTGACTCCTCGCAGAAGCGGCGTGACAACGAGATCATAATGTAGAAAACCCGAGACTGGTAAAAGCAAGGAAACGGAGTCGAAGAAGAAAGACAGGGGAAAAGAACGTCTCAAACTCAGCTACTGCGTTTATTTCCTCAAAGTCTTATATACCCACAATCTAACCATCGATCACCGACGTCACAAGGTCATCCTTTGTTCTCTATAGGGAGTATTCACTGGCGGCCATCTGTGTGCGCGAATGCCGAGCGCGTGCTGACGGCTAGCTTCCGCAGTTCTTTTGCAATGTGCATTCCACACCATCAAGATTGCCGGTCTTAGCAGCCTATTAATGTGAGCTCGTTCTGAGCATGCGCTTTAAACAGCGCCCTCAAATATGGCGTCCAGTGAATACCTCCTATACAAAGAGAAGAGGGGAAGGAAGGAGGAACTCCCCTCTTCCGACAATCTCTTTTGTATGTCGCAGAAGTCGCTATTGTCCCCCTACAAGATTATAGAAGATTAACCCGTCATTCAAAATTCTTACAAAAGCAGCCGCTTCGGTGGCTGGAACGACTAGGCCATCCTCTCGACGTCAGCCTCGCCGTGGCTTTGCTCGTCCCGAGATGATCTACGTCACGATTGCGTTGGATGTCACGTGGTCTCCGCTGGGCCTTCTCCGAGCGCTTCCCCAGGGTGGGCCGTTTATAACAAAAAATACAGCCACCAGGCTCAAAATACAAACGTGCGATTGTCATTTACGGATATTGTGGATCATATTCAACCTATTTTTGAACACGACGGGAATATTTCAAATTTCGTTGAAGTATCTCTTTAAAGTAATTGTCGGCCAATGTCTCAATGTTTCAAAATGCACCGCATCAAAAAAAAAAAAAAATTGGGTTGTGTGTATGTTTATACAGCCTAGAACTTGGCCTGCCTCAACGGGCGACGAGTCTCCCAGCTGTAGATGAGAAATTTAGCCAGTGCAGTACAACCGCTAGCCTGGGGTCTTTAACGTGCATCACGCAGTAGTGATAATGCACCGCATCATTTATCACTTGCGCAGCGGACTGCGTAAATTACAGGTCGATCTTCTATTCTTCAGGCAGAAAATATTGAAGAGAACCACACTCGCTCACGAACGCACCGTTACCGTGTTGCCTACCCCACACCGCGCCGTGACAACTGGTTGTACTACACTGCACGATGGGAACCGCACGGCGTCCATTTGCAATCCAAGGCTCCGTTGGCTCCGTCGCGTTCTCGCGCGTGCGCAGACATTTGCCGAATTTTCGCCATATCTTTGCCGAACTTTCCTGCAAAAGTTCGGCATTTGCCGAACTTTGCCGCATCTGAAGTTCGGCAGATTCGGTTGATCACTAGTTGCCACCGGCCCAGCGGTAATGTCGATCGTATCGCCATATTTTGAGGCGGTGGAAACAAGAACCCTACGCTTGAGCGCAGAAAGAGCGCCCCAAAGTAACACAGATGTTAAAGGGATGGTGAACCGAAATTTGAATTTCAAAAAACGATGCTAAAGGTGTAGGCGGGACGCTACAATACCTACAACACTACTAGTAAGGCGATATATCTCAAATGGACGGCCGTATTTTTTGGAAAAAAAAGTCGAGATCGAACCAGCCCGACGAGGCGCGTGACGTCAAGATATCTAGTTTCCTCCCCTCTTCGCTTCGCTCCCTCAAGGCCGCGAGGCGGAGAAGACGGGAGGCCGTTCCCTCTCCTTCTCGGAGAAACATGACGTCAACATTCCTGCCAGATGCGCCTCTTTTTTTGAAAAATACGGTCATCCGTTCGAGATATCGCTGTATGAGTGATGTTTTGGTGTTTGTAGCATCCCGTTGCACGCTTTTGCCGCGTGTTTCAGTGAATCCAGATTTCGGTTCAGCAACCCTTTAAAGGGGCAGTCAAGTGGTTTTTGAGTTCGTGTTTTGATAATGACAGCTGAATTTAGACGCCTTAAGTATCCCTAAAAACCAAAAAGTATAGTCATACGGTGATTATTTCTTTAATAAAAATGTAATTGAAGGCCGCCAAACCTCGGATCCATCCGAAAACGAAACCACTCTCATTGGTCGTCGCACGCTTATCAAAAGGATCTCGGGCCAATGGCGTTGGACGACGTTCCGTCGCGCAGTGATCCCGAGGTAGCCGCATCGGCCGAACCTCTTTGTCATTCGAGCTTCGATCATGGCGGAGTTCTCTACGTTCGAGGACCTGACGCCGTTAGAGGTTGAAGTTCTTCGGCGGACAGCCGACCTGGGGATGATTTCCTATGACGCCACTCCGACGTGCGATGTGGACGATAGCAGCGCTTCGGAGTCATGTTCGGGTTCCGAGGACGACGAAACGCAGACCTTTTCGGGCGTTCTTCGATTTGCGGTTGGGGCAAGTCGTAACCAAACCAACGTTTGACATCGCAGCGTTACCTCTGGTACGTGATGTCAAACGATGTCGCCACGTTGACTTTCGCCTCGGGAGAACGGGGGGAAGGCTGGTTCAGACATGTGCAACGAGCGCGTACCTACGACTGCGTCCGTTGCAACCGGAACGACCGCACTGCGCCGCGCGTACACACACCTGTAACCACTACAACAAGCGCAGCGGGTCGTCAGCACGGCGACCGCTTCTGTACGCCGCCGTCAGCTGTGTCAGCGGTCCCTCTAAAAAAGGGGACGCACTGCTACTCAATGCCGTAACAGAATATAGACAGACAGTTTTCTAGTCTAAAGCTTTATTATTTTTTTCTTGATAGGCTTGCAGGGTACAGCGTATGAAAAAAAATAAAAAGATGCAGCGCCGTCTTGGACGATCACGACTCTAATACACGACATTGCAATAGTACAAATATCGCCACACGCCTTTTCTACGATTATAAAAGACAATGTAATCTTAGCAGCGATATAGCAACGTAGAAATATGATTTCGTGGTCAGATAGACGTTGCGAGCGTTCAGGATTGCTAACACTAATCACTTTTCTCCGGTGATGTGAAAACGCGTGAAAATTCGTATCCTTTATACGGTACGCGCCAGTAATCCCTTGAACTTGAGCACACGCATGAAATGCGCCAAATCAGAAATCCGGGCGATGTTCGAGGACACAAATGCTTAGGAAGCACCACTGTAGTCGAAGTAAACAAACACGACGGCACGGGCGTTTCTGCTATCTTGAGAGTGCCGCCACGACATCGCCGCACGAGTAGGTGGATGTTCCCTTCTAGTACGTGCTGGGCTATCATAGCGAAACACGACGAAAATTCACAGTCAAGGATAGCGCTTTTACGCGGAACGATGAGCTTTCACCAGGCCGTCCATTCCGACGATCACCACCGACGCCACGTTTGCGGATAGAAGGCGCCGGCCGGCCCGCGACCGGCACGACCGGCCTGCAACGCGCGGAGATACGTGCGCTTCCGCGTATCCCTGGGGAACGGGAAATTCACCCCCCGCGGAGGAAGGCAAATAGAAAACGTAGTCCCTTGTTTGTGAAACGATAATTGCGCTATCGCGTATTCTAAACTAGAAATATTTTACGTCTTGTGAAATGATCATGCACAACATATTTAAATGAACTGAAAATTGTTTTTTTAGCGAAACTTTAAAAAGACCGCCAAAATTTTCAAACATACGATAATTTCATTGGTCCTCGCAAGTACAGAAAAGAGTCCGCACGTATTTTATTCCTGCGTGATTAATAGGCGTTTCTGCCTTCTAAAACTGAAGATACTCATTCACTGACACTTCCTTAACACCATCGCACCAAAAAGTAGCTTCTCCAAAAACCGCTTGAGTGTCCCTTTAACGGCTGTACCCGTCCTACTGACCGGAGTAAGTGATCAACATATTTGATAGTGATGGGACGATTCACCGGAGATTCGGATTCGGACAGATTCGGAAATTTCCGAACTTCTGGCGACGAATATTCGGCAGATTCGTCAGATTCGTCGCATGGTTGCAGACGGCAGCGCGAACTTTGTGGTAAACCTCGCGAATGCAATCAGTTTTTTTTTAGAGCGCAGCTCTTAGGGGCCCGTTCCCGGCTTGAGCGGCGTCGCCGTCGGCGTAACCAAGGTCATCCCAAGGTCACTTGACCCCCAAGGTCACGCGACCCCAAGGTCACACCAAGGTGACGTGACCCCTCCCCCTCCCCAAGGGTCAAGTGACACCCAAGGTCACGTGACCCCTCCCCCAGGGTCACGTGACCTTGGGATGACCTTGGTTACGGCGACGCCGACGCCGCTCAAGCCGGGAACGGGCCCCCAAGGTCACGTGACTGGGTGTCACGTGACCCGCAAAGAGCTGCGCTCTAATTCGGCGTTACAGGGAGTTGTAAACGGCTTTCACTTTTTTTTGGTATTGTTACTGGATATAACCAGATTTCGTGTTGTTTATTTCAACGTATGATATGTACTGTACTGTCATTCAAAAGCCTGGCACGTGCCCAGGTCGAGCTGAGCTGATCGGTGTGGTTGACGTAAGCCTAACCAATGCACGCTCTCGGTTTCTGTGCGGTTTCGCAGCGATTGGTAAAATGTAGCGAAATGCTCTGTATTATACATAATGTGGCGCAACGCACAATAAATAGATTCAGGCAAGAAAGTGATTCGTCTCCTTCTCTAGAGCTGCGTATGTCTGTACCTTGTAAGGCGCGAGAGCGAGATGAATGTTGCTCGTCACAACTTCGACGGCGTACCGGCACCGGTGGCAAAAAAAAAACTTTGCACTGTCGTTTTTTTTTTGTTTTTTTTTCATTCTTGGCAGCAACGTTTGTATACGTAAACTTTATTTAATAATAAAAAAAAAGAGAACACAGAGGTGTCCACCGCAACTTTATTGTTCGGAAACAAGCACTAACCAAATCGGATATACTATGAAAGGCACAAATGCAGTTCAGGAAACTGTAATAGTACGGCGCAAGGAGTTTCAAAAAATAGATTTCTGCAGCTCAGTCAGGTAGAAAAGTGGATCGCATGCACAGAATGAAAAATGCTGACTTTGACGAGAAATTTTAAAAGTGATATAACAGGTCCTTGGGGTATATCAGGCGCTTGCTCAGTGTGACTCAAAATTACGCTAGAAAACCCTGAGGGAATTACATCGAAGTGGAGTGCTGGCCGAGGCTGCATCCGCGGGCCAGGGGTTACCTGGTCCTTCGTACGTTTCTTCTGCGTTGTGAGAGACGCATCGTCATGACTGCTGCGTCAGCGGCGCACTTCCCCCCGCCGAAGGCCCGCGCCTTCGGCGTTGTCGTGCCTTTGGGCACCTCGCCGGACGATCTCATCCATGCGGTCGCCGGCGTTGTCGGACTTCCTGAAGTCTATTCAGCGCAGCATCTTGGTGCGCAAAGTTTTGAAATCGTTATCAACAGCCGCTCCGCCGCCGCCAAGCTCAACGAAGCCGGCGTCGTTACCATCGCCTCTACCCAAGTCTCCATCGTTCCAGCCGGACCGCAGGTGACGAACGTCATGTTCCTGGCCACTTATGTCCGCAACGACTTGCTGGTCCAAGCCCTGTCCGTTCACGGGAAGGTTCTGGGAATCACGCGTGCAACGTACCGCAGCACACCAACCGTGAAGACCGGGACAAGATATGTGAGAACGTGTCGGACCCGGTCCCGAACTTCCTTCGTATCGGAGGCCACCGGGCGACCTTCGACTACCCGGGCATCAAGCGGGTATGCCGGCGGTGCCGACTGGAAGGACACATTCGCGTCAACTGCACGACAGAGCACTGCGACCGGTGCGCTGTTTTCGGACACGCCACGGAGGGTTGCACGTCCGACTGCCGGCGGTGCGGCGGCTCCCACGCAACTGCGTGGCTCGGCGGAGCTACTCGTCTATGGTCGCTGGGACAGCCTCGTCTGATTTTCCTGCGCTGTCCCCAGCACGCGAGGTGACTCCCCCTCGCCCAGCCGCCCAGACTGGAGCGCCCACAGTCCTAACCAAACCCCAAGCCAACGTCGATTCGGAGAACTCCCAGTCCGCGCTGTTAGGGGGACGACCGCTCCCGGCTCCGCTGCCGGACGCGGCGGGTGCGATGGCCCCCGAGACGCAACTCGTCGCACCGGCACCTCGTCCGTCTGCTGTGGACACCCACACCCCGTGGAGCGAGGTGACGCAAGACCCCGAGGAATCTGGCGACGGCGAGCGCGTCGTCATCATGGAGGAGGAGTCGCCTGTGGCGGAGGACCTCTGCCTTTCTTCTCTGGGAGCACCAAGTACCTCGGTGGCGCCAGTGACGGCAGGCAACAAGGACTGGACCAACAGCTCGGAGCCCTCGGACCTCTCAGGTGACTCGGACCTGACAGACGCACGCCGGGGTCAAGCCCAAGACGCCAAGCGCGTCCATCTCAAGTAGTGTGACCACCTTCCTGCAGCCGAAATGCGGGACACCCTGACCGGGGGGGAGGGGGGGAGGGGGGGGGGGGAGAGGGAGGGAGGGGGGAAGGGGGGTTGGGGGAAAGGGGTAACAGGAGTACGGTATTTTCATGACTAAAGAAAAAAGTATTTAAAAAAAATTCACCATCCCGCACACCCCGATATCATGTGCACTCCGAAAGCATATCATATACCTGAAAATTGTGTGGTGGCAATTAAGCTGGAATAATTTTCACTCACAGTGATATATTTTTGTGTATTTGTAATGATAAATATTTTAGTATGAGTGCCTAAGTTGAAAACATAAATCGACTACAGCAGACCCCAATGCATGAAAGGAAAATAAGAAACAGTAAATCTTTTTCGACTTATTGTTTCCTGTCGATACTTACTCTTATACCAACATGCTCTTGCACAAAATTAAAATCGTATGTTGTTTTTACGACCCTCGTGAGTTGCAGGTTTTTTGGCTTGTGCAACCGTCTTCACTGAAAAAAAAAAAAAATACCGTAACAATTATTTCGCATGACACAGTATGATTTGCAAACCATTACAATAGTTTATTTTCAATTTTTGACGAGAAATTTTCGCTCGCGATATTCACTCCTGCAAGAATGGCATTCGCTTCCAGCAGTGCTTGTATAGAAAATGGTATACCACTGAGATTCACACGCTTACCAGTGACCTCCGTGCTACCCCGTGGTACGTTCTTCGGAAGCGCCATAATTTGCGTAGTCGAATGCTACGACAATGTGAAATGCGGGACATTTTAAAGATTTGGGTATTTCTTGCGGGACGCGGGACACGAGCCCTCAATGCGGGACAGTCCCGCGAGTCGCGGGACGGGTGGTCACCCTAATCTCAAGCAGCGGCTCCCGTTCCCCTCGAAGCCGAGACAAGGCTGGTCGTCGCCCCAAGAAGCCGCCACCGAGCTCACGTGACACCTCGTTCAGCTCGGCTGAGGACGTTTAGTGAGTAGATGTTACAAGGTACTGTTTCCTTTTTATTTATTTTTTTCGTTTTTTTCCTGGCTAGTCTGCGAATTATTTCCTTTAACGTTCGCGGCTTTTGCAACCGGGCGAAGCAGACGGAGATATTACACTTTGCCAGACAACCCCCCCCCCCCCCCGCCCCCCCCCCCCAAGCAGCTGGCGATATTCTCTGCCTTCAGGAAACAAATTTTTTAAGCCGGAGTGAGGTTGCAGAATTTGAGGCTGCTTTTTCTGTGACGTCTTTTCTTTATTTTCTCATTGCAGCGTTCGTGCGGCGTAGGTATTGCGGTTTTGAACCATGAACTGCTGCGTCATGGCTCCTATCTGTTTGACACGGAGGGTCGGGTGATCCGTTTTGATTTTGTTTTTCAGCGCATAAAGTACACTGCTAGGCTTATTAACGTTTATGCCCCCGCGAGCCACGCTTATTTGCATTCCTTTTTTAACAACCTCGAGGTCCGTCTACTCGATGCTTGTCCCTTGCTTCATTGTAGGGGAGTTTACTTGCGTTTTTGACTCGATGACAGACATCCGGGGCCCGGGAATGGGACGATCAGTTTGGTATGCACGCGAACTGCAGAGACTGGTGCGTCATTTTGAACTTGAGGATGCGTGGTCCTTTCCTTCATGGCGCCAGTTTTTCAATCCACATGGAGCGACGGCAGGACCAGCTGCCGCTTGGATCGCGTTGACGTGCCGCGTCCCTTGACCACGGCGCTGACGTCATGCGCCGCGGTTGTTTGTCCGCCGACTCCGGTTCGCATGTCGGATCATAGCCCCGTTATCGTCGCTCTTTCTTTACCCAAAGCGAGCGGCATGCGTCCTTGGCATCTGGACGTTCGAGTTTTGCGTAATGAATCCGCCAAGAGGACGCTGTCCAACCTAATAAAACAGTCTCTTGTTGGAATGCGCCCGACCCCCCGCCACGCGGGACCATCTCAAGGGCAGGTGGCGGGATTTATGCTCCATGCAGGGGCGGCATCTTCGAGCGGACCGTCGAGCGCTCCTTCAGGATACGATTCTCCGCATACGCATTGTCCGCAGGGGTGGTGCTGCCACCTCTCTTATGCAAACGTGCTTGGCACAACTTCGGCAACGCAACCAGTGCCTGCCCCCCACTGATACAACGGCCTCCACGGTTTCTTGGGTCAACCGTTGTCCAGCGACCCATCCCGAAGTCCTGCGATACACCCGGCGGGCTGAGCGGCCGGGCTCTAACGCGCCCTTGTGGAGCCCTGCCCCTGTTCCCTCGATAAGCACCTCCTCAGACGCAGTCCACCTTCCAACCTTCGCCTCCCACTTTAGGGCTCTTACATTACATTAAAAAAATCGTCAAAATATGCCCACAAAAAAAAAAAAAAAAAAAAAAAAAATCTCACGGAGCTCTGGGGTATGAGGTCCTTTCCTTTAGAGGAACGGCTGCTGGAAACTTGCTAGCTGGGCATAGCACAGTCAGAATATACTTAAAACCTGTCTTTGTTGCGGGTAATGGATTTATCGGCACTAGGGTGAGGGGCGCCTTCCTCCACCGGTTTTTTTATTGTCTTCGATTTGCTTGAAATTTTGCTAAACTAACCAACAAACATTGCTAAAATAGTATCCCAAATATTAGGTCAAAATATTGTTTTTTCGCGAAGTTATTGAATTTACAGTTTTGACGTTCACCATGTTTTTCAAACTGAAAGTCTCTACTGGCAACAACAACAAAGTGACGTCAGTGGAAGGCAGGGGTTAACTTTTTGGACTACAGAAGTTGTTCCCAACTGATTAGAAGCAGTTTCATGGTGTCAAATGAGTGCTTTGGAAGCTCGCTCCCGTATCCGCGCTCCAGCACGGAACAAATGATTGGCATATTCTATTTTTAGACTACTTGCTCGACTGGCAAGCCTGCCTGCCACTGACGTCACGGCACTGAAAAGTGCGCGAATATTTGAATATTGGTTTTCGCACCATTTTCATTTGCCCCCGTCCTGAGGGTGGACGCTTTGCGGGTTCTGGGGCTATTTGTTCAGGAGAAGGCGGGTAATTCGGTCATGCTCGGGAAAATTCAGGGTAAGGTAGCGTCTGCTCTGCGCATGATCCAGAGGGTGACCAGCAGGGGGAAGGGTATCCGCGAGGCCGGTGTGATGAGGATGGTTCAGGCTTTTGTATTGAGTCACATCATGTACGTGGCGCCCTACCTTCGCTGGAGGGCGGGGGAGAAGAACAAGATGGATGCCATGGTGCGCAGGGCTTACAAATCTGCGTTGGGGCTGTATGCCTTCACTAGCACGAAGAAGCTGGAGATGTTGGGTGTGCACAATACGATAGGAGAGATTGTCGAGGCGCACAGGGCTTCGCAGATTCAAAGGCTGGAGCGCACTGCGGCTGGCAGGGGGGTTTTGAGGCGTGTCGGTCTGCTGGCGGAGGATGCGTCTGACGGCGGGGGACTGACGGGAGAGGTGATGAAAAATGTCAGGGTTAGGCCTGTGCCGAGGCACATGCATCCTGTGCGTGATAAGGGACGAAGGGAGGCCAGAGCGCAGGCCCTCTTCAGGTTGTACGGGCGACAAGATAGTACTGTATACGTTGACGCTGCCCTTCGAGGGGTAGTGGGGGTGGCTGTGGCTGTGAAGGCGGGAAGTGGGGAGGTGCTCTCCGCTGTGAGTGTTAGAACTAGTAATATTTGTGGGGTGGAGGAGACGGCCATTAGTTTGGCGGCCTCCCTGCCAGGGACCAAAGTGGTCATGAGTGACTCTATGAGTGCGATAAGGAACTTTGCGCGTGGACGCGTTGGGGTGGTGGCCAAGAGGCTGCTGCGTCCGACGGGCGCGGTGGACATTGTGTGGTGCCCCGCTCACGAAGCGGGCAACGTGGATGCTGACCGAAGGGCCCGAGAACTGCTTGGCCGGGCCTTCGGGGGCGCCGCGGAGTATTCGCCCAGCGGCTTTGGGGAAGTGCTAAGGACCAGGAGGGAGGAACGGCGGGTGTTCCCGCTGCCCCACGGGGATTTGGTTAGGGAGGATGCCGTGCTGTTGCGGCAGTTGCAGGTGGAGTGCGTGTTTACTCCTGTGGTGGGGCGCTATGTGGCGCCTGAGGTGTACTCAAGTGATAAGTGCGTGCTGTGTGGTGCGCGGGCAACTGCGGAGCACGTGTTGTGGGACTGTGAAACTCGGCCGGCGGAGGCGGCCACGTCGAGTGGGCTTCCGCCGGACATCAAAGCCGAAGTGATGGCTAGTAGCCTGGACCTCCAGGTAGCGGTCGTCCAGCAGGCCCGGCGTCTACTGCGCAGGCAGGTCCGACCTCGGGCCCCCTGCGCTGGGGCGTCGGATGGTGTGGGCCGCACCGGCTAGGCTTGACCTAGCTCTGCAGGCAAATAAAGACGTTTATTCCTCCTCCTCCTTCATTTGCCGATTTCACAATACCTATTATGAATTTCGCGATGCTAAATAGCATACCGGAAAGGCTAAAGGCCGGGGAGTCAGAAAATATAGTTAGTTGAGGTAGCTCAAAAAATCGTGCGAAAAAACATTTCGACGTCCCTAAAGCAGCCCGGCCAGTAATACTCGGCTAAAAGCCTACACTTTGTCTTCGTGATGCCTAGGTGTCCGGACCAACCTTTGCCAGCTCAAGAAAGTCCCCCTATAGGCAACCTGCAATGCTGTTTGGTTTGGCGCCATCTAGCGACTGAAGCAAGGAATATTGGGTACCCCTGGGAGTGGCGGCTGCATTGTTCAAACGCGAGCTTTTACTCTAGTGGCGCCGCTTAGTCTAGTGTCTGAAGCCATAAATACTGGGTATCCCAGGAAGCCGTGATCGCGTAACGTGCCAGTACAGCGGAAGCTACGGCCCTGGCGGGCCAATCGGACCGTGACTGCCTATCACCGGAGCGCGCCTCAACTTCGGAGAAGTATCAGGCTTTTCGCTGCGTCATGCTCCAATATGTGCGCGTTGCGCTCGTATACGTCGCGCATTTCGAAGCCTTCGGCACGCAATGGGGGGCTTATCGTTCATCCTTTGCGAAGTTACAACGAGACAAGGTATAACCGTGCGCCCTCACTCTGCTGGCGCCACCTGGCCGTTGCCGGTTGGCTATACCTAGAAGGGACCACGAGTTGTTCTACTTTTTTTGCCGGGTTTGTCCTTGAAGTTACCGGTACAGGATACGTCTGCGCTCGTAGAAAGATACGTTCGGTGTCAGTTTTCTTTACCCCTCGCTATCTCGGAACTTGGCATAGCGACGCATCTGTTTTCTGTTCTGCGATAAGAGTCATCTTATCTACACTCGTTAGAGCTCGAAATTGTTGGCTGTCTGGCGAAACCAGCGTAGTCATTCCCGATCCCGCAGTCGCTCCCTCGTGAGATGCATCGGTGTCTGGAGAAACCAGCGTAGTCATTCCCGATCCACCAGTCACTTTCTCGTGAGATGCGTCGGTGCTCGCACCAACTGCCGCATCCAATACCGTTTCCTTCCCAAATGCTTCTTTCATTTTCGTCGAGCGAGTTACTACTATAGGACAGGATTCATGTCGAGCGCGACACCAAACTCGCTCAACTGCTTTGATAGGTTAGATAGAATCAACGTTACTAAAACACTCGCTTGGGAAACTCGCCGTCGAAACTTGGGCCGCTGGCGTCCACCGAGACCGAGCTAAATACGACAACAGCGCCACTCTTTATCATTCGTCTGTACTGTGGTCACCTTGAGCTTTTAGAAAGCATGTTTTTGCGTAAAAACCAACGGAAAAATCTTTTTGTAGTAACTTTTATTGGAGTTTAGTACAAAATGAAGGGCGCGTGATGTCTTCTAATATCTTTAGTTTGCAAGTTTTTGCGGCACAATTAATATTGTTTTTATACAACCATGCCTCAGCGGTGATTTCAGGTAGCGTGTCCCGACCTAGGCGCATCCTTACGTCGGTCGTAATTCGCGGCGCGTCCACTTGGGAGACGGGGGTGGCACCCCTGAAACCCTTCCACCGTATCTGTTTCGGCGCCAAAATGACCGATTAAAGCCAACATAGAAGTCACGCGCAGTTCCTCGAGTGGCCGCTGCGGGAGAAATGGTGGCGTTGCGATCGCCATTTGCTCGGTTCTCGAGTACGGATCGGTGCCACTTTTTCAGAGCAGTCTCTATGGCAGTTTCCCAACTACGTGGTTCTAGTAACGTTGGATAGAATGTACGGACAGCTGGGCAACACGCCATTGGAAACCGCTGCATCCGTGTCTACTACACCAAAGGGTCCGCTTAGTGTTACTTTAGCACAGACAAGCTGTAAGACCGATCTTCCAAAGCCTGGCGGATCCACACGCAATCACTAGTGAATTCCGATTGCTCTACTAGCGAGGAATGTACCAAGTCGTACGTGGCTCCAGTGTCTCGCAAACCTTTGCAAGGTTTACCGCTACTGTTTCCGGTGTCGGACTAACCGTAGTCGGCTCGTACTTTCTTGAACCTGAGTGGTCCGACTTCCGTGAGTGATTTCTGGCAAATGCAGGCTTATGGTCCATTACCCCTCTACGCCTGGAGCAATACTGATCAGCGTAATCAGCTGCCTTCTGGATAGTTTCGACCTCGGGTCGGTCTTAGGTCCATTCCTTCAAGGTTGAAGGAATACAACAGAAAAAGCGCTCCAGCGCTAATCGCTCCAGTATTTTTTCGCGGTCCTCAAGTGCATTGGCCCCACAAAGCCAGCTTTCCAGAAAACCTTTAAGCCTGCAGGCGAACTCTGTAGCTTTCTTTACAGTCTTTGTCGGAACTGTATCCTGAAGGCTTCAAGCGACAACCTGGGGCGCTAAACTCGTCAAATACAAAGTTGGGGTCGAAGTTCACGGAGGGCACCGATTGGACTATTTTTGACTTGGCGCTTTCTTCGCCGGCGTCCAATCGGCGCGCTCCGCGAACCTTGGGCTCCATCTTTGTGTTCGACGAGTTTAGGGCCCCTGAACTCTCTCAGCAGGCTTGATTTCACGACAGAGTATTCCTCTGCTTCTTCGGGGTCCAACCTAGCCATAACATCGGCTACTTCTGCTGGTAGTAAACTCAAAAGCCGTTGTGGCCAGGTAGACCTCTCAAGACACATCTTGGTGCATGTGCGTTCGAAGTTGATCAGGTAGAGACCCAAGTACCCTCAGAGACGAAAAGGCTGTAGCAAGCTTCGCATATCCAATTTTGAAGAACTGCCATCAACCGCACTGGCCTCACCAGCGACCTTGACTTTTTTGTTAAAGGATTTCCAATTCGAGATCCTCTTTCTTTCGTCTCCACCCCACTCTAACATCCGGAAATTTCGTCGGCGTCCGTGCCACAAGTTTCAATGGCCTTGATCATCTCGGGCTTTCTCGTGGCCTTTGCGACCTTTAAGCCCAACTCTTCCGCCAAGAACATCAATTCAGGCTTCACAATCGCAGCGATATTTATCGTGCCACGCTTTTGAAATCCTGAAAAAGGTCTGGCTGCCTTCGCCCCGTTCCCTTGTCACCGTCACGGTGACACATTACAAATTAAACATTTTGGTTGCTCGGGAACAAGAGCGCCGCCTCGGGCACTCCCCAACCGAGTCCGCAGGTCCCCCGGAGCCGTCGATCTCACCGCTGCCACCAGCTGTTAGGTTTCCGGGCAGCCCACCGCGGCGGGGACTGAAGTTGGTCTGTTTATTTCATCTTGGCAGCAGGACGAAGAAGAGCCTCGATCTGCTGTACTGCGTTTCACCTTGTGTCCGCGCGCGGCCAATGTTATGAGCCGAAGGGCCAATCAAACAGCGAAAAATGCACAACGTCATGACGTACTCTCTGCACCTAAGAGCCATTGTTCACCGCCTCTCTATTGCTCGTCCGCCGGCTTGTCCTATCAAGCGAAAAGAGCTCGCCATGACGTTGCGCTTTTAGCGCCGCAGTACGCGCCGCAGTACGGGCCGCTGACGCAGCAGGTTGAGGACGACGTCCGCCTTCGCTAGCGTCGATGAGCGCGACCAACTAAACATAACACCGGTGAAGAACGCGTAAATGCCGCCTCTATCGCGCTTTCTGCTAAATAAAAAGTATATCTGCGGGGAGCGGCCCTTCGGAGCAACAGAGTCGGGACCATTTGAATGCGTTCTAAGATCGGACAGATGAAGAATTAAGTCACCTCTACGGGAAGTGTTGAGGAAAAGGAAGTTTTTATATAAGATCCGACAGATGAAGTAGAGGTTGTCTCTACGGATAGTGTCGAGGAAAAGGAAGTTTTTCATTAAAAGGTTGATAGTCTAGCAGTGTGTATCTTTGTTTTCCCCTCTCCTTCGCTTTTCCAATACGTTCAGCTGGTATTCAAGAAAGCAAAATAAGCGGTTCAGTTCCGGTTGGGGACCCTGCTCGGTAACAAGGCTTTGTACGGGGTTGTACACTTAGGCGACGCCGAAACCCCCCCCCCCCCCCCCCCCCCCCGTAGACTCGTCTTGGTGTAACGGGGTGGAAGGTGACCGACGGGGGAGGAGGTGTTCCTATGGACAAGCATGGATTTGGATATAGTAGTAGATTGGGGTTTTATGGCGCAAAAGCAACTCAGGCTATCACGCGCCAAGAGAATAGGCCTGTGTAAGAGGGTTTACGAGAGGAGCTTTAGTAGCTGGTAATTTATCAAGTTATGAACATGAAAAATGTATAACATATGAGCAGGACCTTACCGTATATAAATAAGGCTAGAATTCGCCTAAAAGGTCAATACTTTCTAGAAACTTAAAAATATGGGTGGGTGGGACCAGTGGCTTATTTCCAAGTAACACACAGGTGTAAAGGGACATAATTATAATGCAATTAAATGCAAAGGTGCAAGCGAGCTGGACAAGAATGACGAAAGTAATCCCTGGAGAAGGGGAACAAGAGGGACAAAGGACAAACATAAATCTCCAAACACAGCTAAATGACTGGTGAGCGACCGAAAAAATCCGCGTGGTCCGGGTATCGAACCCGGGACCTCTCCATTACAAGTGGAGCGCTCTACCAACTGAGCTAACCAGGGGTTAGACGTCAGTAGAGCAAACGGGTTTTATCAGCTGCCACCAGTCGAACACCAACAATGGTGAAACAAGGGCAGCTGATAAAACCCGTTTGCTCTACTGACGTCTAACCCCTGGTTAGCTCAGTTGGTAGAGCGCTCCACTTGTAATGGAGAGGTCCCGGGTTCGATACCCGGACCAGGCGGATTTTTTCGGTCGCTCACCAGTCACCTAGCTGTGTTTGGAGATTTATGTTTGTCCTTTGTCCCTCTTGTTCCCCTTCTCCAGGGATTACTTTCGTCATTCTTGTCCAGCTCTCTTGCACCTTTGCATTTAATTGCATTATAATTATAACTTTAAATTGCAAGTTTCACCCTTGTTGGTGTTAGACTGGTGGCAGCTGATAAAACCCGTTTGCTCTACTGACGTCTAACCCCTGGTTAGCTCAGTTGGTAGAGCGCTCCACTTGTAATGGAGAGGTCCCGGGTTCGATACCCGGACCAGGCGGATTTTTTCGGTCGCTCACCAGTCACCTATCTGTGTTTGGAGATTTATGTTTGTCCTTTGTCCCTCTTGTTCCCCTTCTCCAGGGATTACTTTCGTCATGCAGTAAAGGGACATGCTCTTTGTAGAGCTGGGAGAAGTGGTGGCATCGTTTATCATCATAAGCAGGACATTCGAGAAGGATATGCAAGACACTCCAAGCTTCCTGGCAATGTTCCCATTCAGGAGCATCCTCCCCACGCAAGAGGTGTCCAGGTGTTCATGCGTCGGACGCATGTGCCCAATGCGTAGACGACAGAGGACTATACCTCATAAAACCTGTCTCTGTGCCTAGCACTTTTCCATTCATGAGAAATGGCTTTATCGTGTACTCTTTGCCACCTGTAAGCTTATTCTGCTTGCCAATGATTAGGGCACAGTAATCTCTGAATGCGATGCTACTTACGGTCTACAGCACAGGTGTCGCAAGCAGAGTGTCGAACCGAAATTTTTGTCAGTTCGGTTCGGATTCACGGCTTTCGGTTCAGTTCCGAAAAGCAAAAATAACGGTTCGCTGGTTGGAACCGCAAAATTGAGAATATATTTGTTCGCGTTGGTTTGACAATAGGCACTATTTTAACTGTGAAACGAGAAACGTTATTGCTTTTTATTACTCATACAATTCACTTTTATTTTCAGGTACCGAAAACACCACAAATTGCGTTATTTCATTTCAACGA
The DNA here is from genome assembly GCF_016920785.2 of Ixodes scapularis. Lineage (NCBI taxonomy): Eukaryota > Metazoa > Arthropoda > Arachnida > Ixodida > Ixodidae > Ixodes > Ixodes scapularis. The sequence continues at coordinate 2,566,885 of NW_024609884.1, read as the reverse complement.
AACAGTAAAAAAGAAGCTGGATACATGCAAAACACAGGCATACATACAAAACGTCGTGTTAATACGAATCAACATCTGTTTACTTGAGTCGGGTTTATTTTACCCAAATCGAAAGCTTATGAATCTGGTAGGTCGCTTATAATAGCCGTGATTCGTACACCTTTACGTCGCAGTATTAAAAGTTTAATCCTAGTTGTGCTCCTGAAAGTATTCTGTACACTAGATTTCACAATATATATGGTGAGGAGGTGCCCATTCCATGATTTTATGCACTGTAATTAATTCAATTAACTACAGCGCATGTCATGGAATGGACATTTCCTAACCATACATATCGTTCAATCTAGTTTACAAAATTCTTTTCACAATATATATGATGACGACGCAACTGAGCTAAAAGCAATATTATTTTCAAAATGCCACGAAAGTTTTAGGCCAAACCCTTCACAGGCAGCACACAATATTGGGGCGATATTCGCCTCGGGTCGGGAAACCTATCAGCACTTTTTCAGATAATTTTTTTCGAAGTCATCTTCGCATTGGATCCCGATTGCTCGTTCCCCATGCGCTTTGCGTACAAACAACTTGCCGTTTATTTATTTATTTATTTATTTATTTAATTTTCCCTCAAGGCCAGAGACATTACAGAGCGGGAGAGGAAAGAAAAATACAGAAAAGGAAAACAAGCCTAGAAATAAGTTAAACGCACTCAACAAATAAAAGATTAGTAATTGCAGTTTTGAAAAGGGCAGAGTCCGTGATGGTGGCAATTGTCCCGGGAAGGTGTTTTCCATTCTCGTGATGTACGAGGAACGAACGATGAATGAAATCTTGTTGTGTTAGAAATTGGAATACCAACCTTGTGATTGTGATCGTTGCGAGAAGATACGTAAAAAGGACGGGATATTAATTCGTTGCGCAGGATAGAATTGTGAAAACAAATCTTATGGAATAAAGAAAGGCGAGAAATGCTACGTCGCAAGGCTAAAGGCGGCAATGATAGAGTAGCTTTCATGGCAGTCACGCTAGCCGTGTTGTGGTAGTTAGAAAGGATGAAACGAGCTGATCTGTTTTGAATCGCTTCCAATGCAGTGATAAGGGTGACTTGTCCAGGATCCCGTACAGAGGCTGCATATTCCAACCTTGGACGAATTAATGTTTTATAAAGGGTCAACTTTTGTGCAACTGGAGCTAATGAAAAATTTCGTTTAACATAACCTAACATGCGGTTAGCGTTAGAAGAAACATACTGAGTATGATTTTTCCATGAAAGGTCAGATGTTATGTGCACGCCGAGGTATTTATAAGACGACACCGGCTCCATATAAACCTGATCAAGAAAATAGTTAGGATTGTCAGAAGATTGTCGAGATACAAGCATAGAGTTACATTTGTTAGCGTTAAGACTCATTGACCATAAATCACACCACTCGATGATAGTGTTAATGTCGGACTGTAGAACACTGGTGTCATGATTATCTATTATTTCACGATAAAGGACACAGTCGTCAGCAAACAGACATATAGACGAGGAGATGTTAACCGGGAGGTCGTTAATATGAATGAAAAATAGCAATGGCCCTAGAACAGATCCCTGAGGAACGCCGGAAGTAACAGATACAAGAGATGAGTTACTATTATTGACAGTAACAAATTGCGAGCGATCAGACAGAAACGATTGAATCCATGCAAGTATGTTAGAATCTAAGTTTGGAAAGTTTCAAAATAAGAAGTTTATGAGACACTTTATCGAACGCTTTTGCAAAGTCTAGGAAAATGCATTCTGCCTGGGATCCTCGATCTAGAATGCAATGGAGGTCATGGGCGAAAGAGAGAAGCTGAGTCTCACATGAAAATGTCTTTCGAAATCCATGCTGGGAAGGGCTGCAAAAATTGTTAGACTCTAAAAAGTTGACAATGTGGGAGAAGATGACATGCTCAAGTAGTTTGCAAGGTATGCTGGTTATTGAGATTGGGCGGTAATTATGAGCGGAATGCTTGTTACCAGCTTTGAGTATAGGTACCACCTTCCCTATCTTCCAGTCGAGAGGAAGAACGGCATCTTTGATTGACTGTTCGAACAACATAGTTAATATTATGGATGAATAAAATTTAGTATTCTTAAGGAATTTTGAATTGATACCATCCACTCCTGTTGAGGAGGACAATCTGAGATTTTCTATAATTGAAATCACTCCGACATAATCAAGAGGAACCGAATCCATCGGCAGGTAATCAGTGCTAACCAGCAGTGGAGTATCAAGGCGTCTATCACTTCTGCCAAGCGTACTGATAGCTTTTCTCTTGAGCTTTCGTCCTTATCATCCAAACAAGTTTCTTAGTTTCCGGTGTCAAGTTGTCAAGCAGGTGCACAGTGGTTTTGTCTCTGTTCAGGTGACCCCTTTTTTTCCATCCACTGATCCCGGGTAATACGCGACACGATTTGAACAAGCACAGCTGGAATTTTTCCTGGCTTAGCGAGCAATCGGTGAAGGCCTTCTATCTCGTTTTGACGTAAATCAGCAAGCTGTAGCTGTTTTGCGAGTTCATTTACCTTACTGAGTAGATTTTCATTATTACTAAGTAGAAAGGCGTGTATTTCAATGTTTTGTCTCCTGCTATACTGTTCCAGATTATCGACCTTTTGCCTTAGTTTTTGTACTTCCTGATTTGCCTCGGCCTTCGCTATTCTTTTCTTTAGGTCCACAATCGCAGTCGTTTCATCTCGGCTAATATACTTCGTCATATTGCTTCGACATGTGCTGAACAGATACTGTCGACAGTCTCCTTGATCGACATCAAGGAGTCTACTTTGTTTCTTATTTCCGGAATTTCCGACCATTTTTTGTTTATTTCTGCGAGTACATTAGTTTACGTAGCTTCCAACTCCGGTTTCTGGCTTGCAACACCCTCTCCTCCACGTGTCTTCGATGTTTGGCGCGTTGGGCATACCCACTTTTTCTTTAACGCCTCTTCCCCCCCCCCCCCTTTTTTTTTGTTTTTTTGTTTTGTTTTTTTGTAGCTTGTTTTAGTTACACTCGAGCATGTACCTACATGGTATCTATAATTACATTCTGAACACGTTAGATATGCATCATTATCAGGGAAGTATTTCATTGCAGGACAGGCACGTATCAGACTCACTCATTTCAGTAGAAAAAATCATGTAGCAATTCGACACAAACAGCAACAGCGGCGGCGGCAATTGGACAAGTAAATAAAGAAAAGGAAAATAAATGGCGTGTACTCGTACTAACCTGCAGTTTTCAAAGGCAGTTGTTAGCGTCCTGCCGGTGTCTCTATCGCCACCGCCGCCGTGTGTGTGACGGATATAAAATTGGTTTGCTCTGTATGTTTATACAGCCTTGATGGAGATTCGCCTCAACAGGTAATCGGTCTCTTAGCTGTAGATGAGAAATTTAGCCAGTGCAGTACAACCGCTAACCTGGGTTTTTTAACGTGCATCATGCAGTAGTGATCACACGAACGCGTGCCTGTACGAAACTCATCCAGGGGGCCCTAATCTGGACACTTGGCGCAAAAGTCGGCGAGAAATTTGGCGGCTATGATTGGCCGGCGCCAAGGTCAAGTGTGGCGTTGGCCAATCGCGGCCCCCAGATTTCTCGCCGTCGTTTTCGCCAAGCGTCCAGCTTAAGGCCCCAGATCGAAACGGGCGGGGGCGGCAGGGATCGAACCCAGGAGGTTCCCATGTGACGGATCTCGCTGAGCGCCGTCCTTTTATCGAGCTGAGAATGACGTGTCCTGGGCTCAGCGTTGTGGGCTGGTGGCAGCTCGGGCGGGAAGATGACAATGTCCGCCACAACGTTTATAGACAAGCCTTCGACGCCTGGCCTCCGCCAGGCGTCGAAGGCTTGTGGTGACGTGTCCCGACCTCAGGGTTGTTTGCTGGCGGTAGTGAGGGCTGGAAGATGACGATGTCCTCCTGGCATCAGAGTCAGCAATTCGTGTTGGCCAGAGTCTGCAGTTTCAAAAGCAGTTAGCGTCCTGCCGGTGTCTTTATCACCACCGCCGCCGTGCAAGTGTGACGGATCTCGCTGAGCGCCGTCCTTTTATCGAGCTTAGAATGATGTGTCCTGGGCTCAGGGTTGTGGGCTGGTGGCAGATCGGGCGGGAAGATGACGATGTCCGCCAGGTGTCGAAGGCCTTGGTGACGTGTCCCAACCTCAGGGTTGTTTGCTGGCGGTAGTGAGGGCTGGAAGATGACGATGTCCTCCTGGCATCAGAGTCAGCAATTCGTGTTGGCCAGAGTCTGCAGTTTCAAAAGCAGTTGTTAGCGTCCTGCCGGTGTCTTTATCACCACCGCCGCCGTGCAAGTGTGACGGATCTCGCTGAGCGCCGTCCTTTTATCGAGCTTAGAATGACGTGTCCTGGGCTCAGGGTTGTGGGCTGGTGGCAGATCGGGCGGGAAGATGACGATGTCCGCCAGGCGTCGAAGGCCTGTGGTGACGTGTCCCAACCTCAGGGTTGTTTGCTGGCGGTAGTGAGGGCTGAAAGATGACGATGTCCTCCTGGCATCAGAGTCAGCAATTCGTGTTGGCCAGAGTCTGCAGTTTTCAAAAGCAGTTGTTAGCGTCCTGCCGGTGTCTTTATCACCACCGCCGCCGTGCAAGTGTGACGGATCTCGCTGAGCGCCGTCCTTTTATCGAGCTTAGAATGACGCGTCCTGGGCTCAGGGTTGTGGCCTGGTGGCAGCTCGGGCGGGAAGATGACGATGTCCGCCAGGCGTCGAAGGCTTGTGGTGACGTGTCCCGACCTCAGGGTTGTTTTTGCTGGCGGCAGTGAGGGCTGGAAGATGCCGATGTCCTCCTGGCATCAGAGTCAGCAATTCGTGTTGGCCAGAGTCTGCAGTTTTCAAAAGCAGTTGTTAGCGTCCTGCCGGTGTCTTTATCACCACCGCCGCCGTGCAAGTGTGACGGATCTCGCTGAGCGCCGCCCTTTTATCGAGCTTAGAATGACGTGTCCTGGGCTCAGGGTTGTGGGCTGGTGGCAGCTCGGGCGGGAAGATGACGATGTCCGCCAGGCGTCGAAGGCTTGTGGTGACGTGTCCCGACCTCAGGGTTGTTTGCTGGCGGTAGTGAGGGCTGGAAGATGACGATGTCCTCCTGGCATCAGAGTCAGCAATTCGTGTTGGCCAGAGTCTGCAGTTTCAAAAGCAGTTGTTAGCGTCCTGCCGGTGTCTTTATCACCACCGCCGCCGTGCAAGTGTGACGGATCTCGCTGAGCGCCGTCCTTTTATCGAGCTTAGAATGACGTGTCCTGGGCTCAGGGTTGTGGGCTGGTGGCAGATCGGGCGGGAAGATGACGATGTCCGCCAGGCGTCGAAGGCCTGTGGTGACGTGTCCCAACCTCAGGGTTGTTTGCTGGCGGTAGTGAGGGCTGGAAGATTACGATGTCCTCCTAGCATCAGAGTCAGCAATTCGTGTTGGCCAGAGTCTACAGTTTTCAAAAACAGTTGTTAGCGTCCTGCCGGTGTCTTTATCACCACCGCCGCCGTGCAAGCGTGACGGATCTCGCTGAGCGCCGTCCTTTTATCGAGCTTAGAATGATGTGTCCTGGGCTCAGGGTTGTGGGCTGGTGGCAGATCGGGCGGGAAGATGACGATGTCCGCCAGGCGTCGAAGGCCTTGGTGACGTGTCCCAACCTCAGGGTTGTTTGCTGGCGGTAGTGAGGGCTGGAAGATGACGATGTCCTCCTGGCATCAGAGTCAGCAATTCGTGTTGGCCAGAGTCTGCAGTTTCAAAAGCAGTTGTTAGCGTCCTGCCGGTGTCTTTATCACCACCGCCGCCGTGCAAGTGTGACGGATCTCGCTGAGCGCCGTCCTTTTATCGAGCTTAGAATGACGTGTCCTGGGCTCAGGGTTGTGGGCTGGTGGCAGATCGGGCGGGAAGATGACGATGTCCGCCAGGCGTCGAAGGCCTGTGGTGACGTGTCCCAACCTCAGGGTTGTTTGCTGGCGGTAGTGAGGGCTGGAAGATGACGATGTCCTCCTGGCATCAGAGTCAGCAATTCGTGTTGGCCAGAGTCTGCAGTTTTCAAAAGCAGTTGTTAGCGTCCTGCCGGTGTCTTTATCACCACCGCCGCCGTGCAAGTGTGACGGATCTCGCTGATCGCCGTCCTTTTATCGAGCTTAGAATGACGTGTCCTGGGCTCAGGGTTGTGGGCTGGTGGCAGCTCGGGCGGGAAGATGACGATGTCCGCCAGGCGTCGAAGGCTTGTGGTGACGTGTCCCGACCTCAGGGTTGTTTGCTGGCGGTAGTAAGGGCTGGAAGATGACGATGTCCTCCTGGCATCAGAGTCAGCAATTCGTGTTGGCCAGAGTCAGCAGTTTCAAAAGCAGTTGTTAGCGTCCTGCCGGTGTCTTTATCACCACCGCCGCCGTGCAAGTGTGACGGATCTCGCTGAGCGCCGTCCTTTTATCGAGCTTAGAATGACGTGTCCTGGGCTCAGGGTTGTGGGCTGGTGGCAGCTCGGGCGGGAAGATGACGATGTCCGCCAGGCGTTGTAGACTTCCGGTGACGTGTCCCGACCTCAGGGTTGTTTGCTGGCGGTAGTGAGGGCTGGAAGTTGACGATGTCCTCCTGGCATCAGAGTCAGCAATTCGTGTTGGCCAGAGTCTGCAGTTTCAAAAGCAGTTGTTAGCGTCCTGCCGGTGTCTTTATCACCACCGCCGCCGTGCAAGTGTGACGGATCTCGCTGAGCGCCGTCCTTTTATCGAGCTTAGAATGACGCGTCCTGGGCTCAGGGTTGTGGGCTGCTGGCAGCTCGGGCGGGAAGATGACGATGTCCGCCAGGCGTCGAAGGCTTGTGGTGACGTGTCCCGACCTCAGGGTTGTTTGCTGGCGGTAGTGAGGGTTGGAAGATGACGATGTCCTCCTGGCATCAGAGTCAGCAATTCGTGTTGGCCAGAGTCTGCAGTTTTCAAAAGCAGTTGTTAGCGTCCTGCCGGTGTCTTTATCACCACCGCCGCCGTGCAAGTGTGACGGATCTCGCTGAGCGCCGTCCTTTTATCGAGCTTAGAATGACGTGTCCTGGGCTCAGGGCTGTGGGCTGGTGGCAGCTCGGGCGGGAAGATGACGATGTCCGCCAGGTGTCGAAGGCTTGTGGTGACGTGTCCCGACCTCAGGGTTGTTTGCTGGCGGCAGTGAGGGCTGGAAGATGACGATGTCCTCCTAGCATCAGAGTCAGCAATTCGTGTTGGCCAGAGCCTGCAGTTTTCAAAAGCAGTTGTTAGCGTCCTGCCGGTGTCTTTATCACCACCGCCGCCGTGCAAGTGTGACGGACCTCGCTGAGCGCCGTCCTTTTATCGAGCTTAGAATGACGTGTCCTGGGCTCAGGGTTGTGGGCTGGTGGCAGCTCGGGCGGGAAGATGACGATGTCCGCCAGGTGTCGAAGGCTTGTGGTGACGTGTCCCGACCTCAGGGTTGTTTGCTGGCAGCAGTGAGGGCTGGAAGATGACGATGTCCTCCTAGCATCAGAGTCAGCAATTCGTGTTGGCCAGAGTCTGCAGTTTTCAAAAGCAGTTGTTAGCGTCCTGCCGGTGTCTTTATCACCACCGCCGCCGTGCAAGTGTGACGGATCTCGCTGAGCGCCGTCCTTTTATCGAGCTTAGAATGAAGCGTCCTGGGCTCAGGGTTGTGGCCTGGTGGCAGCTCGGGCGGGAAGATGACGATGTCCGCCAGGCGTCGAAGGCTTGTGGTGACGTGTCCCGACCTCAGGGTTGTTTTTGCTGGCGGCAGTGAGGGCTGGAAGATGCCGATGTCCTCCTGGCATCAGAGTCAGCAATTCGTGTTGGCCAGAGTCTGCAGTTTTCAAAAGCAGTTGTTAGCGTCCTGCCGGTGTCTTTATCACCACCGCCGCCGTGCAAGTGTGACGGATCTCGCTGAGCGCCGTCCTTTTATCGAGCTTAGAATGACGTGTCCTGGGCTCAGGGTTGTGGGCTGGTGGCAGCTCGGGCGGGAAGATGACGATGTCCGCCAGGCGTCGAAGGCTTGTGGTGACGTGTCCCGACCTCAGGGTTGTTTGCTGGCGGTAGTGAGGGCTGGAAGATGACGATGTCCTCCTGGCATCAGAGTCAGCAATTCGTGTTGGCCAGAGTCTGCAGTTTCAAAAGCAGTTGTTAGCGTCCTGCCGGTGTCTTTATCACTACCGCCGCCGTGCAAGTGTGACGGATCTCGCTGAGCGCCGTCCTTTTATCGAGCTTAGAATGACGTGTCCTGGGCTCAGGGTTGTGGGCTGGTGGCAGCTCGGGCGGGAAGATGACGATGTCCGCCAGGTGTCGAAGGCTTGTGGTGACGTGTCCCGACCTCAGGGTTGTTTGCTGGCGGCAGTGAGGGCTGGAAGATGACGATGCCCTCCTAGCATCAGAGTCAGCAATTCGGGTTGGCCAGAGTCTGCAGTTTTCAAAAGCAGTTGTTAGCGTCCTGCCGGTGTCTTTATCACCACCGCCGCCGTGCAAGTGTGACGGATCTCGCTGAGCGCCGTCCTTTTATCGAGCTTAGAATGACGTGTCCTGGGCTCAGGGTTGTGGGCTGGTGGCAGCTCGGGCGGGAAGATGACGATGTCCGCCAGGCGTCGAAGGCTTGTGGTGACGTGTCCCGACCTCAGGGTTGTTTGCTGGCGGCAGTGAGGGCTGGAAGATGACGATGTCCTCCTAGCATCAGAGTCAGCAATTCGTGTTGGCCAGAGCCTGCAGTTTTCAAAAGCAGTTGTTAGCGTCCTGCCGGTGTCTTTATCACCACTGCCGCCGTGCAAGTGTGACGGACCTCGCTGAGCGCCGTCCTTTTATCGAGCTTAGAATGACGTGTCCTGGGCTCAGGGTTGTGGGCTGGTGGCAGCTCGGGCGGGAAGATGACGATGTCCGCCAGGCGTCGAAGGCTTGTGGTGACGTGTCCCGACCTCAGGGTTGTATGCTGGCGGTAGTGAGGGCTGGAAGATGACGATGTCCTCCTGGCATCAGAGTCAGCAATTCGTGTTGGCCAGAGTCTGCAGTTTCAAAAGCAGTTGTTAGCGTCCTGCCGGTGTCTTTATCACTACCGCCGCCGTGCAAGTGTGACGGATCTCGCTGAGCGCCGTCCTTTTATCGAGCTTAGAATGACGTGTCCTGGGCTCAGGGTTGTGGGCTGGTGGCAGCTCGGGCGGGAAGATGACGATGTCCGCCAGGTGTCGAAGGCTTGTGGTGACGTGTCCCGACCTCAGGGTTGTTTGCTGGCGGCAGTGAGGGCTGGAAGATGACGATGTCCTCCTAGCATCAGAGTCAGCAATTCGTGTTGGCCAGAGTCTGCAGTTTTCAAAAGCAGTTGTTAGCGTCCTGCCGGTGTCTTTATCACCACCGCCGCCGTGCAAGTGTGACGGATCTCGCTGAGCGCCGTCCTTTTATTGAGCTTAGAATGACGCGTCCTGGGCTCAGGGTTGTGGCCTGGTGGCAGCTCGGGCGGGAAGATGACGATGTCCGCCAGGTGTCGAAGGCTTGTGGTGACGTGTCCCGACCACAGGGTTGTTTGCTGGCGGTAGTGAGGGTTGGAAGATGACGATGTCCTCCTGGCATCAGAGTCAGCAATTCGTGTTGGCCAGAGTCTGCAGTTTTCAAAAGCAGTTGTTAGCGTCCTGCCGGTGTCTTTATCACCACCGCCGCCGTGCAAGTGTGACGGATCTCGCTGAGCGCCGTCCTTTTATCGAGCTTAGAATGACGCGTCCTGGGCTCAGGGTTGTGGGCTGGTGGCAGCTCGGGCGGGAAGATGACGATGTCCGCCAGGCGTCGAAGGCTTGTGGTGACGTGTCCCGACCTCAGGGTTGTTTGCTGGCGGTAGTGAGGGTTGGAAGATGACGATGTCCTCCTGGCATCAGAGTCAGCAATTCGTGTTGGCCAGAGTCTGCAGTTTTCAAAAGCAGTTGTTAGCGTCCTGCCGGTGTCTTTATCACCACCGCCGCCGTGCAAGTGTGACGGATCTCGCTGAGCGCCGTCCTTTTATCGAGCTTAGAATGACGTGTCCTGGGCTCAGGGCTGTGGGCTGGTGGCAGCTCGGGCGGGAAGATGACGATGTCCGCCAGGTGTCGAAGGCTTGTGGTGACGTGTCCCGACCTCAGGGTTGTTTGCTGGCGGCAGTGAGGGCTGGAAGATGACGATGTCCTCCTAGCATCAGAGTCAGCAATTCGTGTTGGCCAGAGCCTGCAGTTTTCAAAAGCAGTTGTTAGCGTCCTGCCGGTGTCTTTATCACCACCGCCGCCGTGCAAGTGTGACGGACCTCGCTGAGCGCCGTCCTTTTATCGAGCTTAGAATGACGTGTCCTGGGCTCAGGGTTGTGGGCTGGTGGCAGCTCGGGCGGGAAGATGACGATGTCCGCCAGGTGTCGAAGGCTTGTGGTGACGTGTCCCGACCTCAGGGTTGTTTGCTGGCAGCAGTGAGGGCTGGAAGATGACGATGTCCTCCTAGCATCAGAGTCAGCAATTCGTGTTGGCCAGAGTCTGCAGTTTTCAAAAGCAGTTGTTAGCGTCCTGCCGGTGTCTTTATCACCACCGCCGCCGTGCAAGTGTGACGGATCTCGCTGAGCTCCGTCCTTTTATCGAGCTTAGAATGACGCGTCCTGGGCTCAGGGTTGTGGCCTGGTGGCAGCTCGGGCGGGAAGATGACGATGTCCGCCAGGCGTCGAAGGCTTGTGGTGACGTGTCCCGACCTCAGGGTTGTTTTTGCTGGCGGCAGTGAGGGCTGGAAGATGCCGATGTCCTCCTGGCATCAGAGTCAGCAATTCGTGTTGGCCAGAGTCTGCAGTTTTCAAAAGCAGTTGTTAGCGTCCTGCCGGTGTCTTTATCACCACCGCCGCCGTGCAAGTGTGACGGATCTCGCTGAGCGCCGTCCTTTTATCGAGCTTAGAATGACGTGTCCTGGGCTCAGGGTTGTGGGCTGGTGGCAGCTCGGGCGGGAAGATGACGATGTCCGCCAGGCGTCGAAGGCTTGTGGTGACGTGTCCCGACCTCAGGGTTGTTTGCTGGCGGTAGTGAGGGCTGGAAGATGACGATGTCCTCCTGGCATCAGAGTCAGCAATTCGTGTTGGCCAGAGTCTGCAGTTTCAAAAGCAGTTGTTAGCGTCCTGCCGGTGTCTTTATCACTACCGCCGCCGTGCAAGTGTGACGGATCTCGCTGAGCGCCGTCCTTTTATCGAGCTTAGAATGACGTGTCCTGGGCTCAGGGTTGTGGGCTGGTGGCAGCTCGGGCGGGAAGATGACGATGTCCGCCAGGTGTCGAAGGCTTGTGGTGACGTGTCCCGACCTCAGGGTTGTTTGCTGGCGGCAGTGAGGGCTGGAAGATGACGATGTCCTCCTAGCATCAGAGTCAGCAATTCGGGTTGGCCAGAGTCTGCAGTTTTCAAAAGCAGTTGTTAGCGTCCTGCCGGTGTCTTTATCACCACCGCCGCCGTGCAAGTGTGATGGATCTCGCTGAGCGCCGTCCTTTTATCGAGCTTAGAATGACGTGTCCTGGGCTCAGGGTTGTGGGCTGGTGGCAGCTCGGGCGGGAAGAAGACGATGTCCGCCAGGCGTCGAAGGCCTTGGTGACGTGTCCCAACCTCAGGGTTGTTTGCTGGCGGTAGTGAGGGCTGGAAGATGACGATGTCCTCCTGGCATCAGAGTCAGCAATTCGTGTTGGCCAGAGTCTGCAGTTTCAAAAGCAGTTGTTAGCGTCCTGCCGGTGTCTTTATCACTACCGCCGCCGTGCAAGTGTGACGGATCTCGCTGAGCGCCGTCCTTTTATCGAGCTTAGAATGACGTGTCCTGGGCTCAGGGTTGTGGGCTGGTGGCAGCTCGGGCGGGAAGATGACGATGTCCGCCAGGCGTCGAAGGCTTGTGGTGACGTGTCCCGACCTCAGGGTTGTTTGCTGGCGGCAGTGAGGGCTGGAAGATGACGATGTCCTCCTAGCATCAGTGTCAGCAATTCGTGTTGGCCAGAGTCTGCAGTTTTCAAAAGCAGTTGTTAGCGTCCTGCCGGTGTCTTTATCACCACCGCCGCCGTGCAAGTGTGACGGATCTCGCTGAGCGCCGTCCTTTTATCGAGCTTAGAATGACGCGTCCTGGGCTCAGGGTTGTGGCCTGGTGGCAGCTCGGGCGGGAAGATGACGATGTCCGCCAGGTGTCGAAGGCTTGTGGTGACGTGTCCCGACCTCAGGGTTGTTTGCTGGCGGCAGTGAGGGCTGGAAGATGACGATGTCCTCCTAGCATCAGAGTCAGCAATTCGTGTTGGCCAGAGTCTGCAGTTTTCAAAAGCAGTTGTTAGCGTCCTGCCGGTGTCTTTATCACCACCGCCGCCGTGCAAGTGTGACGGATCTCGCTGAGCGCCGTCCTTTTATCGAGCTTAGAATGACGTGTCCTGGGCTCAGGGTTGTGGGCTGGTGGCAGCTCGGGCGGGAAGATGACGATGTCCGCCAGGCGTCGAAGGCTTGTGGTGACGTGTCCCGACCTCAGGGTTGTTTGCTGGCGGTAGTGAGGGCTGGAAGATGACGATGTCCTCCTGGCATCAGAGTCAGCAATTCGTGTTGGCCAGAGTCTGCAGTTTCAAAAGCAGTTGTTAGCGTCCTGCCGGTGTCTTTATCACTACCGCCGCCGTGCAAGTGTGACGGATCTCGCTGAGCGCCGTCCTTTTATCGAGCTTAGAATGACGTGTCCTGGGCTCAGGGTTGTGGGCTGGTGGCAGCTCGGGCGGGAAGATGACGATGTCCGCCAGGTGTCGAAGGCTTGTGGTGACGTGTCCCGACCTCAGGGTTGTTTGCTGGCGGCAGTGAGGGCTGGAAGATGACGATGTCCTCCTAGCATCAGTGTCAGCAATTCGTGTTGGCCAGAGTCTGCAGTTTTCAAAAGCAGTTGTTAGCGTCCTGCCGGTGTCTTTATCACCACCGCCGCCGTGCAAGTGTGACGGATCTCGCTGAGCGCCGTCCTTTTATCGAGCTTAGAATGACGCGTCCTGGGCTCAGGGTTGTGGCCTGGTGGCAGCTCGGGCGGGAAGATGACGATGTCCGCCAGGTGTCGAAGGCTTGTGGTGACGTGTCCCGACCTCAGGGTTGTTTGCTGGCGGCAGTGAGGGCTGGAAGATGACGATGTCCTCCTAGCATCAGAGTCAGCAATTCGTGTTGGCCAGAGTCTGCAGTTTTCAAAAGCAGTTGTTAGCGTCCTGCCGGTGTCTTTATCACCACCGCCGCCGTGCAAGTGTGACGGATCTCGCTGAACGCCGTCGTTTTATTGAGCTTAGAATGACGCGTCCTGGGCTCAGGGTTGTGGCCTGGTGGCAGCTCGGGCGGGAAGATGACGATGTCCGCCAGGTGTCGAAGGCTTGTGGTGACGTGTCCCGACCACAGGGTTGTTTGCTGGCGGTAGTGAGGGTTGGAAGATGACGATGTCCTCCTGGCATCAGAGTCAGCAATTCGTGTTGGCCAGAGTCTGCAGTTTTCAAAAGCAGTTGTTAGCGTCCTGCCGGTGTCTTTATCACCACCGCCGCCGTGCAAGTGTGACGGATCTCGCTGAGCGCCGTCCTTTTATCGAGCTTAGAATGACGCGTCCTGGGCTCAGGGTTGTGGGCTGGTGGCAGCTCGGGCGGGAAGATGACGATGTCCGCCAGGCGTCGAAGGCTTGTGGTGACGTGTCCCGACCTCAGGGTTGTTTGCTGGCGGTAGTGAGGGTTGGAAGATGACGATGTCCTCCTGGCATCAGAGTCAGCAATTCGTGTTGGCGAGAGTCTGCAGTTTTCAAAAGCAGTTGTTAGCGTCCTGCCGGTGTCTTTATCACCACCGCCGCCGTGCAAGTGTGACGGATCTCGCTGAGCGCCGTCCTTTTATCGAGCTTAGAATCACGTGTCCTGGGCTCAGGGCTGTGGGCTGGTGGCAGCTCGGGCGGGAAGATGACGATGTCCGCCAGGTGTCGAAGGCTTGTGGTGACGTGTCCCGACCTCAGGGTTGTTTGCTGGCGGCAGTGAGGGCTGGAAGATGACGATGTCCTCCTAGCATCAGAGTCAGCAATTCGTGTTGGCCAGAGTCTGCAGTTTTCAAAAGCAGTTGTTAGCGTCCTGCCGGTGTCTTTATCACCACCGCCGCCGTGCAAGTGTGACGGATCTCGCTGAGCGCCGTCCTTTTATCGAGCTTAGAATGACGCGTCCTGGGCTCAGGGTTGTGGCCTGGTGGCAGCTCGGGCGGGAAGATGACGATGTCCGCCAGGCGTTGAAGGCTTGTGGTGACGTGTCCCGACCTCAGGGTTGTTTTTGCTGGCGGCAGTGAGGGCTGGAAGATGCCGATGTCCTCCTGGCATCAGAGTCAGCAATTCGTGTTGGCCAGAGTCTGCAGTTTTCAAAAGCAGTTGTTAGCGTCCTGCCGGTGTCTTTATCACCACCGCCGCCGTGCAAGTGTGACGGATCTCGCTGAGCGCCGTCCTTTTATCGAGCTTAGAATGACGTGTCCTGGGCTCAGGGTTGTGGGCTGGTGGCAGCTCGGGCGGGAAGATGACGATGTCCGCCAGGCGTCGAAGGCTTGTGGTGACGTGTCCCGACCTCAGGGTTGTTTGCTGGCGGTAGTGAGGGCTGGAAGATGACGATGTCCTCCTGGCATCAGAGTCAGCAATTCGTGTTGGCCAGAGTCTGCAGTTTCAAAAGCAGTTGTTAGCGTCCTGCCGGTGTCTTTATCACTACCGCCGCCGTGCAAGTGTGACGGATCTCGCTGAGCGCCGTCCTTTTATCGAGCTTAGAATGACGTGTCCTGGGCTCAGGGTTGTGGGCTGGTGGCAGCTCGGGCGGGAAGATGACGATGTCCGCCAGGTGTCGAAGGCTTGTGGTGACGTGTCCCGACCTCAGGGTTGTTTGCTGGCGGCAGTGAGGGCTGGAAGATGACGATGTCCTCCTAGCATCAGAGTCAGCAATTCGGGTTGGCCAGAGTCTGCAGTTTTCAAAAGCAGTTGTTAGCGTCCTGCCGGTGTCTTTATCACCACCGCCGCCGTGCAAGTGTGACGGATCTCGCTGAGCGCCGTCCTTTTATCGAGCTTAGAATGACGTGTCCTGGGCTCAGGGTTGTGGGCTGGTGGCAGCTCGGGCGGGAAGATGACGATGTCCGCCAGGCGTCGAAGGCTTGTGGTGACGTGTCCCGACCTCAGGGTTGTTTGCTGGCGGTAGTGAGGGCTGGAAGATGACGATGTCCTCCTGGCATCAGAGTCAGCAATTCGTGTTGGCCAGAGTCTGCAGTTTCAAAAGCAGTTGTTAGCGTCCTGCCGGTGTCTTTATCACTACCGCCGCCGTGCAAGTGTGACGGATCTCGCTGAGCGCCGTCCTTTTATCGAGCTTAGAATGACGTGTCCTGGGCTCAGGGTTGTGGGCTGGTGGCAGCTCGGGCGGGAAGATGACGATGTCCGCCAGGTGTCGAAGGCTTGTGGTGACGTGTCCCGACCTCAGGGTTGTTTGCTGGCGGCAGTGAGGGCTGGAAGATGACGATGTCCTCCTAGCATCAGAGTCTGCAATTCGGGTTGGCCAGAGTCTGCAGTTTTCAAAAGCAGTTGTTAGCGTCCTGCCGGTGTCTTTATCACCACCGCCGCCGTGCAAGTGTGACGGATCTCGCTGAGCGCCGTCCTTTTATCGAGCTTAGAATGACGTGTCCTGGGCTCAGGGTTGTGGGCTGGTGGCAGATCGGGCGGGAAGATGACGATGTCCGCCAGGCGTCGAAGGCCTTGGTGACGTGTCCCAACCTCAGGGTTGTTTGCTGGCGGTAGTGAGGGCTGGAAGATGACGATGTCCTCCTGGCATCAGAGTCAGCAATTCGTGTTGGCCAGAGTCTGCAGTTTCAAAAGCAGTTGTTAGCGTCCTGCCGGTGTCTTTATCACTACCGCCGCCGTGCAAGTGTGACGGATCTCGCTGAGCGCCGTCCTTTTATCGAGCTTAGAATGACGTGTCCTGGGCTCAGGGTTGTGGGCTGGTGGCAGCTCGGGCGGGAAGATGACGATGTCCGCCAGGTGTCGAAGGCTTGTGGTGACGTGTCCCGACCTCAGGGTTGTTTGCTGGCGGCAGTGAGGGCTGGAAGATGACGATGTCCTCCTAGCATCAGAGTCAGCAATTCGTGTTGGCCAGAGTCTGCAGTTTTCAAAAGCAGTTGTTAGCGTCCTGCCGGTGTCTTTATCACCACCGCCGCCGTGCAAGTGTGACGGATCTCGCTGAGCGCCGTCCTTTTAGTGAGCTTAGAATGACGCGTCCTGGGCTCAGGGTTGTGGCCTGGTGGCAGCTCGGGCGGGAAGATGACGATGTCCGCCAGGTGTCGAAGGCTTGTGGTGACGTGTCCCGACCACAGGGTTGTTTGCTGGCGGTAGTGAGGGTTGGAAGATGACGATGTCCTCCTGGCATCAGAGTCAGCAATTCGTGTTGGCCAGAGTCTGCAGTTTTCAAAAGCAGTTGTTAGCGTCCTGCCGGTGTCTTTATCACCACCGCCGCCGTGCAAGTGTGACGGATCTCGCTGAGCGCCGTCCTTTTATCGAGCTTAGAATGACGTGTCCTGGGCTCAGGGTTGTGGGCTGGTGGCAGCTCGGGCGGGAAGATGACGATGTCCGCCAAGCGTCGAAGGCTTGTGGTGACGTGTCCCGACCTCAGGGTTGTTTGCTGGCGGTAGTGAGGGCTGGAAGATGACGATGTCCTCCTGGCATTAGAGTCAGCAATTCGTGTTGGCCAGAGTCTGCAGTTTCAAAAGCAGTTGTTAGCGTCCTGCCGGTGTCTTTATCACCACCGCCGCCGTGCAAGTGTGACGCAACTCGCTGAGCGCCTTCCTTTTATCGAGCTTAGAATGACGTGTCCTGGGCTCAGGGTTGTGGGCTGGTGGCAGCTCGGGCGGGAAGATGACGATGTCCGCCAGGCGTCGAAGGCTTGTGGTGACGTGTCCCGACCTCAGGGTTGTTTCCTGGCGGTAGTGAGGGCTGGAAGATGACGATGTCCTCCTGGCATCAGAGTCAGCAATTCGTGTTGGCCAGAGTCAGCAGTTTCAAAAGCAGTTGTTAGCGTCCTGCCGGTGTCTTTATCACCACCGCCGCCGTGCAAGTGTGACGGATCTCGCTGAGCGCCGTCCTTTTATCGAGCTTAGAATGACGTGTCCTGGGCTCAGGGTTGTGGGCTGGTGGCAGCTCGGGCGGGAAGATGACGATGTCCGCCAGGCGTCGAAGGCTTGTGGTGACGTGTCCCGACCTCAGGGTTGTTTGCTGGCGGTAGTGAGGGCTGGAAGATGACGATGTCCTCCTGGCATCAGAGTCAGCAATTCGTGTTGGCCAGAGTCAGCAGTTTCAAAATCAGTTGTTAGCGTCCTGCCGGTGTCTTTATCACCACCGCCGCCGTGCAAGTGTGACGGATCTCGCTGAGCGCCGTCCTTTTATCGAGCTTAGAATGACGTGTCCTGGGCTCAGGGTTGTGGGCTGGTGGCAGCTCGGGCGGGAAGATGACGATGTCCGCCAGGCGTCGAAGGCTTGTGGTGACGTGTCCCGACCTCAGGGTTGTTTGCTGGCGGTAGTGAGGGTTGGAAGATGACGATGTCCTCCTGGCATCAGAGTCAGCAATTCGTGTTGGCCAGAGTCTGCAGTTTTCAAAAGCAGTTGTTAGCGTCCTGCCGGTGTCTTTATCACCACCGCCGCCGTGCAAGTGTGACGGATCTCGCTGAGCGCCGTCCTTTTATCGAGCTTAGAATGACGTGTCCTGGGCTCAGGGCTGTGGGCTGGTGGCAGCTCGGGCGGGAAGATGACGATGTCCGCCAGGTGTCGAAGGCTTGTGGTGACGTGTCCCGACCTCAGGGTTGTTTGCTGGCGGCAGTGAGGGCTGGAAGATGACGATGTCCTCCTAGCATCAGAGTCAGCAATTCGTGTTGGCCAGAGCCTGCAGTTTTCAAAAGCAGTTGTTAGCGTCCTGCCGGTGTCTTTATCACCACCGCCGCCGTGCAAGTGTGACGGGCCTCGCTGAGCGCCGTCCTTTTATCGAGCTTAGAATGACGTGTCCTGGGCTCAGGGTTGTGGGCTGGTGGCAGCTCGGGCGGGAAGATAACGATGTCCGCCAGGTGTCGAAGGCTTGTGGTGACGTGTCCCGACCTCAGGGTTGTTTGCTGGCAGCAGTGAGGGCTGGAAGATGACGATGTCCTCCTAGCATCAGAGTCAGCAATTCGTGTTGGCCAGAGTCTGCAGTTTTCAAAAGCAGTTGTTAGCGTCCTGCCGGTGTCTTTATCACCACCGCCGCCGTGCAAGTGTGACGGATCTCGCTGAGCGCCGTCCTTTTATCGAGCTTAGAATGACGCGTCCTGGGCTCAGGGTTGTGGCCTGGTGGCAGCTCGGGCGGGAAGATGACGATGTCCGCCAGGCGTCGAAGGCTTGTGGTGACGTGTCCCGACCTCAGGGTTGTTTTTGCTGGCGGCAGTGAGGGCTGGAAGATGCCGATGTCCTCCTGGCATCAGAGTCAGCAATTCGTGTTGGCCAGAGTCTGCAGTTTTCAAAAGCAGTTGTTAGCGTCCTGCCGGTGTCTTTATCACCACCGCCGCCGTGCAAGTGTGACGGATCTCGCTGAGCGCCGTCCTTTTATCGAGCTTAGAATGACGTGTCCTGGGCTCAGGGTTGTGGGCTGGTGGCAGCTCGGGCGGGAAGATGACGATGTCCGCCAGGCGTCGAAGGCTTGTGGTGACGTGTCCCGACCTCAGGGTTGTTTACTGGCGGTAGTGAGGGCTGGAAGATGACGATGTCCTCCTGGCATCAGAGTCAGCAATTCGTGTTGGCCAGAGTCTGCAGTTTCAAAAGCAGTTGTTAGCGTCCTGCCGGTGTCTTTATCACTACCGCCGCCGTGCAAGTGTGACGGATCTCGCTGAGCGCCGTCCTTTTATCGAGCTTAGAATGACGTGTCCTGGGCTCAGGGTTGTGGGCTGGTGGCAGCTCGGGCGGGAAGATGACGATGTCCGCCAGGTGTCGAAGGCTTGTGGTGACGTGTCCCGACCTCAGGGTTGTTTGCTGGCGGCAGTGAGGGCTGGAAGATGACGATGTCCTCCTAGCATCAGAGTCTGCAATTCGGGTTGGCCAGAGTCTGCAGTTTTCAAAAGCAGTTGTTAGCGTCCTGCCGGTGTCTTTATCACCACCGCCGCCGTGCAAGTGTGACGGATCTCGCTGAGCGCCGTCCTTTTATCGAGCTTAGAATGACGTGTCCTGGGCTCAGGGTTGTGGGCTGGTGGCAGATCGGGCGGGAAGATGACGATGTCCGCCAGGCGTCGAAGGCCTTGGTGACGTGTCCCAACCTCAGGGTTGTTTGCTGGCGGTAGTGAGGGCTGGAAGATGACGATGTCCGCCAGGCGTCGAAGGCTTGTGGTGACGTGTCCCGACCTCAGGGTTGTTTGCTGGCGGTAGTGAGGGCTGGAAGATGACGATGTCCTCCTGGCATCAGAGTCAGCAATTCGTGTTGGCCAGAGTCTGCAGTTTCAAAAGCAGTTGTTAGCGTCCTGCCGGTGTCTTTATCACTACCGCCGCCGTGCAAGTGTGACGGATCTCGCTGAGCGCCGTCCTTTTATCGAGCTTAGAATGACGTGTCCTGGGCTCAGGGTTGTGGGCTGGTGGCAGCTCGGGCGGGAAGATGACGATGTCCGCCAGGTGTCGAAGGCTTGTGGTGACGTGTCCCGACCTCAGGGTTGTTTGCTGGCGGCAGTGAGGGCTGGAAGATGACGATGTCCTCCTAGCATCAGAGTCTGCAATTCGGGTTGGCCAGAGTCTGCAGTTTTCAAAAGCAGTTGTTAGCGTCCTGCCGGTGTCTTTATCACCACCGCCGCCGTGCAAGTGTGACGGATCTCGCTGAGCGCCGTCCTTTTATCGAGCTTAGAATGACGTGTCCTGGGCTCAGGGTTGTGGGCTGGTGGCAGATCGGGCGGGAAGATGACGATGTCCGCCAGGCGTCGAAGGCCTTGGTGACGTGTCCCAACCTCAGGGTTGTTTGCTGGCGGTAGTGAGGGCTGGAAGATGACGATGTCCTCCTGGCATCAGAGTCAGCAATTCGTGTTGGCCAGAGTCTGCAGTTTCAAAAGCAGTTGTTAGCGTCCTGCCGGTGTCTTTATCACTACCGCCGCCGTGCAAGTGTGACGGATCTCGCTGAGCGCCGTCCTTTTATCGAGCTTAGAATGACGTGTCCTGGGCTCAGGGTTGTGGGCTGGTGGCAGCTCGGGCGGGAAGATGACGATGTCCGCCAGGTGTCGAAGGCTTGTGGTGACGTGTCCCGACCTCAGGGTTGTTTGCTGGCGGCAGTGAGGGCTGGAAGATGACGATGTCCTCCTAGCATCAGAGTCAGCAATTCGTGTTGGCCAGAGTCTGCAGTTTTCAAAAGCAGTTGTTAGCGTCCTGCCGGTGTCTTTATCACCACCGCCGCCGTGCAAGTGTGACGGATCTCGCTGAGCGCCGTCCTTTTAGTGAGCTTAGAATGACGCGTCCTGGGCTCAGGGTTGTGGCCTGGTGGCAGCTCGGGCGGGAAGATGACGATGTCCGCCAGGTGTCGAAGGCTTGTGGTGACGTGTCCCGACCACAGGGTTGTTTGCTGGCGGTAGTGAGGGTTGGAAGATGACGATGTCCTCCTGGCATCAGAGTCAGCAATTCGTGTTGGCCAGAGTCTGCAGTTTTCAAAAGCAGTTGTTAGCGTCCTGCCGGTGTCTTTATCACCACCGCCGCCGTGCAAGTGTGACGGATCTCGCTGAGCGCCGTCCTTTTATCGAGCTTAGAATGACGTGTCCTGGGCTCAGGGTTGTGGGCTGGTGGCAGCTCGGGCGGGAAGATGACGATGTCCGCCAAGCGTCGAAGGCTTGTGGTGACGTGTCCCGACCTCAGGGTTGTTTGCTGGCGGTAGTGAGGGCTGGAAGATGACGATGTCCTCCTGGCATTAGAGTCAGCAATTCGTGTTGGCCAGAGTCTGCAGTTTCAAAAGCAGTTGTTAGCGTCCTGCCGGTGTCTTTATCACCACCGCCGCCGTGCAAGTGTGACGCAACTCGCTGAGCGCCTTCCTTTTATCGAGCTTAGAATGACGTGTCCTGGGCTCAGGGTTGTGGGCTGGTGGCAGCTCGGGCGGGAAGATGACGATGTCCGCCAGGCGTCGAAGGCTTGTGGTGACGTGTCCCGACCTCAGGGTTGTTTCCTGGCGGTAGTGAGGGCTGGAAGATGACGATGTCCTCCTGGCATCAGAGTCAGCAATTCGTGTTGGCCAGAGTCAGCAGTTTCAAAAGCAGTTGTTAGCGTCCTGCCGGTGTCTTTATCACCACCGCCGCCGTGCAAGTGTGACGGATCTCGCTGAGCGCCGTCCTTTTATCGAGCTTAGAATGACGTGTCCTGGGCTCAGGGTTGTGGGCTGGTGGCAGCTCGGGCGGGAAGATGACGATGTCCGCCAGGCGTCGAAGGCTTGTGGTGACGTGTCCCGACCTCAGGGTTGTTTGCTGGCGGTAGTGAGGGCTGGAAGATGACGATGTCCTCCTGGCATCAGAGTCAGCAATTCGTGTTGGCCAGAGTCAGCAGTTTCAAAATCAGTTGTTAGCGTCCTGCCGGTGTCTTTATCACCACCGCCGCCGTGCAAGTGTGACGGATCTCGCTGAGCGCCGTCCTTTTATCGAGCTTAGAATGACGTGTCCTGGGCTCAGGGTTGTGGGCTGGTGGCAGCTCGGGCGGGAAGATGACGATGTCCGCCAGGCGTCGAAGGCTTGTGGTGACGTGTCCCGACCTCAGGGTTGTTTGCTGGCGGTAGTGAGGGTTGGAAGATGACGATGTCCTCCTGGCATCAGAGTCAGCAATTCGTGTTGGCCAGAGTCTGCAGTTTTCAAAAGCAGTTGTTAGCGTCCTGCCGGTGTCTTTATCACCACCGCCGCCGTGCAAGTGTGACGGATCTCGCTGAGCGCCGTCCTTTTATCGAGCTTAGAATGACGTGTCCTGGGCTCAGGGCTGTGGGCTGGTGGCAGCTCGGGCGGGAAGATGACGATGTCCGCCAGGTGTCGAAGGCTTGTGGTGACGTGTCCCGACCTCAGGGTTGTTTGCTGGCGGCAGTGAGGGCTGGAAGATGACGATGTCCTCCTAGCATCAGAGTCAGCAATTCGTGTTGGCCAGAGCCTGCAGTTTTCAAAAGCAGTTGTTAGCGTCCTGCCGGTGTCTTTATCACCACCGCCGCCGTGCAAGTGTGACGGGCCTCGCTGAGCGCCGTCCTTTTATCGAGCTTAGAATGACGTGTCCTGGGCTCAGGGTTGTGGGCTGGTGGCAGCTCGGGCGGGAAGATAACGATGTCCGCCAGGTGTCGAAGGCTTGTGGTGACGTGTCCCGACCTCAGGGTTGTTTGCTGGCAGCAGTGAGGGCTGGAAGATGACGATGTCCTCCTAGCATCAGAGTCAGCAATTCGTGTTGGCCAGAGTCTGCAGTTTTCAAAAGCAGTTGTTAGCGTCCTGCCGGTGTCTTTATCACCACCGCCGCCGTGCAAGTGTGACGGATCTCGCTGAGCGCCGTCCTTTTATCGAGCTTAGAATGACGCGTCCTGGGCTCAGGGTTGTGGCCTGGTGGCAGCTCGGGCGGGAAGATGACGATGTCCGCCAGGCGTCGAAGGCTTGTGGTGACGTGTCCCGACCTCAGGGTTGTTTTTGCTGGCGGCAGTGAGGGCTGGAAGATGCCGATGTCCTCCTGGCATCAGAGTCAGCAATTCGTGTTGGCCAGAGTCTGCAGTTTTCAAAAGCAGTTGTTAGCGTCCTGCCGGTGTCTTTATCACCACCGCCGCCGTGCAAGTGTGACGGATCTCGCTGAGCGCCGTCCTTTTATCGAGCTTAGAATGACGTGTCCTGGGCTCAGGGTTGTGGGCTGGTGGCAGCTCGGGCGGGAAGATGACGATGTCCGCCAGGCGTCGAAGGCTTGTGGTGACGTGTCCCGACCTCAGGGTTGTTTACTGGCGGTAGTGAGGGCTGGAAGATGACGATGTCCTCCTGGCATCAGAGTCAGCAATTCGTGTTGGCCAGAGTCTGCAGTTTCAAAAGCAGTTGTTAGCGTCCTGCCGGTGTCTTTATCACTACCGCCGCCGTGCAAGTGTGACGGATCTCGCTGAGCGCCGTCCTTTTATCGAGCTTAGAATGACGTGTCCTGGGCTCAGGGTTGTGGGCTGGTGGCAGCTCGGGCGGGAAGATGACGATGTCCGCCAGGTGTCGAAGGCTTGTGGTGACGTGTCCCGACCTCAGGGTTGTTTGCTGGCGGCAGTGAGGGCTGGAAGATGACGATGTCCTCCTAGCATCAGAGTCTGCAATTCGGGTTGGCCAGAGTCTGCAGTTTTCAAAAGCAGTTGTTAGCGTCCTGCCGGTGTCTTTATCACCACCGCCGCCGTGCAAGTGTGACGGATCTCGCTGAGCGCCGTCCTTTTATCGAGCTTAGAATGACGTGTCCTGGGCTCAGGGTTGTGGGCTGGTGGCAGATCGGGCGGGAAGATGACGATGTCCGCCAGGCGTCGAAGGCCTTGGTGACGTGTCCCAACCTCAGGGTTGTTTGCTGGCGGTAGTGAGGGCTGGAAGATGACGATGTCCTCCTGGCATCAGAGTCAGCAATTCGTGTTGGCCAGAGTCTGCAGTTTCAAAAGCAGTTGTTAGCGTCCTGCCGGTGTCTTTATCACTACCGCCGCCGTGCAAGTGTGACGGATCTCGCTGAGCGCCGTCCTTTTATCGAGCTTAGAATGACGTGTCCTGGGCTCAGGGTTGTGGGCTGGTGGCAGCTCGGGCGGGAAGATGACGA
This sequence comes from Ixodes scapularis, assembly GCF_016920785.2. NCBI lineage: Eukaryota > Metazoa > Arthropoda > Arachnida > Ixodida > Ixodidae > Ixodes > Ixodes scapularis. Next base: position 2,543,140 of record NW_024609884.1, on the reverse strand, counting down.
TGTCCGCCAGGTGTCGAAGGCTTGTGGTGACGTGTCCCGACCTCAGGGTTGTTTGCTGGCGGCAGTGAGGGCTGGAAGATGACGATGTCCTCCTAGCATCAGAGTCAGCAATTCGTGTTGGCCAGAGTCTGCAGTTTTCAAAAGCAGTTGTTAGCGTCCTGCCGGTGTCTTTATCACCACCGCCGCCGTGCAAGTGTGACGGATCTCGCTGAGCGCCGTCCTTTTAGTGAGCTTAGAATGACGCGTCCTGGGCTCAGGGTTGTGGCCTGGTGGCAGCTCGGGCGGGAAGATGACGATGTCCGCCAGGTGTCGAAGGCTTGTGGTGACGTGTCCCGACCACAGGGTTGTTTGCTGGCGGTAGTGAGGGTTGGAAGATGACGATGTCCTCCTGGCATCAGAGTCAGCAATTCGTGTTGGCCAGAGTCTGCAGTTTTCAAAAGCAGTTGTTAGCGTCCTGCCGGTGTCTTTATCACCACCGCCGCCGTGCAAGTGTGACGGATCTCGCTGAGCGCCGTCCTTTTATCGAGCTTAGAATGACGTGTCCTGGGCTCAGGGTTGTGGGCTGGTGGCAGCTCGGGCGGGAAGATGACGATGTCCGCCAGGTGTCGAAGGCTTGTGGTGACGTGTCCCGACCTCAGGGTTGTATGCTGGCGGCAGTGAGGGCTGGAAGATGACGATGTCCTCCTAGCATCAGAGTCAGCAATTCGTGTTGGCCAGAGTCTGCAGTTTCAAAAGCAGTTGTTAGCGTCCTGCCGGTGTCTTTATCACTACCGCCGCCGTGCAAGTGTGACGGATCTCGCTGAGCGCCGTCCTTTTATCGAGCTTAGAATGACGTGTCCTGGGCTCAGGGTTGTGGGCTGGTGGCAGCTCGGGCGGGAAGATGACGATGTCCGCCAGGTGTCGAAGGCTTGTGGTGACGTGTCCCGACCTCAGGGTTGTTTGCTGGCGGCAGTGAGGGCTGGAAGATGACGATGTCCTCCTAGCATCAGAGTCAGCAATTCGTGTTGGCCAGAGTCTGCAGTTTTCAAAAGCAGTTGTTAGCGTCCTGCCGGTGTCTTTATCACCACCGCCGCCGTGCAAGTGTGACGGATCTCGCTGAGCGCCGTCCTTTTAGTGAGCTTAGAATGACGCGTCCTGGGCTCAGGGTTGTGGCCTGGTGGCAGCTCGGGCGGGAAGATGACGATGTCCGCCAGGCGTCGAAGGCTTGTGGTGACGTGTCCCGACCTCAGGGTTGTTTTTGCTGGCGGCAGTGAGGGCTGGAAGATGCCGATGTCCTCCTGGCATCAGAGTCAGCAATTCGTGTTGGCCAGAGTCTGCAGTTTTCAAAAGCAGTTGTTAGCGTCCTGCCGGTGTCTTTATCACCACCGCCGCCGTGCAAGTGTGACGGATCTCGCTGAGCGCCGTCCTTTTATCGAGCTTAGAATGACGTGTCCTGGGCTCAGGGTTGTGGGCTGGTGGCAGCTCGGGCGGGAAGATGACGATGTCCGCCAGGCGTCGAAGGCTTGTGGTGACGTGTCCCGACCTCAGGGTTGTTTGCTGGCGGTAGTGAGGGCTGGAAGATGACGATGTCCTCCTGGCATCAGAGTCAGCAATTCGTGTTGGCCAGAGTCTGCAGTTTCAAAAGCAGTTGTTAGCGTCCTGCCGGTGTCTTTATCACTACCGCCGCCGTGCAAGTGTGACGGATCTCGCTGAGCGCCATCCTTTTATCGAGCTTAGAATGACGTGTCCTGGGCTCAGGGTTGTGGGCTGGTGGCAGCTCGGGCGGGAAGATGACGATGTCCGCCAGGTGTCGAAGGCTTGTGGTGACGTGTCCCGACCTCAGGGTTGTTTGCTGGCGGCAGTGAGGGCTGGAAGATGACGATGTCCTCCTAGCATCAGTGTCAGCAATTCGTGTTGGCCAGAGTCTGCAGTTTTCAAAAGCAGTTGTTAGCGTCCTGCCGGTGTCTTTATCACCACCGCCGCCGTGCAAGTGTGACGGATCTCGCTGAGCGCCGTCCTTTTATCGAGCTTAGAATGACGCGTCCTGGGCTCAGGGTTGTGGCCTGGTGGCAGCTCGGGCGGGAAGATGACGATGTCCGCCAGGTGTCGAAGGCTTGTGGTGACGTGTCCCGACCTCAGGGTTGTTTGCTGGCGGCGGTGAGGGCTGGAAGATGACGATGTCCTCCTAGCATCAGAGTCAGCAATTCGTGTTGGCCAGAGTCTGCAGTTTTCAAAAGCAGTTGTTAGCGTCCTGCCGGTGTCTTTATCACCACCGCCGCCGTGCAAGTGTGACGGATCTCGCTGAGCGCCGTCCTTTTATTGAGCTTAGAATGACGCGTCCTGGGCTCAGGGTTGTGGCCTGGTGGCAGCTCGGGCGGGAAGATGACGATGTCCGCCAGGTGTCGAAGGCTTGTGGTGACGTGTCCCGACCACAGGGTTGTTTGCTGGCGGTAGTGAGGGTTGGAAGATGACGATGTCCTCCTGGCATCAGAGTCAGCAATTCGTGTTGGCCAGAGTCTGCAGTTTTCAAAAGCAGTTGTTAGCGTCCTGCCGGTGTCTTTATCACCACCGCCGCCGTGCAAGTGTGACGGATCTCGCTGAGCGCCGTCCTTTTATCGAGCTTAGAATGACGTGTCCTGGGCTCAGGGTTGTGGGCTGGTGGCAGCTCGGGCGGGAAGATGACGATGTCCGCCAGGCGTCGAAGGCTTGTGGTGACGTGTCCCGACCTCAGGGTTGTTTGCTGGCGGTAGTGAGGGCTGGAAGATGACGATGTCCTCCTAGCATCAGAGTCAGCAATTCGTGTTGGCCAGAGTCTGCAGTTTCAAAAGCAGTTGTTAGCGTCCTGCCGGTGTCTTTATCACCACCGCCGCCGTGCAAGTGTGACGGATCTCGCTGAGCGCCGTCCTTTTATCGAGCTTAGAATGACGTGTCCTGGGCTCAGGGTTGTGGGCTGGTGGCAGCTCTGGCGGGAAGATGACGATGTCCGCCAGGCGTCGAAGGCTTGTGGTGACGTGTCCCGACCTCAGGGTTGTTTCCTGGCGGTAGTGAGGGCTGGAAGATGACGATGTCCTCCTGGCATCAGAGTCAGCAATTCGTGTTGGCCAGAGTCAGCAGTTTCAAAAGCAGTTGTTAGCGTCCTGCCGGTGTCTTTATCACTACCGCCGCCGTGCAAGTGTGACGGATCTCGCTGAGCGCCGTCCTTTTATCGAGCTTAGAATGACGTGTCCTGGGCTCAGGGTTGTGGGCTGGTGGCAGCTCGGGCGGGAAGATGACGATGTCCGCCAGGTGTCGAAGGCTTGTGGTGACGTGTCCCGACCTCAGGGTTGTTTGCTGGCGGCAGTGAGGGCTGGAAGATGACGATGTCCTCCTAGCATCAGAGTCTGCAATTCGGGTTGGCCAGAGTCTGCAGTTTTCAAAAGCAGTTGTTAGCGTCCTGCCGGTGTCTTTATCACCACCGCCGCCGTGCAAGTGTGACGGATCTCGCTGAGCGCCGTCCTTTTATCGAGCTTAGAATGACGTGTCCTGGGCTCAGGGTTGTGGGCTGGTGGCAGATCGGGCGGGAAGATGACGATGTCCGCCAGGCGTCGAAGGCCTTGGTGACGTGTCCCAACCTCAGGGTTGTTTGCTGGCGGTAGTGAGGGCTGGAAGATGACGATGTCCTCCTGGCATCAGAGTCAGCAATTCGTGTTGGCCAGAGTCTGCAGTTTCAAAAGCAGTTGTTAGCGTCCTGCCGGTGTCTTTATCACTACCGCCGCCGTGCAAGTGTGACGGATCTCGCTGAGCGCCGTCCTTTTATCGAGCTTAGAATGACGTGTCCTGGGCTCAGGGTTGTGGGCTGGTGGCAGCTCGGGCGGGAAGATGACGATGTCCGCCAGGTGTCGAAGGCTTGTGGTGACGTGTCCCGACCTCAGGGTTGTTTGCTGGCGGCAGTGAGGGCTGGAAGATGACGATGTCCTCCTAGCATCAGAGTCAGCAATTCGTGTTGGCCAGAGTCTGCAGTTTTCAAAAGCAGTTGTTAGCGTCCTGCCGGTGTCTTTATCACCACCGCCGCCGTGCAAGTGTGACGGATCTCGCTGAGCGCCGTCCTTTTAGTGAGCTTAGAATGACGCGTCCTGGGCTCAGGGTTGTGGCCTGGTGGCAGCTCGGGCGGGAAGATGACGATGTCCGCCAGGTGTCGAAGGCTTGTGGTGACGTGTCCCGACCACAGGGTTGTTTGCTGGCGGTAGTGAGGGTTGGAAGATGACGATGTCCTCCTGGCATCAGAGTCAGCAATTCGTGTTGGCCAGAGTCTGCAGTTTTCAAAAGCAGTTGTTAGCGTCCTGCCGGTGTCTTTATCACCACCGCCGCCGTGCAAGTGTGACGGATCTCGCTGAGCGCCGTCCTTTTATCGAGCTTAGAATGACGTGTCCTGGGCTCAGGGTTGTGGGCTGGTGGCAGCTCGGGCGGGAAGATGACGATGTCCGCCAGGTGTCGAAGGCTTGTGGTGACGTGTCCCGACCTCAGGGTTGTATGCTGGCGGCAGTGAGGGCTGGAAGATGACGATGTCCTCCTAGCATCAGAGTCAGCAATTCGTGTTGGCCAGAGTCTGCAGTTTCAAAAGCAGTTGTTAGCGTCCTGCCGGTGTCTTTATCACTACCGCCGCCGTGCAAGTGTGACGGATCTCGCTGAGCGCCGTCCTTTTATCGAGCTTAGAATGACGTGTCCTGGGCTCAGGGTTGTGGGCTGGTGGCAGCTCGGGCGGGAAGATGACGATGTCCGCCAGGTGTCGAAGGCTTGTGGTGACGTGTCCCGACCTCAGGGTTGTTTGCTGGCGGCAGTGAGGGCTGGAAGATGACGATGTCCTCCTAGCATCAGAGTCAGCAATTCGTGTTGGCCAGAGTCTGCAGTTTTCAAAAGCAGTTGTTAGCGTCCTGCCGGTGTCTTTATCACCACCGCCGCCGTGCAAGTGTGACGGATCTCGCTGAGCGCCGTCCTTTTAGTGAGCTTAGAATGACGCGTCCTGGGCTCAGGGTTGTGGCCTGGTGGCAGCTCGGGCGGGAAGATGACGATGTCCGCCAGGCGTCGAAGGCTTGTGGTGACGTGTCCCGACCTCAGGGTTGTTTTTGCTGGCGGCAGTGAGGGCTGGAAGATGCCGATGTCCTCCTGGCATCAGAGTCAGCAATTCGTGTTGGCCAGAGTCTGCAGTTTTCAAAAGCAGTTGTTAGCGTCCTGCCGGTGTCTTTATCACCACCGCCGCCGTGCAAGTGTGACGGATCTCGCTGAGCGCCGTCCTTTTATCGAGCTTAGAATGACGTGTCCTGGGCTCAGGGTTGTGGGCTGGTGGCAGCTCGGGCGGGAAGATGACGATGTCCGCCAGGCGTCGAAGGCTTGTGGTGACGTGTCCCGACCTCAGGGTTGTTTGCTGGCGGTAGTGAGGGCTGGAAGATGACGATGTCCTCCTGGCATCAGAGTCAGCAATTCGTGTTGGCCAGAGTCTGCAGTTTCAAAAGCAGTTGTTAGCGTCCTGCCGGTGTCTTTATCACTACCGCCGCCGTGCAAGTGTGACGGATCTCGCTGAGCGCCATCCTTTTATCGAGCTTAGAATGACGTGTCCTGGGCTCAGGGTTGTGGGCTGGTGGCAGCTCGGGCGGGAAGATGACGATGTCCGCCAGGTGTCGAAGGCTTGTGGTGACGTGTCCCGACCTCAGGGTTGTTTGCTGGCGGCAGTGAGGGCTGGAAGATGACGATGTCCTCCTAGCATCAGTGTCAGCAATTCGTGTTGGCCAGAGTCTGCAGTTTTCAAAAGCAGTTGTTAGCGTCCTGCCGGTGTCTTTATCACCACCGCCGCCGTGCAAGTGTGACGGATCTCGCTGAGCGCCGTCCTTTTATCGAGCTTAGAATGACGCGTCCTGGGCTCAGGGTTGTGGCCTGGTGGCAGCTCGGGCGGGAAGATGACGATGTCCGCCAGGTGTCGAAGGCTTGTGGTGACGTGTCCCGACCTCAGGGTTGTTTGCTGGCGGCGGTGAGGGCTGGAAGATGACGATGTCCTCCTAGCATCAGAGTCAGCAATTCGTGTTGGCCAGAGTCTGCAGTTTTCAAAAGCAGTTGTTAGCGTCCTGCCGGTGTCTTTATCACCACCGCCGCCGTGCAAGTGTGACGGATCTCGCTGAGCGCCGTCCTTTTATTGAGCTTAGAATGACGCGTCCTGGGCTCAGGGTTGTGGCCTGGTGGCAGCTCGGGCGGGAAGATGACGATGTCCGCCAGGTGTCGAAGGCTTGTGGTGACGTGTCCCGACCACAGGGTTGTTTGCTGGCGGTAGTGAGGGTTGGAAGATGACGATGTCCTCCTGGCATCAGAGTCAGCAATTCGTGTTGGCCAGAGTCTGCAGTTTTCAAAAGCAGTTGTTAGCGTCCTGCCGGTGTCTTTATCACCACCGCCGCCGTGCAAGTGTGACGGATCTCGCTGAGCGCCGTCCTTTTATCGAGCTTAGAATGACGTGTCCTGGGCTCAGGGTTGTGGGCTGGTGGCAGCTCGGGCGGGAAGATGACGATGTCCGCCAGGCGTCGAAGGCTTGTGGTGACGTGTCCCGACCTCAGGGTTGTTTGCTGGCGGTAGTGAGGGCTGGAAGATGACGATGTCCTCCTAGCATCAGAGTCAGCAATTCGTGTTGGCCAGAGTCTGCAGTTTCAAAAGCAGTTGTTAGCGTCCTGCCGGTGTCTTTATCACCACCGCCGCCGTGCAAGTGTGACGGATCTCGCTGAGCGCCGTCCTTTTATCGAGCTTAGAATGACGTGTCCTGGGCTCAGGGTTGTGGGCTGGTGGCAGCTCTGGCGGGAAGATGACGATGTCCGCCAGGCGTCGAAGGCTTGTGGTGACGTGTCCCGACCTCAGGGTTGTTTCCTGGCGGTAGTGAGGGCTGGAAGATGACGATGTCCTCCTGGCATCAGAGTCAGCAATTCGTGTTGGCCAGAGTCAGCAGTTTCAAAAGCAGTTGTTAGCGTCCTGCCGGTGTCTTTATCACCACCGCCGCCGTGCAAGTGTGACGGATCTCGCTGAGCGCCGTCCTTTTATCGAGCTTAGAATGACGTGTCCTGGGCTCAGGGTTGTGGGCTGGTGGCAGCTCGGGCGGGAATATGACGATGTCCGCCAGGTGTCGAAGGCTTGTGGTGACGTGTCCCGACCTCAGGGTTGTTTGCTGGCGGTAGTGAGGGCTGGAAGATGACGATGTCCTCCTGGCATCAGAGTCAGCAATTCGTGTTGGCCAGAGTCAGCAGTTTCAAAAGCAGTTGTTAGCGTCCTGCCGGTGTCTTTATCACCACCGCCGCCGTGCAAGTGTGACGGATCTCACTGAGCGCCGTCCTTTTATCGAGCTTAGAATGACGTGTCCTGGGCTCAAGGTTGTGGGCTGGTGGCAGCTCGGGCGGGAAGATGACGATGTCCGCCAGGCGTCGAAGGCTTGTGGTGACGTGTCCCGACCTCAGGGTTGTTTGCTGGCGGTAGTGAGGGCTGGAAGATGACGATGTCCTCCTGGCATTAGAGTCAGCAATTAGTGTTGGCCAGAGTCAGCAGTTTCAAAAGCAGTTGTTAGCGTCCTGCCGGTGTCTTTATCACCACCGCCGCCGTGCAAGTGTGACGGATCTCGCTGAGCGCCGTCCTTTTATCGAGCTTAGAATGACGTGTCCTGGGCTCAGGGTTGTGGGCTGGTGGCAGCTCGGGCGGGAAGATGACGATGTCCGCCAGGCGTCGAAGGCTTGTGGTGACGTGTCCCGACCTCAGGGTTGTTTGCTGGCGGTAGTGAGGGCTGGAAGATGACGATGTCCTCCTGGCATCAGAGTCAGCAATTCGTGTTGGCCAGAGTCAGCAGTTTCAAAAGCAGTTGTTAGCGTCCTGCCGGTGTCTTTATCACCACCGCCGCCGTGCAAGTGTGACGGGTCTCGCTGAGCGCCGTCCTTTTATCGAGCTTAGAATGACGTGTCCTCGGCTGAGGGTTGTGGCCTGGTGGCAGCTCGGGCGGGAAGATGACGATGTCCGCCAGGTGTCGAAGGCTTGTGGTGACGTGTCCCGACCTCAGGGTTGTTTGCTGGCGGTAGTGAGGGTTGGAAGATGACGATGTCCTTCTAGCATCAGAGTCAGCAATTCGTGTTGGCCAGAGCCTGCAGTTTTCAAAAACAGTTGTTAGCGTCCTGCCGGTGTCTTTATCACCACCGCCGCCGTGCAAGTGTGACGGATCTCGCCGAGCGCCGTCCTTTTATCGAGCTTAAAATGACGCGTCCTGGGCTCAGGGTTGTGGCCTGGTGGCAGCTCGGGCGGGAAGATGACGATGTCCGCCAGGTGTCAAAGGCTTGTGGTGACGTGTCCCGACCTCAGGGTTGTTTGCTGGCGGTAGTGAGGGCTGGAAGATGACGATGTCCTCCTGGCATCAGAGTCAGCAATTCGTGTTGTCCAGAGTCTGCAGTTTTCAAAAGCAGTTGTTAGCGTCCTGCCGGTGTCTTTATCGCCACCGCCGCCGTGCAAGTGTGACGGATCCCGCTGAGCGCCGTCCTTTTATCGAGCTTAGAATGACGCGTCCTGGGCTCAGGGTTGTGGCCTGGTGGCAACTCGGGCGGGAAGATGATGATGTCCGCCAGGTGTCGAAGGCTTGTTGTGACGTGTCCCGACGTCAGGGTTGTTTGCTGGCGGTAGTGAGGGCTGGAAGATGGCGATGTCCTCCTGGCATCAGAGTCAGCAATTCGTGTTGGCCAGAGTCTCTAGTTTTCAAAAGCAGTTGTTAGCGTCCTGCCGGTGTCTTTATAAGCACCGCCGCTGTGCAAGTGTGACGGATCTCGCTGAGCGCCGTCATTTTATCGAGCTTAGAATGATGTGTCCTGGGCTCAGGGTTGTGGGCTGGTGGCAGATCGGGCGGGAAGATGACGATGTCCGCCAGGCGTCGAAGGCCTGTGGTGACGTGTCCCAACCTCAGGGTTGTTTGCTGGCGGTAGTGAGGGCTGGAAGATGACGATGTCCTCCTGGCATCAGAGTCAGCAATTCGTGTTGGCCAGTCTGCAGTTTTCAAAAGCAGTTGTTAGCGTCCTGCCGGTGTCTTTATCGCCACCGCCGCCGTGCAAGTGTTTTTCACACATTTTCAAACCAATAAGGTTGTGAAAATGTTTAGTGTGCAGGGCCTTAAAGTCGTCCAGCACAAAGTAGGGGCCGAAGTTGACGGAGCGCACCAATTGGCCTATAATGATGATGACTTCGCGCTTTTGACGCCAGCGTCCAATCGGCGCGCTCCGCGAACTTACGGCTCCAACTTTGTGTTTGACGAGTTTAGGGCCCTTGGGGCCCTAAACTCGTCAAACATGTGTAGAGGGCGAGGAGGAAAGGTGATTTATTAGACGAACAATCGAGGCAACATTCGCCAAACTTGAACCGAACGAGGTTGGACAGAACAGAAACAGCAACACGGCACACGAGGAGAACACTAACGAGACAGCTGACACGACCACGGGGGAATGGGACAGAGCAGAATGTAAAGTACCGGCTGGAACGGCCACAGGCCCAGATGGCATAGGAATGATACTAGTCAAGGCACAAGGAACAAAGAGCAAATTAAAGTTAAGACAGGCAACTGATCAAATAATAATGGGGGGAGAGGTACCCAATGATTGAAAACTAAGCAGAATGAATTTACTATATAAAGGCAAGGGAAATAAGGATAGCATAATATCATACCGCCCAATAACACTAACGTCTTCCCTGTACAGACTAGCGATGCAGGTAGTAAATGGAAGAATGGGCAGAAAATATTTTAGGTGAGCTATACAGAACGGGTTTCGAAGAGATAGATCATTAGATGATAACTTATTCATCATCACTGAATGTATAGAGGTGGCACAGGTAAGTAAAACAATGTTATGGATAGCATTTCTAGACGTTAAAGAGGCGTACGATAGTGTGTATCGGGAGGAGCTCTGGGTACAACTGAGAGAGAGTAGGATTTCGATGCACATTTGATTAGGCTTTTACAACAGGTGTACATAAATAGTAAGGTTGTTATAACACTGGAAGCAGAAATAACAGAACGGGGAGCAATGAAAAGAGAACTCAGGCAGGGTTGTCCCCTATCGCCTCTAAATTTTATGATATACCTGATTAGAATGGAAAAGAAATGAGAAAGTGCAATTTAGGTTTTGATGTGTCATACATACAGAGAGGGGGAAAAGTAAACCAAGTTATACCTCGAATGTTCTACGCAGACGACATTGTACTGTTAGCAGATGGGTATGGAGTCGATTAAGATACGTGGAGAGGAAGGAGACTCTCTGGGCCTGAAATTCAGGAGCGACAAGTAAGGAATAATGTTTTATAACGATGAGAAGGGGGATCCGCTAAAAATTCAAAACGTTTTAATAAAACACGTAGAGAAGTATAAATACCTAGGAGTATGGCTGAATGACGGAACAGGAAGAAAATATGCTAAAAAAAGGAAAAAGGAATGCAGCTATTATGAAGCATGGGGCACTATGGAATTATAATAGATGTGGAAGTTGTTAGGGTACTATAGAAAGGAGTCATGGTGCCGGGTTGTCTTTTGGCAATGCGGTATCATGCACGAACTCTGAGGTCTAGTCGAGTTTAGAGATCCGGCAGAGGAGCTTGGGCAGACTCGCACTGGGGGCGCATGAGAATACATCAAAGACAGATGTTAATAATAATAATAATAATAATAATGTTTATTTTCCGTCAAAACACAAATGACGGAGGGAGACCGAGGAAAAAAGCTGCATCATGCAGCTTGACGGGCCCTCGGCCCCCCCTCCTTACACATGGCAGCAGTGGCACAAGTAATCCAAAAAGAAAACCAAGAGGAAAGATAACAATTTCAGAGATAAGAACAGGACAATATTACAAAAAAGGTGCGACTATATAAGAGGCAAACAAAATCAAAGCACAAGCAAGCAAAGCATTTTACAATTCAGCACAAATTTAGGTTATGAAACATGACAACTAAGCAATCACATTTGGAAAAGAAAAAAATACTCGGAGATTTTTTACAGATGTTGTCGGAAGGTCAATGTTGTGAGTAACAAGAAAATTAAGCAGTCGAGGAAGTGCATACTTTAACATTTGTTCACCGTAGTTAGTTTTGCAAATAGGGAGCGTCCAAATTTCCGTGTTTCGAGTGGGATATGTTGAGACTACTTCCATAAAGCCCTGCATGCAACACGGCGCGCGTTGCACTCTGGGAACTAGTTGGCCAGGGAGGAGGGTGGCACGGTTTCGGTTTCGATCGGCACGTCGACAAGAGATTATACACACAGCGTGTTCTCATGTTTTCTGGTCCCGAGCGCGTCATTTGTGGTCTCTAAACTAACCTAAATGGCCAGACCTCGAAGCTTTAGCACAAGCCTGAGACGTATAGCTTGTCTTAACAGATGCTTGTTGTATTTTTGTATTTGAGCCTTCCTGTTAGCGTTCCAATCGAGGTATGTGGACGAGCCAGTGGTGGGAGTTTCGACGCTGCGAAGCTCGGGGATCTTGCTTGTGTGCGAATCAACAATCTGTGGCAACCAATATGTATGCATACATCGAGCTCGCGCCTTTACATTAGTGATTAAAATAAGAACACCGACTTCACATAACAAGAAAATACATTAGTGTTGTTTATCAGGAAGTTTTTTTTTTTTTTTCGTGCGCCCATAGACGAAGTATTACTTTTTGCAATTACTGGTTTTCTTAATATGCCTGAGTATGCGAGGTAAAACTCGGAGGCGCCATTGAAAAGCTCAATTTTAACACACTTCTTATCTCTTAGCTGTACTGACCCGCAGCACTGCACAAAGTGGTCCCCACCCGCTTGCATTCCACTTATATTCAACATCGCGTATGCGCATAAAGTTATCCTGCAATCATATAGGCAAATTCGCACATACAGACCGTTTTAAGAAAGCAAAAGTCGAGCACTTGTGTGAAGAATGTCGCACCGTTCATCGGAAGTGCGCTGGACGGGCATGAACCCCTATGCGGTGCGCCAAACGAAAGAATTCAAAGCGCATTTGACGGTTGCTAATGGCCATAATATTTGTTATGTGTTTGCTTTCTTCCTGCCTGAGTATGCCGAGATAATTTCAGACACACCGTTCAAGCACAGATCTTGGGCGTCAGTAACAGCTCGTCCAAAGAGGCTTAGCGAGGAGTAGGGGACGCTTGTTAGGGCCTCCGTCGTAGCTAGCCGATCTCAGCGTTTGCGAAAAGTTAATCTTCTATCAGCATAAAATTTGAGTGTGAGATATGTGATGACACGAGGAAGACATCATAGTAACTTTTGTTAAGTAGTGAGATCGAATTTATTGCGTTTCCTTAAACGTTCATGCGTAAACGCTGGGCTCAACTTTGATACCCTGTGAGGATGCGGCTTGCCTTTCGCCCAATGAAGTAAGAAGCGGACGTTTGGCAAAAAAAAAAAAAAAAAATACGTCTAAGGCTCCAGTTGAACAAATTTCAGTTCTAGTTGACTGGTACTAGACGGGATTATTGAAATTGAGCTCGGACATGCACTCGTGGGGTGAGGTGACCAAGCCACGACTTACTACGTTTGCATACGCACGTACAATATCCGGTGTTTCGGAGACCAAGGGAAGTGCCCCGGTCTTCGTTTTGTATCGCTCGAGAATGAGTGTATTGTACGTTCGTGAAAAGTCAGATTAATCGAAAACGCAAGCAGCGCGTTCGGTCGTGGCGTGATAGCACATGATGAAGCTGCTCAGTCGAAACTGAAACTGAGTGGCCAACTAGTTCCCAGAGTGCACTGCGTGGTATTTCGCCGCGTTGGGGCGCGTCGGTTTTGGAAGAAGTCCAATGTTTGTACTTCTGATTTATAGGTCACGCATAAACGATATTTATATAAACTATTTACAGGCATCAACTTTAAACGTTTAAAGAGAGGTTCGCTAGGGTGATCGTATGACACGTTACAAATACTTAACAATATTTTCTTTTGTATCACAAGTATTTTGTTTAAATTTGTATTCGTGGTAGTACCCCAGACTAAGAAGGAGTAATGGCTCTGGGAGAGAAATAATGCATTATAAATAATTAATTTTACATTTGTGGGCAAAATATGGCGATGACGATACATTAAGCCTGCGACTCGTGACAATTTTACCGAAATATAATTTACGTGTTCATCCCAACTCATTCGATCCGTGGATATAATGCCAAGTGTCTTAAAACTAGAGAGAATCTCTATTTTGGTTCCATTTAAAACAATATCACTAGTTATATAATCATTCTTACTTTTTGGGCGAAATAAAATTGCTTTTGTTTTGTTATCATTTATTTTTAAAGCATTACATTGACTCCAAGTAGCGAGGTCTTTCAACGTTTGATTTGCCTTTATTGCTAGTTCCTGACAGCAGTTACCGGTAAAAAATAAACTTGTATCATCAGCGTAAATTACATATTTAACGCTTTTATTAATATTCACAATATCGTTAACATATAAATTAAAAAGGAAGGGACCTAATATGCTTCCTTGTGGAAAGCCAGATAGAATGGGTTTAATATCAGATGAATAACCATTTATATGAACGTACTGTTTACGATGTGCGAGATAAGATGTTATGAGAGTTGATGCATGTCCACGAAATCCATACATTTGTAATTTTTTTAGTGGCAGACTGTGATTTAAGTGATCGAATGCTTTGCTAAAATCAATAAAAATACCAAGAGTCATTTTTTTTTTCTTCAAAGCTTTTCAAGATGTATTCTTTTTGCTCCAGAAGTGCCAATTCTGTGGAACGGTGTTTGCGAAACCCAAACTGTGATGGAGTGATTAAACCGTGTTTATCTGCGAAATGTACCATACGCGAAAGTAGAATTTTTTCGAGGCCTTTTGAAAACACTGATAAAATTGAGATTGGCCTGTAGTTACCTACATCATTCTTGTCACCTTTTTTATAAAGAACGCTAACTTTCGCAATCTGCATTTTTTGGGGAAATACCCCATTGTACAAGCACAAATTAAAGATATACGTCAAACAGGGCGATATGAGATCTAAAACGTATTTTATCGGACCTATTTGTAACTCTTCAGCGTCGCAGCTACTACTATTCTTTAGTGATAAAAATGCTTGTGTCACCTGATTATCAGTTACTGGCTGAAGAAAGATGGAGCTACTACTTCTGTGTTCGACATACGCGCAAGCATTTGTATCGGGATCATCTCTTGATAGGTTTACAACATAATCATTGAAAGCGTTTGCTAGTGCTTCATCCGTTAGGTCCGTATCATTCAGGCGTATTTTTTGGATATGTTTTATGTTATGTGAACGATTTAGAACATTGGTAAGCTTTCTCCATGTGACGTCTGTCCTCATTGATGACGATATAAAGTAGTTACTAAAGTACCTTGCTCTAGCTGTTTTTAGTTCCTTAGTTCAGGTTCAGGTTTAGTTCAGGGAGGTATGGGCTGGGCATCGTTCCAAGTTAGAGAGGCGATCTGTGAGTTGAAATCCGTACAATGGCTTGACTCAAAGGAGCATGCACGATGGGCGAGAAAGGTATATAAGCACCTCTATGTGAAAAGTCTGAAGACTAGATGGACAAACCGAACCCGAAAACTGAAATTCAAATACCAGCAGTCAAGTGCTGGGGCAGCGCAGACTACCTCCGTAAAAAAGGAAGTAAAAAGAGCCGAGAGAAAAATGTGAGAGGAAAGAATGCAGGGGATGGAAGCAGGAAATAAGGGAGGAACATCGGTATGATAATTCACGGGGGAGCTCGTTGTTATTTGAGGCCGGAACCGGAGTATTGAGGACTAGGACAGATAGGACAAAGTATGAGAAAATGTATATCCGGTGTGCTGTATGCCAAGGGGAACATTTGGTTTTGAAGTGCACAGGGCTTGCTCGCGCCCTCTCCCAGAGGGGGCGACGGATTTAGCGGGGGCGCTGATGTGCGCAGACGAGAATAGAAGAATGAAGATAATTACATTGTAATAACGAAGAGGAGATTAGAAGACTGTTGGAAATTATCTATGAATAATTTAATGACGTACAACTAACTGACACAGCTGAGAACAGGCGGGACACAAATATTGGAACTCCCTCCCGCATGGCCCCGGCCCAAAGTCTCCACCCTGTCTACCAGTGGGCCCGGTGCTGGGTAACACCGACTAGGTTTGACCCACAGAGTTATTGCAATAAACGCTAGAGGTCAGGGGGCGCTAGTGTGCTGTTGCATTTTGAAGCAGACAGCAAGCAGCCTAAATTTGACTTCCAGTAATGCATTCCTACGGGAAAACACAAATGTGGTTTCTCTTCGCGCTCCATTATATGAGCAAATTCTGCTTAGTGTTGTGACAGAATAAGAAGTTTTGGACGTTTTACAATCAGATGTACAAAAATATGTGTCCGTTAAAGCGTTTTTCTTTGAAATTCGTGGCGTTGAAAACTGCGCTAAAATAGCCCATTGCCTATGTATAATACGTGTTGACGTTTGCTATTCTAGGCACGTATGAAGCACGCAGAGTGAATCAGCTTGACAAAACACCAAAAGGATGCTAATATATGCCAAATCAAACAACCAAAACAGACAACAAGAACGGAGTTATGGAACGAAGAACACGCACTGGATAAGTAACAAGTGCATTAGTAAGAAACTGTGTTTCCGTCATCTGGATGCTATTACTATAGATTGAATAAAACCTACGCACTTTTTAATTGTTCTTTTAGAGCGCAACTCTTACCGCTCATTCACACTGGAAGCGGATCCGCGTTCGCAAAGCGGTTGCGAACGCGCGCGCACTTGATGTCATCGAGTGCGCGTGCAATTGTACTGGATCTTTATACAACCGCGTTCGCAACCGCTCTGCGAACGCGGATCCGCTTCCAGTGTGAATGAGCGGTTAGGGCCCCCGGTTGTGGGTTGAGCAGCGTCACCTTCGGCGCCGACGTCGGCGTAACCGAGCGTTGCATTTTGGGACGTGTGACGTCACACGTTACGTCACGAGGATTACCCTCACGAAGGAAACACCCACGAGGGTTATCGGCACGAGGGCGCCCTTACGGGGGAAACCCTCAAAAGGGTTATCCTCACGAGAGTAACCCTCACGGGTAAGTCACGTTACTCTTACGGGAGAGAATTGGGCAACCCTTGTGAGGGTTACTCTCTCGAGGGTAACCCCCGTGAGGGTTACACCAGTAAAGGTTACCCTCATGAGGGTTACCCCCGTGAGGGTTACCCCCGTGAGAGTTACCCTCACGAGGGTTACTCTCGTGAAAGTAACTTTCACGGGGGTAACCCTCCTGAGGGTTACCCTTACGAGGGTAACCCGTGTAACCCCTGTGAGGGTATACCCTCACCCCATGAGGGTAACCTTTACGGGGGTAACCCTCACGGGCGTTACGCTCACGTGGGTAACCCTCACGGGGGTTACCCTCACAGAAGTAACCCTCACGAGGGTTACCCTCTCGAAGATTACTATCACGACGGTAACACTCACGAAAATTACCCTTACGAGGGTAATCCTCACGAGGGTAGCCCCGTGAGGGTTACCCCCTGAGGGTAAAAATAGTACATCTCTCTACTTGGATTAAAATTAGCACAATGTTTTATTTTGACGAAAAATAGTACGCACTCACGAAAATTACCCATACAAGGGTAACCTTTACAAGGTAGCCCCCGTGAGGATTACCCCCGTGAGGGTAACCCTTAAAAGGGTTATCTTCGTGAGGGTCACGAGGGTAACGTCAAAACGTTACCCTCGTGACGCCACATGTGTCGTCATTATGGGAAACACGGGACGTCACGTGACGTATGACGTCAGCGGGTCTAACATTGTCAATATTTCCGCTAAATTTAGCGGGGAAGGAGGAGGCGCATACCCTTCCCCCGTACCCTCCCTACTCCTCCTCAAGAGCTGCGTTCCAATTCGTCGTTGCAGAGAATTGTAAACTGTTTTCATGTTTTTTGCTTGAATTGATAGCTTGTATTGACATATGATGCTGTACAACATAGACCTGGGCCTTAATTTGTTCTAAATTAAACATCGCTCAGGTAGTAAAAAAAAAGCTATTAACTAAATAAATTACACTTTTATAATGCGAATAAAGCTACATCGCACCCGTTACGAGTAAAGAAACTACGCTGATTTCTATTATTCCCTGGCGAAGAGAAAAATGTCACGTACGCTTACCCATAGGAATGCACAGGAAGACTGCAAAAGTACTGCTTTCTGTCTGCTTCAATCTGCAACCGGAAGTCCCGTAGATATTAGCGCCAGCTGAGCCTCTAGCGTTTATTGTAATACGTAACGCTATGGTTTGACCAGAGGAAAATTGGCGACTCCCTCGCCGGGTGGAAACGGCTGTGGGTGATGTTGCTAGTTTTTTGTTTTTTTTCCCGATCCCTCAAAGGTCATCCTGGTGATATCCCACACTGCCGGGCAGAAGGGAAGCAAGTTGGCCAAGAAGGGCGAAGGCAGAAATCATACTTTTGGTTTTTAGTTTCTAGGCTAGGTGGCGCAAGCTACCGCCTGATATAAAGGGTGCAGCCGTTAGCATCCATCCATCCATCCGGCTTGAAAGTTCGGCTGGCCACTATGATCAGGCAATGTGCTGCCATTATTTAGTGTGCCAAAAATAATCCCTGGAGAAGGGGAACAAGAGGAACAATGGACAAACACAAATCTTTAGACACCTAGGTGCTTGGATGAAACAGAGCGGATATACACTCACAGGCACACAAGAAGGAAACAGACTCGCCGCAGTGTTCCCTTCTTAACTGACAACAACTGGACTGGACAACAACGGCCTTCTTTCTGCCTCCCAGCATGGTTTTAGGCCCAATCGAAGCTGTGAGTCAGCTCTCGCTACTATTGTTCACCACATAAGCAATAACCTGGATAACCGTTCCCCAACTGATATCATTCAACTAGACCTGTGCAACGCCTTTGATTCCCTCGACCACTCTATCCTCCTCCAGAAAATCGCTCAATCCGGTATTCGTGGCCCCCTGCTGCTCTGGCTGAGCCTCTTTCTTATCGGTCGCTCCCACCGTGTATTGTTCCATGGGAGGGCCTCCGATGAGTTCGCTGTCACCTCAGGGGTACCCCAAGGCTCAGTACTGGGGCCCACATTATTCCTCTTGTATGTGAACGACATGCCTTCATCGCAAGAGTGTCTGCTGGTGCAATATGCAGACGACACCACCATTCTGGCCCCAGCAGACGTACCCTCCTCCACGCCGGGTGTCCAGAGTCTCCTGGACCAGATTGACTGCTGGGCAAGAACGAACTGCCTCTCAATTAGCTTCCACGAAAGTGCTGCAATGCGAGTTTCCAAAAGCCGTTGCACCGTTCCTCCTGCATACTACTTGTCAGGCTCTCCCATTCCTAGAGTTCAGTCTCTCCCAATCCTTGGGGTTGTGTTCAGTTCAACTCTGGACTTCTCACCTCAGATTGCAGAGCTTCTTCGTGGAGGTGTTCCTCCCGCGTGGGACTGTTCTGCTTGCTTGTGTGTTCTGCCCACCCAATCGCCGCGAAGAATCGTACTCACTCTTGGACGCTTCGCTCTCTCGCGTGAGATTCGAGTGCTACAAGGATGTCTTCCTCCTTGGCGACTTCAACTCCCACATTGACTGGTGGAGCCGCCAAGAACCTTATCCTAGCGACCTCACCGATGATATCCTCCTTGACGTCACATCTGCTGTGGGCCTCCAACAAGTGTGCCGCTTTGCCACCTACCAAGCCCAGCTTGCGCAGGGCCGTGCCTCATCATTTCTCGATCTGGGTTTTACCACAGACATCACTCGGATGCTCTCCTGTGACGTGTATCCTGGCCTGTCCGGGAGCGACCACCAAGCAATAGAGGTTGAGTATGCCACTTGTCTCCCTCTGAAAGGCCGGTTCGCGCGGACTATGTGGAACTTTTATCGGACCGACCATGCCCATATGGCTAAGTTAGCACATCTTGCACCCTGGTGTCTTACCACTGGGGACGATTGCGCTGACAACTACGATCTCTGGTGCGACTTTGTTGGCGCCATCCAGAAAGAAAGCGTGCCCTGCTCGCGTAGTTCCACACGAAGGAAGAGGTCCCCTTGGATCACCCCCGAAATCAGGAAAATGGCTGGCCAGAAACGAGCCCTCTTCAAACGTGCCGCTCGTGCACAATGCCAGATTTCACTTCAGAGGGCTAAAGATTTGCAGCGCTCAATCAAGTCTTCCATCTCTCGTGCTCACAGTGCTTACGCCCACACCATCTCTATGAAGGCAAAAAAGGACCCTAAGCTGTTCTGGCAGTATTTCAATGGGCTTCAGTCTAGCCGACAGCGTCCCTGTTTCTCCAGAGACCATCACCCCATCACGTCCCCCAGGGACATAGCCCAACTCTTCGCTTCACGGTTCTCCTCTGCTTTCAGCCACAACTCCTCTACTCCAGATCCCGACCTTCTTGTGCAGACTATCGAAGCTTCCACCTCCCAACCTGTAACCTGCCTTCCAAATTTGTGCTTGTCTCTCGACGACCTGCATGAAGCTGCCCGACTGATCCGGCCCTCCCACTGTGCTGGGCCTGACCTGCTCGCCCCTACTTTCAAGTCCCTATTCCCTTACCTATCTTTCTCCTTGCTCTCACTTTTCCAATCCTTTCTCGACCACTCCTACGTGCCCTCCGCGTGGAAGAAGGCCCTTGTGACACCAGTTCACAAGGGTAAAGGGAAACCTCTCAACGACCCTTCCAGCTACAGGCCCATCTCTATTACTTCTATCCTCTGCCGCACTTTCGAACGCACCATCAACCAGCACCTTCTTCGCTTTCGGGACAACAACGGCCTTCTTTCTGCCTCCCAGCATGGTTTTAGGCCCAATCGAAGCTGTGAGTCAGCTCTCGCTACTATTGTTCACCACATAGGCAATAACCTGGATAACCTTTCCCCAAGTGATATCATTCAACTAGACCTGTGCAACGCCTTTGATTCCCTCGACCACTGTATCCTCCTCCAGAAAATCGCTCAATCCGGTATGTATTCGTGGCCCCCTGCTACTCTGGCTGAGCCGCTTTCTTATCGGTCGCTCCCACCGTGTATTGTTCCATGGGAAGGCCTCCGATGAGTTCGCTGTCACCTCAGGGGTACCCCAAGGCTCAGTACTGGGGCCCGCATTATTCCTCTTGTATGTGAACGACATGCCTTCATCGCAAGAGTGTCTGCTGGTGCAATATGCAGACGACACCACCATTCTGGCCCCAGCAGACGTACCCTCCTCCACGCCGGGTGTCCAGAGACTCCTGGACCAGATTGACTGCTGGGCAAGAACGAACTGCCTCTCAATTAGCTTCCACAAAAGTGCTGCAATGCGAGTCTCCAACAGCCGTTCCACCGTTCCTCCTGCATACTACTTGTCAGGCTCTCCCATCCCTAGTGTTCAGTCTCTCCCAATCCTTGGGGTTGTGTTCATTTCAACTCTGGACTTCTCACCTCAGATTGCAGAGACTGTGTCCAGGGCCCGGCGGACTCTTGGCTTTGTCACACGTGTCTCAAGGAACTGGAGACATGAAACTTTCCGCGCTCTCTACACTGCCTTAGTCCTGCCTCGTCTGGAATACTGCTGCTCCGTGTGGGGACCCTTCCAGGCTCACCTCATCGACAGGCTGGAGGGCGTGCAGCGCCGGGCTACTCGAACACTTCATTCTCGGATGTTGGGCCGGCAAGTTCCTGTGCCGCCATATGAAGCTCGCCTTAGGGCCCTTGGGTGGCAAAGCCTCTACCACCGCCGGACAGTGGCTCGGGTTGGGCTCCTTTGTAGGTTGCTCGACGGGTCCATGAGTGATACCCACCTCCACTCATGCATCAGGATCGGGAAGCGATCCGGGCAGCCAGAACTCCTGCACGCCCGAACAGTGCGCCACTCGCACTCCGTACTCCCCGCCGCCCTCAGAGACTTTCTTGCGGCCCCCCTGTCGATTCGATCTCCACTCCCCAACAACCGTGACGAGTCCGCTGCCTTGCGCCGTGCATTTTCGCGGTCAAAGCACCTAAACTGATTCTACGCCATGATCAGTGTTCGGTTTCATTTTGTTTTTATTTGTTCTCTGTTATTGTTGTTTGTTTTGTTATTTCATGCCCCGGGTGGTTGGCTGACAGGCACTCTAGTGTACGGGCTCTCGCCTTTCTGTCATCGCCTCGCAAGCCACCCGGGGTTACATCGCTCTTGCAAATAAAGATTATTATTATTATTATTATTAACTGTGCGCCTGTGAGTTTGACTGTATAGATTGACATTCCAAATTGGTACACTACGGATAAAGTAAATGACAACCACGTCACCCGCAAGACGAGCGACCAAAACCGAAGGCGCAGTTCAAGTTTGTGACTGAAAGTTACGTGTTGGCACCTTCGCACGAAACGGCGACTTTGTTTTCGCTGCTTCGTTCTTACATCGGCGATTGAGTAGGTTGTCGCATTTCTGTTCGCGACGCTGTCCACATCGGCGATGGAGTCGTTTGTCGCGTCATCGTTGGCGATGCGGTCTACATCAACGATTGAGTCGCTTGTCACGCCATCGCTGCCGACGTTGCCCGCCATCGCGTCCCTTATCGCGTCTTCGGCAGCAGCAGTAGCGAACGTTTGCTTCGGCGGTAGCGGCAGTCTTCGACACGACGTTCTCTCGTTTAAGGCCTTTCGGCAAAGTTGAAAGCAAATACTGTTAACTTTATTTTCGCGGCCTCGATATTTCGCACATTTTACGAAGTGTGGGTTTCGGGAATATTTATTTATTTTACCCTCAGGGCACAAGGCATTACAGAGGGGAGTGGGAACAATAGTAATAAGAATACAAACGAGACAAAATATAAAATACTTAAAGAACAAAGAACACGAAACTGGCAATAGATGTGCAAAAAAAGTGCGTGGTCATTAATTGACGTGAGCGATGCGGCTAAGCGGTTCCAGTCTTCGGAAGTTTTGGGAATAAAAGAGTCATAATAAACGTTAGACTGGCAAAATGGGACACCTACTTTGTCACGATGATCAAGGCGTGCTGAAACAAAGTAAGGGGGGGGGGGGGGGCTGGATGATTCATTGATTTAAGCTAAGAAATGTGGTGATAGATATTATTAAAAGACAAATACGAGAGACTTTGCGACGATGTGTGAGGCTTGGGAGTAAGAAAACTATCTTTCAATGATGTTGCGCTCGCGGTTCGGTTATAATTGGCCATTATGAAGCATGCAGCTCTATTCTGAATACCTTCAAGTGAATCAACGAGGTAAAGGGTAGAGGGATTCCAAATGGAAGCTGCATACTCTAGCTTGGACCTAACTGGTGTTTTCTAAATGATGGGCAGAATATCTCGCGATTTGGAGGGCTACGCTTACGACAGGATAATTTAGTTCCGTGATCTGTTTTGCCGATATTTCTCAAATCCGTGAAGAAAAGGTCCTCGCGAAAATTAAGTCGTTTACAGTGTACTTAGAGCAACTTGTTGCATCAAGAAGCGGAGGCCAGTAGCCGGTATAGTGCCCGAAAAGCGTCTTTCCAGATGCGTTTTTTTATTACTGTGTAAGCAGAAAGGCGTGAAAAAATAATTTCCCAAACAGGACTAGATTTCTTTTTTTTTTTTTTTGCTGCAAAAATACAGCTGTCAACAAAATATGCATCAATGCAACCTAAAAATCGTTATAAAACGTCCGGAAGAAAACAGAACAACACGAAAAATGCCGCTTCTTGATGCAAAAGGAATTGAATGACGAAGCAGGGTGAGCTTGGCGGTACGGACGCTCGTGCAAAGGTTAGGGAGGTGCTGTTAAGATAAAACGGGGAAAGCTGCATTGCCATTGTTGAAAACGGAGCAGGCTTCATTTACATGAATACGGGCGTGGTGGCTCATTGTTCTACTGTTCTCGTACTTGCGGCCTACCAACTTCAAAAGCTTCCTCACAGCACACAACTCCCCCCGCTTTTTTTTTTTCTTCTTTTTTAATTTGCGGATATATTTCCACATAGGGAGCAGAGATAAAGGCGTAATGCCTGACAGAGCCTCTGCCCCCTACAGTTCAGCATAATATATGGAAAAAAAATGCATGCGGTACAGCATAAAATAAAACTAGACAAAAACAATCAGAAAGTATCAAGAAACTTCAACAACCTATGGCCATGAATAATCTTCGCTAACGGCAGCAAATAATATTAAACGCATAAAATGAAAATAATACTAATAACAACAGCCCCCCCCCCCCCAATATGTCATAAAAACAAAATTC
Organism: Ixodes scapularis; assembly: GCF_016920785.2. Classification (NCBI taxonomy): domain Eukaryota; kingdom Metazoa; phylum Arthropoda; class Arachnida; order Ixodida; family Ixodidae; genus Ixodes; species Ixodes scapularis. The sequence continues at coordinate 2,519,942 of NW_024609884.1, read as the reverse complement.
ACTTTTATATTTTCAGTTATGCAATAAAAATTTCAGATAGTACCATTCAAATAGTCACAATAGTGTGACACTTCAAATAAACTGTCATGAAGCTAAAAAAAAAAAAAAAAAATCTAATATCAGAAAATTATCTAAAAAAGCAGCAAAAGCTTTTTAACATTTACTAATGTCAAAAACAACATTAGGCTTCGAAGTGCGTATCAAAAGTATAAGAGGCCTCAAGTTGATGAAAAAGCAATACCACTTCCCACCAGGAATCTTCTGCATTCATTTTTGAATTTATAAAAAGGTTTGTTAAAGTTTATATGTATATCTTTTCTATTTAAAGTTTTCGTTACCTGAAAGGTTATTGTTAGCCGGCCATAGTTCATCCTTATTAGCCCCGAGAGGAGCCCCCTTACGGCGAACCGGGGTGACGTCACGGCAAGGAGAGAATTTTTCCCCGACTGGCCCCGCTCGCCCTGTGGAGGCTGTGACGACGCTAGCTGTCGGCGCGCTCGTTTCTATTTAATTTTTCTTTGGCGTGTTTTTCGTAGGAAGTGTAAATTTTTACATGTGCCTTTGTTGACGTATGGCCTGTAGCTACAAGCGGAACTTCAACCAACATTTTAAGCATGGTTGACAGGGCAGGCAACGCATAAATCGCAGCTGGTATATGAAAATAAAGAAATATGGCCACGATTCTAAGAGCATCACTATAGATTTACATCTCGCACAATAAATGCTGCTGATGGTCTGAATGAATTGGCAGGTTATGTATACTATTTTTTTTTGTATCTGTTTTTAAACAAGATCGCCGAAGCAGAAAAGCTGCATGCTGCTCGAGCAACATGCTACATACAGTATGGACCATGGGGAGAGAATCACAAGTAAGACAGCCCAAGTGCAGGGGCAAAGTAAAAAAACAAGGAACATTTATTATATGCATTGCTCGCATTTGACCTTTGCTGGATTCGGATAGTATTTCAATGGACTACACGGGTGGTATCTGTGGACTTGTTTATATCAACCCTCAAGTAATATATAACAAACGTAAGCGAAGGTGTCTAGCTCGTTATTAGTCCCTTTAGCCCTAAAATTGAGATTTTACTTAAATCAAATTGTTCTGAAGCTAAAATACCTGAAGCTTTTCTCACGCAGACTGTCGCCCTTCACAGGTTCCACATTTTCTGCTACCAGTGCTGCATCTAACACTGGACAGACGTTCGAATGCTTGCTTTTACTCCTGTTTTCCTCTGTTGTCAGAGAGTCCAGCTGTAGGGAGTTTGGAGGCTGAGGAAGCTTTTGGGGACCTACAGCAGTGTCTCTTTTCATTGGAAATTTTCCGAATACCCAAGGCTGGAATAAAAATGCCAGGAAAAAGTATAAACATTCCAAATTACGGCACTATTGCTGTGCATATTTTGGGCAGTTCAATACATATCATACAGGCAACTGGGGGCAATTCGGCCGTTTTTGCTGCTACCATACAAACTAATTTCCAGTAATTGTGCATCTTTTAAGTCTAAGAAATATGTTTGCATACGTTAATTCACGAAGAAGCTACATTTATGTAAACCAACCCTGTTCCACGAGCACTTCAAAGATAATCAGACACAAGGCCTTTGAAACATCTGCGAACCAGCGCATGCAGGGTGGCAGCGCGAAGTCGGGGTCGCGAGCTAATTTGCCGACCACCCAAAGGCCCATGATATAAATGCCACTTCAAATGCCTTGAAAGCGGGATGTAATATCGTCCTAAATCATGAACATGCAAGGAACAGAATTCCAGCGTCTGAAACCCTTGCGCCACCGCTTCACCGACCCCTCGCAAAATTGCCTTGTGTCGTGTGGACGGACGGGGAGGTTCATAGGCGGAATTGCCTCCGCCGATAGCTTTCGGGATTTTCAACCCAATTTTAAAGGTAAAAGGGACAAGCAGGCTTATAAAATGTACGGAAGCACTTTAATATCGGCGTAGCTCAACGTCTCGTACACCGGGTAAACGAAGTCCAGCTCCTCGAAGAGCTTGCGGCACGCAACGCCAAATCAGGAAACCGGTGTTGGGAAGCGAGCCGATGCGAGATCGCGGAGCGGAGTCATCGCCCTGACGTCACGGTACACCTCACCCAATCAGGGCGCGGCGACCGCAGCGACGCTTGTGTTCTTTCGCTTTTGGTCTCGAAGGGCGTACACACTCAAGCTGTCAGTTGGCGTAATATACAATTTGTTCACATAAATCCATTGCAAGAGTTTGAAGTGGTATATCTGGTCTGCTTTGAGTGTATTATATTTTATGAAGAGTGGTTGTGTACATAAATTTCTTTTATCACCTTTAAAAATTTTCGCACATACGTAATATTTTGTTTTTCTGCAAGATGACTAGCTTATATAGTTCGAAGCTGTAGTTGCTCCCCAAGTTAAGATTCCATAGCTGGTTTTAGAGTAAAATAGGGAATAGTATAATGTTTGTTTTAGCCAGATGGGTAGTAGATTTTGTATTTTATATATGCTACCAGTAACGCGCGATAATTCTGCTTTCAGTTTGTTAATATGAGTATTCCATGAGAGGTCCTCTGTGACCCATACGCCCAGAAATTTTTGTTCCACGACTTGTTCCAGCAAGGTATCCTTCAAATAATATGTTGATACAGCTACAGCCTCGCCTATTGACCGGCTTCAAAAATAACATGCTTGGTTTAAGCTAGTATTTAAACTTAAACGATTGATTTGTGACCATCTTCATAGTTTTAATAGGTAAGTATTAGCTGACAGCCTCTAAGCATTTTTTTTTTTGCCACTCCCGTAAAAATGACATAGGTATCATCGGCGTATATTATTAGCTCAGGGGAGACTGGAATTTTAGTTGTATCGTTGATGTACGAAAGAAATAGCAGAGGGCCTGAAATAGAACCATGAGGAACACCATACTGTATCTTCATTTTTCGAGATGACTGATTATTTATACATACATATAGTGGTAACGGTCACTGAGATACAGTGTTACTCTACCTTAACGCCACTCCTCGTACCCCACGGTTTTCTAGCTTTTTCAATAAAATATTGTGTTGTACAGTATCAAATGATTTTCTTAAGTCTAAAAATAAACCAAGCGTGAACAATTTGTTTTCAATATTTTCAACAATTTTATCTTTTATGTCAACTAGCGCTAGTTCCGCAGATTTTTTTTTCTTCTGAAGTCCATATCGAGCCGGTGTTCCTATTTGATGTTTCTGAAGAAAGGACCGTTAGCCTATCATTTATGACTCGCACGAAAATGTTTTGAAAATGCTGGGAGCACAGAGATTGGTCTGTAATTATTAATTATATTTTCTCCGCCTCCCTTGTACACGGGAGTATCTTTGGCTATTTTTAAATCATCAGGAAAGTCTCCAGACGGGAGCATATTATTAACTATATGTGATAAAACAAAACTAATTATGCTCGTCGTGTGCTTAATCGGTAAAGCCTTGATTTCATCATCTTCAGCAGAGACATTATTTTCTAAACTTCGAATAATTTTTGAGGTAGCACTGCCTTACCAAAGCGTCAAGGCCAGACAAAACAAAGATTGCTTTAGAGACCATGTGTCTGCTGTGTTCCATGGGCGCCGCCATGTTTGTTTATGCTGACGCAATGGCACTGTAAAAGGGGGCTCCGTTTTCCTTTTTTTTTTTTCTTTTTTAGAAATTTTCGCTTTCGCACATATCGTTGTGCAAGAACGGCGGATAGGCATAGTCACGAAGCTCCAAGAACAACACTATTGCCAAGAGTGCTGTAAAGAGCAAAAACCTTGTTTTATGCGCAGCCCCTCTCTTAACAAGAGCCTGCGCTTCAGATTATTATTTCACATTTTTATCGCTGGGGGCTAGGATTTCGGGCACTGGTCTATAGGCAACCTGCAATGCTGTTTGGTTTGGCGCTATCTAGCGACTGAAGCAAGAAACATTGGGTATGCCTGGGAGTGGCAGCTGCATTGTTCAAACGCGAGCTATTACTCTGATGGCGAAGCCTAGTGTCTGAAGCAGGAAATACTGGTTAGGCCAGGAAGCCGTGATCGCATAACATGCAAGTACGGCGGAAGCTGCGGCCTGGCGTGCCAATCGGAACGTGACTACGTATCACCGGAGTGCTCTTTTACTGCGAAGAAGTATCAGGCTTTTCGCTGCGTCATGCTCCAATATGTGTGCGTTGCGCTCGTAAGATATCGAAGCCGTCGGCACGCAGTGGGGGGCTTATCGTTCACCCTTTGCCAAGTTACACCGAGGCAGGACCTTGGGATATCACTCTATTGGCGCCGCCTGGCTGTTACCCGCAAGCTTACTGTCACAAAAAATTAAGCATAAAAAAAAAAAAAAATCTCGATGCTGAAAAATTAGAGCAATTGTCCACGCACAAACACTAGGGACCCATACATAGGGCGAGGGTAATTCTGAACAATCACAAAACCAAATCGATTATCCATTAAAGGTTTATAACAAATTCGTGCTATAGAACAAGATGCCGAAGGAAAGAAAGTCTTATTTTTGCTAGGCTGCTTTATCTTGAGTGTGGTCCAAAGACATCAGCGGCATATCCTCGGGGCGATGAGAAGTCGTCAGTCCGAACTCGTCTTTCCGTCACTTGGAGAAATGACATGGCGCACCACACAGATACTACACGCCGAATGTGGAAACGAATTTTACATACCTTTGCGCCTATGCGTAGTGAGAATATGAAGGCTCTTCGGAGTTCCTTATGCGTGCAACGAAAATATTAATCTAATAACGAATAGACCTATTGCTTTATTACCCAAGTATCAAGGAGAATGCAGGGATTGGTGTTCCACGCGCTACACGCGCACGCCTTCCCCGTTTAAAAGATTTTAAGTAACTAACCAAAATAAAGCGTTGACGAACGCGCGTGGAAGATTCAGTTAGTGTTAGGCATTTGCTTGAAAAAGTTCCTACTGCCGAGGCCAGCACGTGCGGCGCGTGAAACACCACTCCCTGCATTCTCCTTGGTGCTCGGGTATCAAAGCAGGAAGCAAGACGGACTCCATCGCACCCGTGAGTGATCATCGAGACGGGCGTCTGGATGGAGGCAAATTTCACGAAGTGAGGGAAACTTTGCCAAAAATAGGGGGAAATTTTAGGCGTCCAATGAAAGGGGGAGAAACGTGAAACGCCCGTCACGTCTGCGCTACAGGCGGTCGCCCTCTGTCCGGAGGCCATAATAGAGCTCCGCTATACGAAGAAACCGCCACTGCGCCTGAGCGCCGATGGCCTTCGCTTTAGAGTTCCGGGTAGCGGAAAGGCTTAGCGGAGGGGGAAACACGGTCTACTGAAACTCGCTATTGTCTCCTGAAGTCAAGATCCTAGCGACTGTGCGCGTAACAACGGCGGATGCTGAGCGTTCGTTCTCTTCACTACGGCGGTTGAAAACATAGCCGAGAGCGTCCACCTCTTCCCGGTGTCTGTATGGCGGCGGGTGTTTTCCTTACGACAGGCTTTCCAGATGTCATGCAGCTGTCCCACCCTCGCTCCTTCTAGATCAGGGGTCTCAAACACGCGGCCCGCAAGCCGCATGCGGCCCGTGACTTGCTGAGACGCGGCCCGCAGGAAACCGACTACTAGTACCGGTTCCCATATTTCCAGCGCTAGAAATGGCCTGCGCCATTGTGATCTCATCTCGTCGATTGATTTCCGCTCGAAAAGTGGTCTGCTCTTTCAACGTGTTCACATACTGCTACTAGGCTGCAAGCGCGAGCTATTCGCATGAGGATGCATCTCGGTTGCGCGCAGTCCCGATCAGCAGGAGAAACTGTCCGAGATAAAGCTACGAGTTTAGATTCTCGCCTTCAACAAAATACCACCATTAAACGACAATTATTTGTTTCGAGTGTTGTAATAAAAGTCGTCAGGAAACCTAAAGCTGTCAAATTAACTTGTTTTTTTTTTTTTTTTTTTTTTTTAGAGGCATGTGAAGTTGGGTAATTCCTGAGTGAATTGAGCAACTTGAAAAACAGCGTACTTGCTCTCTTGTTCTATTAAGAAGCCAGCACGTTGGTGGGGTGGTGTCTATTTAATTCTTGTGATCAGATCAGGTCAGGGCCCAAAGTAATCATAGAAACAAATCAAACTTTAAACCTGTCATCGGCAAAACTGAGCTTACAAAAAAGAATAAAGCACGAGGTCTTGTCTCCTTAAAAAAAATTCCAGATTTTCTTTGCATATTTCATGTGCTTCATTTTTATTCAATATATGTTTATCTGATGAATAAACATTTGAGACCCGCTAATCTGGAACAAGTGAGTGAGGTTTTTCAAGAGTTACTTTAATAAGTGTTGCGGGGACAAATAAGCAGGTGCTGTAAAAGTACCAAGTATTTTTTTTTTTATTTAAAACATTGTTTAGGTAGAAGTTCTTACCCAATAAGAACTCCCGTAAAGTTCTATGTTTCGAATACCTTCCGATAAAAGTCACCTCTCATCTCCATTCTTATTCCTCGTCGGGACTCATCTACAGCTTGCACATATTCCTTCTTCACTTTCCCCTCCTTAAACATAACACGCAATCACACACACACACACACACACACACACACACACACACACACACACACACACACACACACACACACACACACACACACACACACACACACACACACACACACACACACACACACACACACACACACACACCACACCACACACACACACACAGACACACACACACACACAGACACACACACACACAGACACACACACACACACACAGACACACACACACACACACACACACACACACACACATTGTACAAGACAGGCAGGCAGAAATGCTGTGTTCGACGATGAGGATTAATGCAAAGTTGTATCTACAAAAAAATTAATATAATATATATTATATTAATTTTCTCTCTCTCTCTCTCTATATATATATATATATATATATATAGAGAGAGAGAGAGAGAGAGAGAGAGAATAAATATAGTATAAATATAATAAATAAGCCTATAAAGTAGCAAGAGTTCTGCACGGGGGCAGGAGCAACACGAAAAGCCGAACCCGACCAACACCTCCTAGACGGGAGGCACTCACTTGATCGAATGACGTTTTAGCGAACGCCCACGTTTCATCGAACGACACTTTAGCGAATAGTCGGACGCCGCGAAGCGGCGTTTTCGGGTGGGCCAAGTGAGTTCATATTTTTGTAATGAGTTGCCGTAGACTGTCGCCGCGAAGCGGCGTAAAGCGCAGCGCGACGGATGGGTTAACGCGCGCCCCCGTTATTCGCTAAAACGACCATTCGCTCAAATGTCGCCGTTCGCTAAAATGTCATTCGCTCTTGTGATATGGACCCCTCCTAGACAGCTTTCAAAGCCCGCGCGTCCCGTGACATGACGTCACGTCCCGGAGGCCTGCACGGGCGCTGATTGGATGCGAGGGCCGCGTCAGCCTTCGCGTGGGACTATGATAGGAAACCAGTCCCACGGCGAACGCTGACGCGGCACTCGCATTCAACCAGCGCCCGCGCAGGTCTCCGGGACGTGACGTCATGTCACGTGACGCGCGGGCTCTGAAAGCTGTCTAGGAGGTGTTGGCACGGCTTGGGCAGAGTAGCACTCATGTTCTCGCTGTTGCTCGGACTTGTAGCATATTTTCTCCGGGGTTGGGCAGTAGCATGGCGCATTTTGTAAAATTTTTAGATCAAAATACTAACACCTTCATCGTTACGCTTTAAAGAAAAGAGAAAACAAAAGCAAATCTAACTACGACGCCGACAAAAAAAAAAAAAAAAAAAAAAAAGAGAAGAGGGAGAGAAAAGAAAGGTAGTTTTGGGCTTGGAAACCCGACATTGGGAACATCTCACGGACTCTTCAAAAACACGGCCATGCGTTAAAAAAGAGGGCGCCGACGCAAGAAAGGGCACAAAAGCAAGACGAGAAAAGATTTAAAAAAAAAGCTATAATGGTAGCGGTAGCGCGGGATGCCTGCCACCCCGTCGGTCTTTCAAGGCCTTCCCTTCGTTTGTTTACACTCGTTTTTTTTTTTTTTTTTTTTTTTTTTTTTTTTTTTTTTTAGCATAGCTCGATGTATGTTTTGTTTTAGCTTGCGTTGGACCGCAGCGGGGCTCCACATGTCATTCCAGCCAACCCAGGGCAGCGAATGTATCACGTGATTTCGTTCTTCGCGCGTCCCTGGTGCGCCTCTCCGGAAGGTTAGGTGACATAGAACGGCTCGTGGCATCCGCTGCGATCCATCGCGGGGTGAAACGGAGGATTCACGAATCAGCAAGGGTCAGTTCTCCCTTCTATCCCAGGCAGGTTTCCGAAACGGGAGATCGTTTTGTTCTAACGCAGGGCGCCATGGGGCACGCGACGACACGGCCCGTTTGGGGAAGTCAAAAAAAGGCCCTCGCCGACTGTTTTTCCATTGACGGCGTCCCTCGTATGGAGCTTTGTCTGGACAACACAGCGGAGGAACAATGGGAAAACGGTTAATTAATGTGCAGGCGAGCTGGTGTCAATTATTCATGACGATTGAAACCTAAAACTGTGGTTTGAAAAAACGGAACACTCCTGATTGTTGAAGCCTGGGGTGCTATGTTGCGCTTTTTGCACTCCCAGGAGACTTGGAAGAGGGAAGTGACGTCAACGACACAGCAAACGCAGATTGGATGTTGACAGAAGAAAACGAAATCAACACCCAATCTGCGTTTGCTGTGTCGTTGACGTCACTTCCCTCTCCCTAGTCTCCTGGGAGTGCAAAAAGCGCAACATAGCCCCCCTGCCTTCAAGGTCGTGGCGCGGTTGTGGGAGCGCCGAAAAGGTTGTCATGGTCGGCTCCTTTGCTGCACGTATTTTTTTTTTTTTTTTTTTTTTTAGCTGTTGTGCACCAATGCCGTTCACTCGCTGCAACTTTTTTTCCGAGCATGACTGCTGCTACGAAAATCCTAGAGTCCAGTACGAGTTACACCACCGAAAGCTGCCCGAAGCGACAGTCAAATACGATGCTCACCAGCTTCTCAAAAAGAGTCGAGACTTGGATGCAACGGACTTCGCATCAACATCGGAATCTGCAACTCTAAGCATTCGCGAACCGGGGATTCAGCAGACGCTATCGTCTTCAGCAGAATCATCTGATCAATCCGTCAGTGCCGAGCCTTCTTCTATCGCCACTCATCCGAGTGACCTCGGAATATACGCCGGCAAGTCGGTATGAGGGACTATATCGGGATTGTTACCCTTCCGTTGCCCTAGAGCATCCAGGCTGACCCGGCCTAAGAGCCGCAAACAAAACCACGAAACTTCCAAGAGCCGCGCGGGGGGACAAAGTTTTGTTCACAACAGTAAACGAAACTCTAACTGCTTTACATTTATTCGAGTCAGAAGCAGTCCAGCTGTACGTAAGGTAAGACAACCAAACCGCAACCTGTCTTTCGATTTAAAACGCGTTCCATTTCTCTTTTTATCCAAGTGGTCGTGTGATAGGGAGAGAGAAGGGAGAGAAGGCGGGGCGGGTTAGGGGAGGGAGCCGCGAGCCGCACTTTAACACGCGAAGAGCTGCATGCGGCCCGCGAGCCGCAGCTTGGGCACCCCTCGCACTTCTGACTCATGACGATCGAGTTGCGTCTGCTTTGCACAAGCACCAAAATGGAGGCGCCCACAACTAATATGTCGGGGAACGGAGTGCCGATACTTAAACTCGATCGTCATGATTCAAAAGTGCGACTTCCTCAGCATTCGATTCGATGTGAGGAAGCCCATGTAATATTGCTTTGCTTTGTCGCGAACTGTTTAAACATTTGTGGAGGGCGGAAAAACGTTTCCTGCGATATCAGATAGAGCTTCAGATAACTGGCAACCGTGATTTTAAGACACATAGTGGCCAAGTGTCGTTACTCTGAAGCGTAGCTTATTCGGGGACACTAGTTGCCCAAAACTTGTGCGCTTAATATTATTTAAAAGTAATTATTTAATTATTCGAGAGTAATGTTTTAAACGTTTTCTCGTCCTTCCCTCTGAATATTTAGGCCGATGAATTTAATAATTATCAGATAAATACATTACTAGAATTGTTTTTTGTTTTTTTTTTAGACTAGTTAATTTATTTGTCTCTAGGTAGCCGAGTTTTCTTCTCATACACGATGACCACGGGAGGATTGGCCATGTGGCGATAGAGCCCCGGAGGACACGTGGTTGGCTCTGAGAGCTCGCATTGGGTCGCAGGAGCCGTAGCTTTTGTTGTCTGCCAAGTTACGTGGAACGGAGGATACGGTAAACAACTTGGTTTTCATAAATACCTACGTTGCGCCGATTTCGCCATTTCAGAATATGATCACGAGAAATTTGTCCCGCGTATAATTCGCCCCATGGTAGCGACTACACCACGGATCATGAAAATTTGTACCGTCGAAATAATTCCGAAATTGGTTGATTTCCGAGTTTCACGTGCAGCACCCCAATCTCAACAGAGCACGTCAAAGTTCGTTTAATCGAAAGCTTAAGCTCGGAAATAAATTAAAAAAAAAAAAAAATGCGCAGCTTTTCTAACCCTTCCCCCCCTTTCCGGGGGCCCGCCGCAGCCCAGTTATCAAAAATCTTGGGTACGTCAATGCCTGGTTGAAATGGTTCGTGTCCCTTAAACACGAGGGAAACGTTGGGGGCATTTCTCTACTCAATGTGTCAACACAACTTGATATTCTTTCAGTCACTGTGCCTATGCCAGACACTATTGGCCTTCCAGGCTTATTCTCCTCGTGTACCTTGGGTAGCGTGTAGAAGCGGCCAGGCCTGGGGTGCCAGGGCTTTATACAATGGAACATTTCCTTAGTTATCGCAGCGTTGTCTTTCAAGTGGGACAGTATACTGAGAACAACTGACTTGATTCGCGATGATGGATCAATGGAAAGCTTTTTTTGTAAAATGTTGGGTCATTTAGTTTTCGGAGTCCTTCATCATTGTAGTCCTGCGTATTGAGCGCAACTATGTAAGGTATGCGTATGTATTGAGCACAACAAGTAATGAACTTCACTCGCAAACGATCTCTTTCACAGTTCCCATACACATTAGGCACATCATCCCTTAGCGTATGTTCATCCTACGAGTACCTTGGTGTCCATTTTACATCTAACCTTTCATGGGTCACCCATATTAACTCTGTGACCGCTGACGCATTTGGAACGCTCGGTTATATTAAACGTAACTTAAAAGCGGCCCCTAACCATCTCCGCAGACTCGCTTACGAAACATATGTCCGTCCTGAACTCGAATATGCGGCCGCGATTTGGAGCCCTCATCAAAAATACCTAACCACGCACATTGAAAAAGTCCAAACTCGAGCCAGCACGCTTTATAACATCTTCCTATTCATATAGCACGAGTGTCTCTCTCCTAAAACATCAATGTTCCCTGCCGTTGCTTGAAGTGCGTCGAACCATTTTTACTGTGTGCCTAATTCACAAGTTCTATTAAAACAATCGCTTTTCAAGCGTTACTTTCCTTTAACCCCCTAATAGATCACCTCATCGAACCACTAACAGTAAAAGTTTTCAACACCTCATTGGGTCAACCAACGCGTTTAATAACTCAGTTGTACTACGTGGCATCCGCGTATGGAACGCCCTTCCCGAATCCATAGTCACCATTGCCGAGACCACACTGTTCCGTGCTAAACTTGAATCTTATTTTCGAAGCAATGCGCTTCAGCTTAATTCTGTTTCTGCGTAACTTGACAACTTTTTATATCAGTCCAGTGTTTTTTGTTATTGTTTTTTTTTGTTTCTAAATTTGTACTTAGTTGCGTTTTCATTGTATGCTGTGCCTACATGACAACTTTGTGTGAGACCGTATGTGCGTTTGTTCTATTTTCTTTTGTGAATTTATGTGTATAATACCCCCTTTACTCAATGCTCTGGAAAAGAGCCTGTAAGGTCTTGTGAATAAATTAATTAATAAATAAATATGTAACACTACCTTTGTCGGCTGGCTTAGTAACAATGTTGGCTCTGGTACCAAGACTTCTTATGCAATTGTTTTCGGAAAGTAAAAAATTGTATTTCAAAGCAGTTTTTTTTTTTTTTTTTTCTAAAATGACACTATAATTTTCCGCTGGACCACCTCTATGTGTATATCCAAGAATGTGATCATTCAATTGCTCAATGTCCAGCGTTTTTTTTGTTTTTTTTTGGAGGGGGGGGGGGGGGGGGGGGGGGGGGAAGCAGCCAACATTACTTGGGCGCTCGTGAAAATACTCTCGGAGACGTAGACTGGAAAAGTTGTCCGCGTCCAGATATAACTGGAATCCGTCATACTTTCCCGTTGCAAAGGATCGCTACCTCTTCTTGTGAGAGTGTTGTGCTTGACAAAGTTACAATAATGCTGCCTTTTTTTTTTTTTTTTTTCTTTTTTTTTAATAGGATGTTTTTTGGTTGGCGAAGGAGGCGGGAGGCATTGGTGTAGCAATGCATGGGCTCAGAGCACAGGGTTTTATTTTCCTGAGGTGCGAATCAGAAGTCGTCTCAGGCAGAGTGGGTTCATTTGATGTTCCTGATAAGACGCGACCTCTCTTAATAGAAGTGCATCTCTGCGAGTTGATCTTTCTCGGAAGTGTCAAGTAAGCCTGCCGCTCTCCTTCCCTCCTCTTCCAGTTTTTTCTTTGACGTCTTCCTAGGTATGGTATTGGGTTGTAGTTTCCATGAGTTTTAGTGAGGCATCAAAGAGGGTGTCGTCCCATCTCTGACGCTCGTTTACATTCACCCCTCCACCCCCTCCCCCCCTTCCCCCCCCCTTCCCCCCCCCCCTCCCCCCCCCCCCCCCCCCCTGAAAAAAAAGTTGAAAAAAAAACACATGTTAATTGCGCGTTGTTTTTCTCTATTGTTATAATAACAAAAATGGTTATGGAGGGAGAAACTGAGGGAGAGGAAGAGACGTCCGAAATCTGGTTGGAATGATTCGTGGGGGTCGATTAGTGGCCTTTGTCTCTGCCACACTCGTCGAAGCCGTTAAAACGCGGAACGCCGGCCTGTGCCGTTCGAAATTTGTTCATTCCTTGCGTCACCGTTAAATGTAATAGGGCCCTGAACCCCGAGTGCTCTTGCTGCTCAAGGAAACATGGGAACAAAGACTGCAGCTGCGATGTGCCATCTTTCGTTCCTGAAAGTGTTGCACAGACTCGAATCCAGGTGTCCCTGGTACTTGCACTGGTGTAAAGCAACCAGTTACTCCACTACCTAGTCCCCACTTGCAGTGTAGAGTTACTCTCTACAGGAACTACCCATTCATACTTAAAGAGTCCAATAATTTATGCTAAGCACACACTTAAATGTGCTCATGCATGTGCTTAGACTTCCTCTGTGGTGTATAAAATAGCATTCGATCAGAATGAAAGACAGGAGTCTGAAGGCTTGGTCAAGACGGACGTCTTGCGACACGTGCTCGCAGAAAGACGCTAGGACCTCTGTCCCCGTCAGGGGTTTCCCCAGGAATTAAAATTAGAGGGGTGTCTAAATCAATTTTTTTCGCTATTTATTTCACTCTTTTTTCGCTGTTTTTTTTTTTTTTTCTGCTTGTGGACAGAGATGCAAGGGTGGTGCCCGACAGACGTCCTGGAACCCTACATTCAACGTGGCAGTTTAAAGATTTAATGAAGAATGCAGAAAGTAAAGCCAAAGTACTAGATAACAGAAAGTATAAAACAGAGAGAGGACGAAACACAGACGAGTACATTTACTCGTCTGTGTTTCGTCCTCTCTCTGTTTTATACTTTCTGTTATCTAGTACATCGTACCAACACGCTCGTTAGGAATATAAAGCCAAAGGCAGCGCCAGAAAACATCAGTCACCGCGTCAATACTGTTATACCGCAACGAATGCCAATAACGAATATATATTCAACGGGCAAACCTCCCCGTTCTCCTTCACGTCGATGGGAGGAGGAGCCAAGGAGCTAAGCAGCGCGGAGGAGAGGCGACGAAACGGCTCGTGCTCTGATGCCACTGTGACGTTAGCTCCATAGGGGAACCACTTTTCAGCCAGTGCGCTCAAGAAAACAAAGGTTTCGCGCAATATATTATATTACTTTTTTTTTTTTCCAGCGGAAGATTTTTTTTAGGGGGTCCCCTCAGACAAACTAGGGCCGTCGATTAGGCGAGGCGATAGATATTCCAAGCGTAGAAAAGCTACTCCAGTAACGCACGTTGCTGGGCTAGTTTTTGCATATTTTGGTGTGAAATAAAACAGCGCAAAAAATACAAGGACAAGAGAGTAGACAGGGCGGGTGCTAATTGGTGCACATTTAAGTACAAAAGAAAATAGCGCAAAAAAGGACTAGCGCCTGTCCTGTCTACTCTCTTCTTGTCTATTTCGCGCTATTTTATTTTGTACCTAGGTATGAAAACATACGTCTGCGTGCCACCTACCGAAGTGTTCTCTTGGAAGCTAGATAAACCACTTGGCAACAAATTGCAGGCCATTGCAGAGTCAGAGTGAAACGTCCTTAATTGAAGCTGTCTTTTACATAACGCCATCAAAATGGAATAATCACGCTTTCTTCAACGTGGCTATATGTTCTTCTACTCCTTCCTTACTCATCAGGGCACTCGGCCGTACCGTAGCACTAGTTTCCTCAAGACTATTCCAAGACCCGAGGGAATCTACAGACAACCTCCCCTGTCGCCGACTTGTACCAGAGAAGACTAGCTGACAGCAACCGCTTTGGCAGCTGAGTCAGCAAGTGCTTGTCCGTGCCAAAAGGGACCACCTGATAGTTATGTTCAGGGCTTCAGAGGCCATAGTCGGGGGTCCATTCGGCATAGAAAGAACTAGGACTGGTTAATATATAGCAGCTGGTACTTCCGAGCACAGTTTATGTGGACCCAAACGGCTCTTCTCTATGTTCTGTCCAGGTCATCAAACGCCCCACAGCGCTGGCCCCACAGCGCTGGTACCCCCCCCCCCCCCTCCCCCCCGAAGCGCCATTGACGCGTCCGCCAGTAAGATTGCTCCTCAACCTTCCGGAAGTGTCAGGGCCCTCCACGGAGGAACATTCTTCGCCATTGGGCGAGTCCATTTCATCCGGGACCGAGGGGAGGAGGGCTGTTTTGCCGGCATATCCTACGGGGACCTTTGACAACTGGCCCCGAGAGAGCGTTGGTAACCAACCGTGGAACAGAAGCTACTTCAATTCCAGGCGTGAATGTACAGACGGCATTAAATAGAAAACAGCGAAAATTAACTGGCCACGTCACGTGACCAGCGGGCGCCATCTTGGTATTCATTCTGGCGCGGTTGCTAGAGTACGCAGGGCTGGTCGTCAGCTCGAAGTGCCGCCGTCTCTGTGAGCCGACCGGAGGGTTTTTCGGCCCAAACGTGAGTCACCTCAGGTTCCCGATAGAGCACGAACGAATCATTAATCGTAGTTTGTGGCTTGTGAGACGGACGGAGCGCGTCTGAACGCGAAATGACCGGCTTTCCATGTCATGAAGCGGAGTAGACCGCCGCTTAGGCTTAGTGCGGCTGCTGCTCGGCCAACCATTGCTTTCCGACGGCGAGTTTTTTTTGTTTGTTTTTTTGTTTTGCCCTTTCTATCCGTCGCTTGCGTCTCGTTTCCCCATGAAAGCGTTCGTTTTGTCGTCGCTTTTGATCGGAACGCTCGAATAGATGGGAATTTGTTCGTTGCAGGGTGGTCTTGGTGAAATGCAGTCTTTGCGAACTCCTTCTAACGCCCTCTCGTGTGTTTAAGCGCGCTTGACGTTGGTTTGCACTTTCGGAGCGAAAATATCATTACGTTCCATCTCACTGGCGACAACGAGATAGCAGCGAGTATTCCTAGTCAAAGCAGCTCATGACACCGTTAAAGAGGCTTGGTCGGTCACCCTCCTCAAATTTAGCATCTTCAGCCGCGGCTTCATAGCACCTCCTTTGACATTGGCAGTTTCCTGGTTACTCTCTCTCCATAATCGATTGACCGGCTAAAGCACGGGTCCGAAAGGCGTGCTTTTTAGACCCGTGCTATAGTGGTTCTACCGTTTTTTTTTATGTCGCGGCTTGAGCTGACCTGACAGGCATTGTTGGTTGCTACGGTTGGTGCGTGCAAAACCAGTGGCCGTGTGGCGTGCACACACGTTGCCTTGTTCCTGGCTGTTCTGACATTTCGTATGCCGTGCCGACTGTCGGCATGAGGTTACTGCAGTGCTTTCACCCAGTGAGTGCAGTGAAAACCCCCCGAGAGGCTCGTGTGGCCTGTGGGCCTGTCCATGCATGTTGTGGGACAGCCCGGTATGCCTGGGGCTCCTGTGTTGCTCGATTTCGGGTACAGTTCCGACGGCGACTCTGGTCGCCCACCAAGCGTAGTGAAGGTCTTGGATTGGTCACGTCAGCGGGATACCGCCAGGGCCTCTTCGGTGGCTTGCTTTTCTGCTGATTAGCTTCAAGAGCTGCTGGCTTTTTATTTCTAAAATCCAGCACAGCTGAAGAGCGAGGAATGGAGTTCGCAGCTGGTTTGCCCTATGACAGCAAGCCCCAGATGCACTTTGTGGTGTAAGTCCTTCTAGTCCTTGGGGTTTTTAATTCTCTATAATGTATTCCCCAGATGAGGAGATGAGCAGAAGTGTTGGTGATCTTAATTGGTTTGCCAGTCAGATCAACCCCCGTCTTCTCTCCCTAGTCTCGGGGTTTCTCCACCAGTACAGGATCCAAATGACACAGGAGATGAACTGCTTCTCTTAGAACAGCTTGGAATATTTGGGACAAAGAGCTGGAGCAAATTTTCATACACACCTGGCATTGCAAATGATGAGTGCAATTGTTGCACTTGGCTGCTTTCTAAGCCAGTGGGGGTTGAAGGTACGACAGATTTTATTGTACTGTCCTCTCTAGCACGTAAATGGCCAAGTTCCTGCTGAACAAAGAGTGTCAATTTTGTCAGATTAAGAGGTGGATCTAGAACCACGAAGCATCTTCACCTTTTGGGCAGGAGATCAAACTATAGGGGCACTTTATCGAGCTTGTTGTCCCCACAACCCGGTGTTTACTAATGCAGCATAACAATGTAATTGAAGCTCGCCTTGCATTGTCTGGGGACGAGTGCTTCACTCTGACCAGTGCTTTTTTGGTCACACGAGGAGCTGTCTTCGAATCGTCATCTTCAATATCTGATCAAAAACAAACAAGAAAATATGGTTTGTTGTCCCCCCAGCTGAAGCCTACCGCTAGAGGCGTGACTGTTCGATCTTTTCCCCAATAGTCGGTTGCAGGTATGAGTTGAGGTGAAACTCGTCCCACCTCTTTCCACTTTAGCAGACGGAATGCTGGAGAGCAGACGACTTTCTCTCCAGCATTCATTCTGCTTAAGTCGAAAGAGATGGGACAAGTGTCCCCTAAACTCTTAAGGTGCATTCACACCAGCAATGTAAGCAGTTGCGCGATGTGACTAGGTCGCGTCGCAAAAAAGTTAGATGGTCACACTGGCGTGCGCGATGAGCGAGTCCAACGCCTTCGCAGGCGAGTCGTTCTCGAAAACTCTCGATCCAAATGCTGTTGATTGGCTCAGCTGCTCTGCGACTAGATCATATCGCAAAAAGTCGGGTCAGCAAGTGGCTGCTCAAATCGCGTTACTTTTTTGCCTGCGATGGTCGCTTTTGTGATGAAAGTGATTGCGCGACTAGATCGCATCGCCGGTGGGAATGCACATTTAACCTGTCACCAACTATAGGTGCAGATGATAGATGCATGGCTCTGGAAGCAGTAATGGTAATTTCCATCTTGGTACTGGAAATCACCATTGCAATGGGATAGGGAGGCACCTATGGCTGTTTCACATGTCTGATTAAGTTCAGCATGCTGATTTAAGTTTGGGGGGTGGGGATGTGGGTTCTGCAGCAGCCCTGGGTTTAGTCCCCATTTCGATCTGGACGTGCATTCGTGTACCACTGCGACGGGGTGCAGGATAAAAACCCCAGACAAGCATGCATACCGCACTGGCTACAATTCTCATGGATAGATGGATGGATGCTAACGGCTGTATCCTTTATAACGAGCGGTAGCTTGCGTCTCCTAGCCTAGAAATTAAGAACCAAAAGTATGATTTGTTTCCTTCGCCAATTTGCTTAACCTCTGCAATTTCGAAACTATCGCCAGGCTGTGTGGGATATCACCAGGCTGTGTGGGATATCACCAAAATGACCTTTAGGGGGTCGGGCAAAAAAAAAAAAAAATGAAAAAATAAGAACATCACTTACTGCTTTTTCCTCTGGTCAAAGCTATTCGGCGTTACCCAGCACCGGGCCCTCTGGAAGACAGGTCGATACTTCGGGCCAGTGCCATGCAAGAGGGAGTCCCAATATTCCTCTGTCCCGCCTGTCCCCAGCTGTGTCAGTTAGTTGTACGTCATTCAATTCTTCCGAGATAATTTCTACTAGTTTTCTAATCTCTTCTTTGTTATAAAATTGACTTCTCCATTTTTCCATTCTCGTCTGCACACCCCAGCACACTGGCGAAATCTGTTGCCCCCTCTGGGAGGGTGAGAGCCAGCCCTGTGCATATCAACACCACATGTTCTATTGTCTCGTCTTCCCCTCGGCATACGGCACACCGCATATCAATTTGCTCATACTTTGTCCTATATGTCCTGGTTCTCAATACTTCCGTTCTAGCCACGGTTAACAACGAGCTCCCCCATGAATTATACCAATGCTCCTTCCTCATCTACAGTGTGAACCAGTGTTGCCATAGGACCTTATTCTCTGTGAACATCGGATGTCTCGTATGGTTTGTTGTTCAAGTTATATCTTAAACTTTAAACATGTTAGCATTTTTTTTTTTGATGACAGAAGAAAACACGTTTTCGGTAATTTGTAGTTCTTGCAGTTCTTGCAGCGTCTGCTGCGGCCGAGCAAAGCGTCTGTTGCTTGGCCGCTCGACTCACACGGGACATAGGCATATTTGATAGGGCTCGAAAAAAACACTTTCATACGAGAGCTTTTGTATAGTGACATTGGCTACGTTTACATGGATGCGACTGCAGCGCATCGGATCCAGTTACCGAATCGAAATGGTCCATGCAAACAACTCGGATCGGATGGGATCGGATCCAATCCGCTGGGACGGGGTGGTTTGAGATGGTCAATCCGAATCGAGACTCTCCATGTATACGCTAGCGGATCGAATCAAGTGCTTGAGCGAGGGATTACGGGAGCTTTGCTTCGCCTGCCGCTAGGCAAACCGGAGACCTT
This sequence comes from Ixodes scapularis, assembly GCF_016920785.2. Lineage (NCBI taxonomy): Eukaryota > Metazoa > Arthropoda > Arachnida > Ixodida > Ixodidae > Ixodes > Ixodes scapularis. The sequence goes on along the minus strand of NW_024609884.1, from coordinate 2,500,749 downwards.
GAAAACAATCTGAAGGTCACGAGGTTTGCGTTGTGATCCTTCGACACGAGGTGCCGCTGCTGGTCGATCTGTATCCATGTAAACTTAGTGGTTGAAGTGAATCCGATTCGCTAACTGGATCAGATGTGCTGCTGTCGCATCCATGTAAACGTAGCCATCGTGATGCAAGACTCGCATTGTAGTGTTCTTTTTTTCAATTGGAAAGTTCATTTGCAATTTTCTAAAAATATATTTCTCATAGGGGGATAGGTTTGAGAAGAATGAACAAGTGTACCTGGTAAAGGTTACATGGTAGCCGTCTCTAAAGTCTAGTGATTTGGGAGTTAGGTAATACATCCTTTGAGGTGAGAGGTGTGAAAAGGTTGGCAGAAAGAGTGCTTGAGATGGCCAATGATAACCCAGTTTGGGCCAGCCTGAATGTCCCTCTTGGACCTTCATATGGTGACCAGAGGAGAGTGCTCTTACCGTGCGAGAGATCTGGGAGCTCCCACTGTGAAGCTTTGCAACAGTTCTCTTGAGAGCATTGTCTTGGACGCCACTTGTTTCTCAAGCGGTATTAAGGCCTGCCCAAACAGGACACTTCAGAAATCGTGAGGCTACACGACTCCCTCAAAAATCGTGCGAGTTGAAGCATCTGGCAGTCCGATGTCTGTTTGCACACCACCGAGCGAACATCACGTTTTTCCTCCTCACTTCCTCCACTTTTCGGTGACCTCGGTGCTCGTCAGACTTGACGTCCCACGCCACCTGCCAATGCTGTGCGTCTGTTCTGCCAGGCTCTCGTATCCTGGGTCTTGTTTTAAAATTTATTCGGTCTTACTTCGGGGTAAGGGTTTTGTGCCTTGTGTTCGAAACAGCGTCATTCTATCTGTGTTATTAGGTGACACAACCCGCAGGAGTGACTCGAATCTATTTGGGTAAGATTTCGAACACAGCCCTTCCTTTTCCCGTTTTCGGGACCTGAAGAGCAGAGGTCGGCATTTTAGGTCGCTCTCACTCACCCTCACAGTCACACTTACCTCAGCCCCTCATTCACCCTCACCCTCACAGCTACACTCACCCTCAGCCCCTCACTCACCCTCATCCTCAGTCACACTCGCCTTCAGTACTTCACTCACGCTCACGACCCTCACACCCCTCTCATACCATGGCTCTCACGCACTCACCGTCTCACGGCCCTCATGCACTCACGGTCCTCACAGCCCTCATGCACTCCATGGCCCTCACCTCCCTCAAACACTCACGGCCCTGATGTACCCATACCCCTCACGCACTTACCGCACTCATGGCCTCACACCCCTCACGCGCTCACCGCACTCATGGTCCTCACGGCCCTGACGCACTCATGGCCCTCACACCCCTCATGCACTTATGGCCCTTACACACTCACGGCCCTCACACACTCACAGTCCTCGCGCGCTCATGGCCCTCACTGCCCTCACACACTCACGGTCCTCACAGCCCTCACGGCCCTGACGCACTCATAGCCCTCACAGCCCTCGGCCCTCACTTACTCGTGGCCCTCACGGCCCTCACACAGTCATAGCCCCCACATCCCTTACGCCCCTCACGGTCGTCACGGTTCTCATGCACTCATGGCACTCACACCCTTCACGCCCCTCATGCACTCACAGCCCTCACACCCCTCACAATCCTCACTCACCCTCACACTCATGAATTTTCTTGGTTATGAAACTCACTCACACTCACCTCACATATGAAGATGAGGGTGAGTGAGGGCCCTCATGAGGTGAGGTTTGCCGAGGTATGCTGAAGAGCAGTGGAGGCCTTGTGCAATTGACCCACAGCCAACAAAGCTTGAGTTGCTGTCTGGACCCACGTGATGAGCATGTTCAAGGCCCCTGTGCAGGACATGGGCGAGATTTGATGGAGGGAACCTTCCCCCCGGCAAAAAAGAATGGACAGAAGCGGATCGCCGCACGACTTATGTCGGAGTCAAGTCACGTCACGAGTTTTTAAGTATCCTGTTGGACGGGCCTTTATCGGGCTTCCGCAAAATGGAGCCTCAAAGCAGTGTGTGCAAGTATTGAGATTGAGCCCCAACCTAACATTCTATGCGTTTGCAGTCATTTTTTTCGCAAGTAATAATGAATTTGTTTATTCTAGACATGCTACAGGTGCATGTATATGAAATGTGGTAAATGAAACATTCTTGCCTGCCAGTGGCTGCATCAATTGCTCTCGAATCACTGTTCCATATAATGCAGCCATATTGTATGCTGTACTTAAATTATTTTACGAGGGTCATCAAAGGTTGACCGGGACTTTTGTCTATAAGAAATCATTCAATAAGTGTGGCGTAATAAAACTTGGGGTGGTTAATAATTGAATCCTTCTTGAATGTGACATTTGATGCATGCGCAGCAGTTCCAGCTGTCATGGTGGCGAGCAGTGTGTCTGTAGCCTTGAAGCAATGGTGCATAATCGAATTTCTGGGGAAGGAGAAAGTTGAGCCGGCTGAATATTGGAGAAGATTTCAAGCATGAATGGACAATGTTAAGCACGTACGAATGGTGCCAGCAGTTTGATGAAGCCTGTGACAAATGAACCGTAGGAACGCGTTGATCCAACTGATCCAACTGCAGTCGTCCAGTCCACGTCCTCCGTCACGGTCAAGGGAACCAGGGTGCTGCCAAATCAAACAGACATGCACATGGAATACTTTAAAGAAGTTTGGTGATTGTTGGATTTTTCATGTCCTCTGTAGGAATAAAAGTGCCGGTCAACCTTGAATGACCCTGGAATTTACTTTTGGTCTACACGGCGGGACAAAGAGACCGGGACATCGCTGCCTGCTGCAATTGCTCAGCAGCGTCCCAGCCCCTGGTCTCTTTTACTATATTATGTGTAGCTATGAATGGCTGCATTATAACAGTAATTATAAGAAGAAAAAATTTGGATAGATCCGGAATCCCTTGATGTGTAAAGCACATTTGGACTCAAAAAAGGGGCTCTGTAGAGATCTTCCTCACTCAGATTGTGTAGCACGTTTTTAAGTGGCGATATCTGCGTAAGAAATATTGGTTTGTTTTTTTAGTTTGTAATTCATGTCAGAAATTTTTCTTGTTCGGTTTTGCTCATGTTTGCGCGTTAACATCTCCGATAGCCGTAGCATACAAATATTCTATATTTACATCATTTTATAGGAATATTGTACCAAAATTTTACGGGATTGAAATATCTCGTGAGGACTGCAAAGTTTGACATTTGTGCAGGGTGCCGTGTTTGGAACTGTTTTAAGGCACATACGCAGTCAACTTGCCTGGTTATGTGGTGGTGCTTGAGGCGCAGTTCCGGTCTCGAGTGTGGGCAGCAAGTGCCTCGAGCAGTTCTAGGCTGTTTTGCTAGAAACCAGTCGAGACCCTCAACTAAACAGAGCTGTGTAGACTGAGGCTGCACCAAAAGGTAAAAATGTCAAGATCAGTTTGCTTGTGTTTCCTGCCTGCCCGTCTTAGAACATGGATATGTGCCGTGAAAAGGGAAGACTGTCGAACCGGAATTGCCTGTGCAGGAAGCACATCAGATTTATTTCCAACATGAAGGCAGAAGAACTCTCCAAGTGGTTCGGACCCCGTTGAGTGCATCTTTACAACCTGCACGTTTAAGCTGTCTGCACATTTAAGCAACCATTTTCATGTTCAAACAAGGGCGACCCATAGATCACATCGAGGGTATACGTGTCGGTAATTTCAATGCCAAGTAATTGCTATAAAGACTGGTAAACTTAAAGGGCGTTTGAAGGAAATGCAGTAAACATAAGGTGACATTGACTATTGTAACTGGTGGTGACTGCCGACTTGTTACGCCCGCATAATCCCATTCTCTTTGTGATTTTCAGTTTGGACATTGAGCAACGTACAAACTGAAAAGTAGCGATGTTATGTGAATCAGGCATCCATTCTGCGGTATCCGCACAAAATGAATTGCAAAGTTTTGCAGTGTAATGGGGTGTCCAAACTGGACACTACAAAACGCACGACTCCGACAAATCGGGAAAATTAGAGCGGACGCGCCCGCTTCAGTTTTCACGATTTGTCGGAGTCGTGCGTTTTGTAGTGTCCTGTTTGGACACCCCTTAACGAGTCCATTTTGCTTCTGACATTTCTGGCAAGATGTAAAATCCGTACTGACAATATGGTTTAACAATGGCTTGTACACACCCCATTGTCCCGCCGCTAGAACCATACCAGTTCGTTTACAAACACAAGTTAATGTATGTTCATTTTTGATGACACTTGCATTCATACATTGTAGAAATTATTACAGTCTGGATATTATCGCTTGGGCTTTTTACTACCAAACACGACTTTGGTGCATGGAAATACAAGTGTCCTCCTCTTCATCATCTATAATGTTTTTGTCCTGTGATTTTGTGGGTTTGTTTATTCTATGAATTAGGCAATGATGTAAGAATATAGAGTAAGTTAAGAATGTTAACCACCCACCCTTTTTTGCTCTCAAATCGCCACCTAGCGTGTTTGAGTGTGTTCTGGCTTTTAACTCTTTCCTTATCACAGGGAAAGAGCTAAAAGTCGTTGGGTCCTCGCGCACCCCAATGACGGAGTCAAGACCACGCGAGCAACTGCGCTGCTCTCTTTCTCTTCAGTGTTTGTGGTAGATGCTGCAGGGGCGAGGAGGTGCGTACAGGACATTGCCTTCGGCCGTTTGGGATTTTTGCTATGGGTCTATACACTTTTGCAAGAAAGTCTCGTGTGCGCTGCCATTTTGAGCAATGCTAGTGCCGTGAAACGTTTCTGCCATGTTGGGCTGTGCTAGGGGCACGTCATTGGGGTGTGCGGGGGCAAGATGATGGCCTCTGCTGCATCGCCGACGGCCAGCGTTAGCAACGCACTTACTGTTTCAGAACGCAGGAGGGGAGGTATCCACACAGAATCGTAGCATAAAATATTGTAGGCCCTGCAATCATATTTAAGCGTCTAACTTTTTTGCAATTTCCACGTCTCTTGGGGTTCGGGCAAGCCAGCGAGCATAACGTAATCGCACTTTGCATTATGGGACGTTTCTTATAATGACGTCATGAGTGACGTCACCGCACATTTTGATATGGGTAAATTTCCCTGCTGAATTTAGCGGAAAATTTTCCCCGCTCAATTTAGCGGAAATTTTTCACCTCTAAATTTATTGCAAAATTTCCCCCGCTCAATTTATTGACAAATTTCCCCCACTTTATTTAGCTGAAAAATATCCCCACTAAATTTAGCGGAATAAATTCCCCACTAAATTTAGAAGAAAAATGAAAGCCGCTTACAACTCCCTGTAACGCCGAATTAGAGCGCAGCTCTTGAGGAGGAGGAGGGAAGGGCACTGGGGGGGGGGTTAAACTAACCAGGGGGGGGTCACGTTACCTTGGGGGTCACGTGACCCCCAATGCCGATGATGTCATCACTGACGTCACTGATGACGTCATCAGTGACGATGACGATGCGGGTACCGATGACGTCATTAGTGACGTCACTGATGACTTCACCAGTGATGATGACGATGACGATGCGAATGTCGGTGACGTCATCAGTGACGTCGCTGATGACGTCATCAGTGATGATGACGATGACGATGCGGATGCCGGTGACGACATCAGTGACGTCACTGATGACGTCATCAGTGATGATGACGATGACAATGCGGATGTCGGTGACGTCATCAGTGATGATGACGATGACGATGTGGATGCCGGTGACGTCATCAGTGATGATGACGATGACGATGTGGATGCCGGTGACGTCATCAGTGATGATGACGATGACGATGTGGATGCCGGTGACGTCATCAGTGATGATGACGATGACGATGCGGATGCCGGTGACGTCATCAGTGATGATGACGATGACGATGTGGATGACGGTGACGTCATCAGTGATGATGACGATGACGATGTGGATGCCGGTGACGTCATCAGTGATGATGACGATGACGATGCGGATGCCGGTGACGTCATCAGTGATGACGATGACGATGTGGATGCCGGTGACGTCATCAGTGATGATGACGATGACGATGTGGATGCCGGTGACGTCATCAGTGATGATGACGATGACGATGTGGATGCCGGTGACGTCATCAGTGACGATGACGTCATCGGGGGGTCACGCGACATCGGCGGGGGTCACGTGACCTCGAGGAGGGGGCCACGTGACCTCAGGGGAGTCACGTGACTTCGGGGGGTCACGTGACCCCCCACGAGGTCACGTGACCTTGGTGGGGGGCTCGCGCGGTGCATTATGGGACATTTCCCATGATGCACCGCGCGGTTACGCCGACGGCGACGGCGACGCCGACGCCGACGGCGACGCCGCTCAAGCCGGAAACGGGCCCCTAAGAGCTGCGCTCTAAAAATTCCCCGCTAAATTAAGGGGAAATTTTTCCGCTAAATTTAGCAGGTAAGCAGAAGAGGAAGAGGGGAGGGTATGGATGAGGAGGAGGGGCATACCCTCCTCCTCAAGAGCTGCTCTAAATTCGGCGTTACAGAGGATTGTAAACGCCCATTTTTTTGTTTTTTTTTACTGGTGTAAATCTTGTACGCATCCACTACGTCGGTCCACACGGAGCATACTTTTAAGCAAGAAACCAATATTTTGCGCAATCGGCTATTTCACACGTCGAGTTTGACGCGAGAAAACTGTAGCATGTTGACTAGCGAGAATTTCGTGAAACCTTGTCATCTGAGTTGGGAATATCAAGCATTTCGCAGCAAATGATATGAAGTACACACAGTCCAGTGATGTGATTCCTGCGCCATTTGCACCAGACTGTGCCAAAGTGCTTTACCTTGCTACATCTTGCGACATTTTGCCAAAATGTGTGGCACCATTGTGCTAGAACTTACCTTCACTTTGTTTTGTTAAGACTGATAATATAATAAATCAGGCCCTGCTACGCAGCCAGATCGTTACGGGAGGCTTGTGCGAATTTCCAAAACTTTCGGTTATCGCCTCGAATAACATCGTATTCTATTTGATCTCTCTATCAAACATTGACAGTGCTCGAAAGTTTTGCAGTATTTCTCATGCTCCTTGTCTGTTCTGACTGGATAGCTAGCATCGTTGAGTGCGCTTAGCACCGCGCAGTGATGTACTGCAGTGTAGTGACAACTGCATAGTAGGCGTTGCAATTTTGCGTATCCTGCTTTGACGCAGTGCACCCGCATACCAAGGGTAAAGCACTCCTCCAGAGCGGAATGTTACACGTGGTATCTGAAAAAAGTGCGGCTAGCTCGTATGCACCGATTCATCTTTACAAACAAAAACCGGAGCACCCCTAGCAGACGCCACCGGTGCAGCACATGCACAACGTTGTTGGTGCGAGTCCCCGTGCTCTTATTTGCTTTGGTCTTCCTAGCAACGTTTGACTAATTGAGTGGTCTCAGCAAAATTAATGAGGCTCCTTACACCCCAAAATTTTGCTTGAACAATGTGACTTGCAGCGATTCATTCCGCTTGGATGCTACAGAACGGACGCTAAAGCCTGATTCACATGGTGAGATTCTGCTTGCTATTGTCAGTTGCAACTTCGCTCGGGTTGCAGAACATGGGTTGCAGAACAGAACAAGAACAAGTAGCAGCAATACTCGACGTCGATACTGAAAATCGCAAGCAGAATCGGATTATGTGAATCGGGCCTAACAAATTGGTGATGGCCATTGGTAACAGTTATCAACATCCCCTTGCGTTTCTTTTGTTTATACCGAGCCTACTTACCCCGAACAACCTTCAAATTTAAAATCTTTTCAGGCCGACACTTATTACAATCATCACCCTAATCTGTGGTCTACGGGCTGTTGTCGATTGAGCGGGCAGACGACAGTTTGAACAAGCAGATGAGTTTGAAGCATCAGACGACAGTTTGAATGATCAGACGGTCGTTTCAACATGAAGACGCACTGTTCATGGTTCACGGTGGTTTGGACAACTTGACGCTTTTTGTGCATTGATGTTGGAACAAAATAAATAAATCTGGATAGAATTAGGAGAGCGTGTTGGTTAAACATCTTGGTATGTGAACACAAAAGGACTCGAGGAACACGCGAAAACACGTCGGACACGGACAGCGAACGCTGTCCGTGTCTGACGTGTTTTTGTGTGTCCCTTGTCTCCTTTTGCGTTTGCATACCAAGAAATGCATCTGACAATCTCAAATCTCCGTGAATACAACTCAGTGTGCTTCTCACTCAAGCAATGGTGGTCTGACGGCGTCTGACTTAGCCTTTTCACGGCACCTATCCCGCTCTTTTGGTTCAGTCCCAGTCGCGGCATTTGACCAGAAGGCAGGTTTTTGTCTGGTTCCTTTGAAAGCAACGCAGCAATGCCTGGCTTGCATGGCGACTTCCACCCACATTCCCAGACCGGAAATGTGCCTGAAGCACCACCACCGCGGCGTGACGTAGCATTTGATTTGGTGTTTATTGATTGATTGGGATATTTTGACGGTATCTTTTTCAATTTCACATTCAAAGTTCATCAGGGATACTTGAGTATTGCAAGAAAACCTTTATGAACTGCTTTATATGTTTATTTTTTATGTCAACTCTCGTTTAGTTTTAATTATTACATTTATATACCTTCCATTCATTCAATAGCATAGTGAATGCATTACATTAAAACTAAGTTATGTGTAGCAGTAAATGCAAGTGTGAGAATAACCTAAACATAAACATAATTGGCTGGTTTTTTTTTGTTTTTTTACGTTCTGCTTATAAATAATGGCAAGCACTTTTTTTTTCTATCTAAATTAAGAACCACACTCTTATTACAACCTTTACAACATTAAAAAAAAAACAAAAAAAAAATTGATTGGAGTGCTTGAAATTTTTATATTAGAGCATTATTTCAATGGAATATACTCCTTGGGTTAAGTTTGATTTCATACCTAAAATAACCATGCACGGCAGTTCATACTGCCCTTCATCAATCGGCATCTTGTTGCCGTGCCTTGTGCTTTCCCACACAATTAAAACTGCTAGCTAGAGAATCAAACCTGCCATGCTGTTGATGCCATCAAAAGGTTGCACAGAAGCAGGAAGGACAGGGAAGACATAAACACACAGATCTTAAGGGAGCTGTGCAACGATTTTAACGTTGAAAGAATTGGCATCTTCTGCTTTTGATATTGTTCACCTTGTCACAAATGACAGAAAAAACACCTCCTTTCATTGAAATGTTGCGATTCGTAATAGCGAGGCAAAACTTACAATATTCCCCGACCTGCAGCCGCAAGCGGCGGCCATGAGAAACACGCGGCGTGATTAAAAGGGGAATCTTGTAGAAAGATAGCAAGTTGTGCAAATACCTGCTCGATAAAAGGTAACTTTTCTGTAATCTTGTCGTTCCAACATATATATAAATGCGTTAAAAACCTGGTATCATCGACAAAACTTTTATTATACGGAGTTTTAGTGGCGCCATCTATCCTAGGTCCACAAAACCGTCTGCTCTCTCTGCTACCGCGAACAGCCGCCAGAAGCCAAAGGGGGAGGGGGACAGGGCCGGACGGGCTATGGCCGGACCCGGATGAGACTTTCCTCCTTTCACCATATCGTTCGTGCAGCACCCGCCAGCACGTCGTCACGCGGTCGCGAGCGGATGAGTTCTCGCTGCTCACTGATGGCTCTAAAGAGAGAACTTTTCCGGAACCCGTGCCTACCCCCTCAACGTCACTGCGCATGTGACCCGGAAGACGACATACTAGTTGAGAGGTGGCAAAAACTTGGATCTTTTTCATTTTTTTAAAAATAAAAACTAGGGTATCCAGGCAAAATCTGTTTTCTGTAGTTCATTTCAGAAGTGTCAGGCATCAACTTCCACAATAATTTAAGCAAAGCCCTGAAATTGTTGCACAGCTCCTTTAACATGACAATGATCTTTATTTCAACCTAGGAGGGTTGAGTTCAGTGTTGCGAGTTGGAATGATTCCGGAATCATTCCGCTCTTTTGCGACCTCAGAATGGAATGGAATGGAATTGGATGCCTTTTGCCTAGAATGGAGTTAAAATGGAATAAGTGCAGTTCTTATGCGAGCTACGTCGGTTTTTATCTAGGGCCTCCGCGCTGATGGTGCAGTTCGCTAGCCCATGGTCAATGTGGCCCTTGAAACACAGTCATTGCACTAAGGTGGCAGGGGCAGGTATATGTAGTGCAGGGCTGGGCAACGATACTCCAAAAGGTATTTGGGAATACTAATATTGAGATACATGTGTTTTAAGGCCGAGAATACAGATACTGAGATACATTTGTCTTTTATGCAATGGGATATCCCTGAGATACTTCTGCAGAAACGTTGAAAAAGTATTCCGGAATACAGATACAGATATCCATAGAAATACATTTGTTACCGAATGGTCCTACATGGGGAGGGTGTGGTTCGTGACGAATGAAAAGGATAATTTATGCTTGGGCTCCTCTTTTTGTGTCATTTTATGCACTGCCCCTTACCTCGAACTCTTCATTTATCATTATTGCTGCTAAAAAAACATGATATCTCTGTTGTATGCACCAAGTGGCTAACCCTGCTACATCCTGCTACATTTTGCTAAAATATGGGTAATATGCGCCAAGCCTGTGCCAAAAAATCAATTTCGGTCGCCTTTCAAAATCAAAACTAAACTGAGTACCGTAATTGAGCATGCAAGTGTTACGTGGCGCAAGTGGCCGCCCGACACGAAGTACCCTGCATCAATCGTCCATCCGGTCTTGCGTGGTTTTCCCGCCGTCTTGTATTTTGCGCTCTCGTCGTCTCGTCTCGCGGCTTTTTTAAAAAAATATTTTCAACGATAGATGCAGGTGTGTGCGGACGCTCCGACACTACCGCGTCCGGTTATAACCATGCCGTCATGCTGTGAAACAAAACCGCATGTTTTTGCGCGGCGGGAGTTATTTTGTGAGCTGAAGCACTCACTCCTGAAAGCAATGGCCGTGGGGAAACAATATTTGGTCCCTGCCGTCGGGTGTTGCTGTCCCCACGTCACTGCAGATATGGCGCTTTCTAAAATGAAACTAAGTACCGCCGCTTGCATGTTCGTCAACGTTCCTGTTCTTGTGTAAATCATGTGTTCCTACAAAAATATTTCTTTAAAGGGACCATGAAATTACCTTTTTACTTTTGCCAGGTAGCTTTTCAAATCAAATCAAATCAACTTTTATTTTCCATCACATAATGGGGGATACCAAGGGAAAAAGCTGCTTATATGCAGCTTGACGAGCCCCTGGCACCCCTACATGGCAGACAACGCAACAAATCTAATAAACAAATAAATCTAGAAAAACAATACAATGTGCATTTTTATACAATGTTAATAAATCATAGAATGTGCATTTTTTTATACAATGTTAACGATGCTATTTTTATTAAGTGAAGTGATATCAATTTCTAGCGATGCGATATGATTTAGTAATTGAGGAAGTGCATGTTTAATTCTTTGATGTCCAAAGTTTGTACGTGATTTTGGTTAAACATTTACATTAAACCGTCAATGTTCACTGAATGCCGAACAGGCATCCGTTTTCGTCTCGGTTTATTAACTTCTACACAAAAAATTAATGAAATATCGACTTTTTCTTTCTCTCCAACTGACCGCAAAACATGCTGCGGCGTAATTTTGACGGTCGTGACGTACCCTGTTTCCGGAACCGGAAGTTCTCTCGGCAGTAGGAGAATGGGAGCGTTAGCGGCGGCGAGTTGGCGGTGTGCCGGTAGGTTTTACTGCGCTGATGGCGCCGATGTATTTTCTGAATCGGCGCCTCTCATTGCCTCGATAGCCATGGACTCATCGCAGCTGAGCGAGATTCAGTTAGATATGTTGCGCTACAGCGACAGCATGGGACTAGTCCCATACGCTGGTATAGCTGTTAGGAAGTGCGGCAAGTCATCCCGTGAAGATTCCAGAAGTCAACCCAACTGTCATTGCTGGTAAAAGGCAGCCCGTGTCAGTCGTTTGCAAAGCGACGTAGATAGAGACAAATGGCCGCGGCGTTTTTCGCGGCCTCGGAGATGCAGGAGCGAGCCAACGTTAAAAGCGATACGTTTGAACTACGAGAGTATCAGCAAGAGCCACGTAAATACCTGTTCACACTTGGAGCGGATGCGCGCGTTTGATGGAAGTGCTTGCTGTATTTGCGCTGTTGGTAAGCGCTTCGGGACCGATCTTTTACGATTGCAACTTGATACTGACTCGACACTCGGCAAAGGAAGGTTGGACCGGCATTGCACGTAGCTCCCACAAACTGTTATAGCTCGACAGTGACGTGCAGTCTGTCAGAATAAAAATGGCATACTAATAACAAAGTGTACATACCGTGTTACGAAGATAATCCATACGGCGTTTATTTCAGCTCTATATCACACAAAACAAGAAGATAGAATCGACGAGAGTCCCTTTTCGACGACCGTGTTCGTCAACACTGCCTTGGAAAACAAGGGGAAGAAATTGACCTTGCCCCTTAATCTAAAATTGAGGTCAGCGATCAAAATACGGGAAGGGTCCACAAGGGTCGTGCGGGCATATTCCATTCAGCACGCCACCCGGTCGTGGGCAGACGGTCTTGGCCATGTACCGTCGAAGCAACGCTGCGCCGGTGTCAGAGTGCCTGCTAGGCCTATCTTTCCGATCTCGCTTGGTCGCGGGTCGGAGAATTCGTGGCCGTTTTGGCTTTTCTCGGGTGTCTGTGGATCCAGCGTTCTTGTTCGTCGTGGTCTGTTTCAAGTGCTTTTTTCTTGCTGCTTGAAGTCGGGACGCGCGAGAAGAACGCGTAGAAAAATAAACGTTTGTTGGTCGTCGCGCCCCAAGTAACTGAGCGACGCTGGGTTCTACTGCGCAAGTGCAGTAATCGCTTCGTTTATTACACGATAGATGGCGCTTGGCTCTCAGCATTATCAAATTTGGCAATTTTCGTCACACATCTAATTATGCTACAAAATGGATCTGAATATTATTTAACAAAACTTTTAGGAAACATTCGCCGGATATTCATTGTTTACGATCGCAGTGCTGGTGATGTAGGCTCTTACCCAATAGGCGACGTGGATTCGGCTGACGTGCTGCGTTTTCGCGGATGCATTGCAGTGAAAAGGCAGAGAGCTTTCGAAGGAAAGAAGGCGCAAAAGAATCCAGTTTTCTTTTACAAGTTCTATCGAAAATAATTTTTTTTTGGCTTCCTATTTTTGTGTTTTTGTGTTTTTCACACCTTTTACGACGTGCGGTGTATGAAATTCGATTTCAGAATCATTTCATGGTCCCTTTAACTCAAAGACTGCTGTGTCGAAGTATTGATTATCTAGGTTTCTCTCGGTGGGCTTTCTTTCGAAAGGGACCCCGGTACGTGAAAAATCTGTCGGAAAGGAAGTTGAAGAGATGTGAGCTAAAGCAAAGAAGGCAATGTCTGCACACTGAACCCGCACAGCCCGCTTGTTTGTCTCGAGTGAAGTTGTTGCACAAAGAGCTCCAAGACTCTTTTGACCCTGGCTCGCAATGTCTTGCATCGATATGCTCAGGTTAATTTTTTTTTTGTGTGCTTAGCTTGTACATTGTTTGCCAGCCTGGCAAGCACGTGCCGCTGGACTAATTTTCGTCGTATGGTCAACAGTTACATTTCGCATACAATTTCGGCAATCAGTTGGCGACGGAGCGATGTGGCATGGTTTTGGTTTCGATTGAACAGACATCGTCTCCGCTCGCGCGACGAAGCATGTACGACTGCCTGCCAAAGTTGCCCTCACGTGCATGCAAACAGGATTGCACGAAAGAGGCACCAGCTGGGATGCTTGCAGTCCATTTTTTTACATTTGCTTACTTTTGACGAGAATCTGGCACGTCGGGAACCAGTAAAACAGTGGCAAGTGGTATTTTGAAATCGCTTCGCAACGCCTACAGCACTGTACACTTGAGGGATCTCTCGGCAGTAAAAACACAGGCATCGAGTTCCGTCGCTAAACGTCGCATCAGAACACAACACAACACAGAGTGCCCTACGTTTGTACAGCACTTAAAACAAGTATTTTTGTTTTTCTAAGAATATCTGCTCCAAAAGCCACTTTTGCTGCTCCAAAACACTGTTTTGGCTGCTCTGAAAGGTGCTCCAAAATTGCTTAGGCCAATCACATCACTGAGAACGGTAAAGACTGCATACCATGCTTGACAAAGGGTGTCCACCCACAATTATCCCTGTTTTGCCGTGAGGGTGCATTTCAAACCGTCGTCTTATATGCTTCCGAGTTACTCATAGTGTGGGGAGATTGGACAACAGGGCCATACTTTTTTTTTTCCACTCAACTCCTTTACATCATTTGCTCTGCTAAATTGGAAAGAATTGAAAGAGCTTTGGTGAGAAGAGCGGATTTTGTCATTCTTGCAAGTAACCTTCTTTAAACCACAGGTTTATTTGTTTTTCTTTTTTATGTATGTGACCGAGATAAATCATGTTGTAGGGCAGGTTCATATCATAAATTTCGGAGCAACTTGCACCAAACAGATGTTTGTATCTTTTAAGTTTATCTTAAAAAGGGCAACAAATGTAACGAGATACCGAAGTCTGGCAAAGCATTGCAATACAAGCGATACATTGTAAATGTATTTCACTATGAGACACAAGTCCACTTTTCAAATGTATCTCGATTCAGAGATACAGATACTCGAAAGTATCTCCAAGATACTATAGCGATACACGTATCGCGATACTGGCCAACCCTGATGCGGCGTCACTTCTGGCCGTACACTAGCGGTGCTACATGTACAAGTATTTGAAGCAGAGAGCAAGATCCTTGTGCCTCGCACAAACTAGAGAAGGCCAACAAACAGTACGCTGACCGTGTATCTGCAATGGGTGGTTTTAAATTTTGGCATCTGTTGCGAGCCTTTTACTCTTGATCACACAATCGATGTGTGCAGTGCCACCAAGCACTTCGTGTGATCACCTTTCGGCCTAGTAGAATAAGTGCTTTGAGGAAGCTTTTTGCATACTTTTTCGGTCGTCTCCGCATTTTATAACTTCAGCCACTCAATTCGACTTTTTTCCAGTAGCACACTGTAGTGTCAGTGGCCATTTTTTCACATTTGGGAATGATTGAGTTTGGCCATTCCAGAAGTGAGGGGGCCCAGTGTCTCCATTCCAAGAAAAGAAACGGAATTGTCTCCCTGGAATTAGAATGGGGGTGCCCTTTGTGCAAGTTGAGGTGTACTAGAAAGGTCTCTACCAGTTGTCCTAGTACACCTGTACCACCCGTACCAGTCGGCCTAGTACCCATGATAGTTGCACTGGTAGAAATGAAATGCTCCAAAATGACAGACCACATCACCGACAGTGGGAAGAGACGCTTCATTAAACTTGGTCCGATTTGGCTCGCTTCGTTTGCTAGGCAATTGGAGAAAGACTGCAAACGTCCAAGAACTCCTCAAAGTATTTAGGACGCCGCTAAAAGATAGGTTATCCCCACTCATCATGTTTAAATGCAGTGCTTTCACTTGTTTCGACCATTAAGGAACCTGTGCCGCCGACCACCTCTACGCACTGCTTCTCCGCTCGTCCCTTGCTGCCGTTTTGCTCACTGCCATGTTTCTTTTCTTTTTTCGGCTTCGGCTCGAGTACGGGATCGATCAAAAATTGGGTTTCTCCAAAAGCTTGCGCAGCCTCGAAGATAGAACGTCGCGGCAATGTTGAGCAGCCATTGGCAGCGTTTGTGTTTCTCCTTCGGGTGAATGACTGGCCTCGACGAAGTTGTAGCACAATCTCGCTCCGAGAGCAAAAGGTGGACACATCGTTCTTCGGATGCTCGCATCTTTTCCCATCTCGCTCAAACGGCGCATCTGTTTCCAGAAACCTGGTTTTGCGACACTTGACTCGCCAGAAAGTTGAACTGTGTGAATAGACCTTAAAGGGGCCCTGCAATCATATTTAAGCGTCTACCTTTTATGCGGTTTCCACGTCTCTTGGGGTTCGGGCAAGCCAGCGAGCACGGAAAGAGTAGCTAAATATCAGTGCGCCATATTTTAACCGGACGACACGGAAACCTCCCCCACCGACGAGGGCGACCCACGGTACCGAAAGCGCGCAAAATGTGACGTCTTTGGTCCTGGGCTTACTACTGGTCAGAGCCACTAAAAACTTCTTTTTGGTCGAAATACAAAATATATGTGGTGCGAACCGTTTCAATTATTTATAAAAGTAGTTTTTGTTCACTATTATAGATGAAAAAAAGAAAGAAATGCAGTTTATAAAGTACGGAAACAAGAAATGACCCGTCAACATACCCGCCGCCAAGCGGTGGAAAAGGCGGCGCATACTAGAAAAGAGTAGTGGGATAAGGCGCCGACACGGAAAAATCCCGGATGTACGCGGTGGCGCTGCAGTCGTATGGACAGGAGGATCCGACCGGCTCCGAGCGTTCCGAAGGCCTTCCGCGAGAGGCTTTGTTTTGCGGTTTGGCCGTTTCGCGGTATGGCAGCGCGAAGTGGGCTCCCATTCTGAACTGATCTTTACCCCGTGTTTGCTATCGTTTGTGGCCAATGAAGTGTCATGCCGAATTAGTGTTTAATCGCGCAGCAAACGCAATGAAAGCCGCTTTGGCAGCCCGCTGCATACAGCCTATCCAGAATATCCTTTAGTGGCGCTCTCTGGCGCCGTTGACACGGAGTGCGGCGGCCGTGAGCGCTCGATGAGCTCACTATTCCTCGTCTAGTTCACGGCCACTCAAGCCAGGACCTACGACGTCATGAAGGAGGTTATTTTTTGCTTGTTTTTGTAATTCTAAATTGCCTATAACTTTTAAAATAAAGCGAATTTCGCGAAAAGAAAAGTTTCACTAAGTTACTACGTTCAGTGCGCTCAGGTTCGGTGCAAATTAAAAAACAGTAAAAAGTCCTTGCAGGGCCCCTTTAAAGGGGCACTCAAGTGGATTTTGAGATCGTCTAATTACCGGCATAACTCAATCTACAAGCTGTAAGCATCTTAAAAAAAAAATGCAAGGGTGGCCGATTTTTTTATTAAAAATCCAATCAAAGATTGTGCCACGCCCCCCTTCCTGCGCCGTGGCGCAGAACACCAGGGGGCACCACCGGGCAAGAAGGCAGCAGGGGAGGGCATGCGACAGCCAGTCACTGGTAACGGCTTCCTGGCGGTCTAAATTTTCGAATACGCGCGCCTTCGAAAAATTGGTTTGCCGGAAAGGTGTCACCCGTGATTGGCTGTCGCATGCCGTCACCTGCTGCCTTCCCGCGTGGTGGCGCCCGCTGGTGCTCTGCTTCACGGCGCAAAAATGGGGTGTGCACAATCTTTGATTGGACTTTTAATAGGGAAATTGGCCGCTCTTAAATGTGATTTCGGGTTTTTTAGGATGCTTAGAGCCCGTAGATTGGGCTCTGACAATAAATAGACGATCTCAGAATCCACTTGAGTGCCCCTTTAAGGTTGCTTCAGGTGCATTTCATTCGGCAATGTGGAAGACCAAAGTGAAAATGCTTTTCTTTGCTCACTTCTCAGTCATTGCTAAATAAAGTGTTGTATAACAACTGTTTTCCTTTTTTTTTTTTTTTTTCACTTTTCCTTTGAGCAATTTAAGCATAACCTTTGCTATTTTTGCAAAAGAAATGTGCTAAGACACCTCTGTGGAAAATTACATTGCTGTACCTTTGAAGAGTGAATTTTCGCAATTTCTTTAAAGCTAGTTTAATTGGTTGAGGTCCATATGCACATTCGCGTTTGAATGCATTTGAGTGCGTTGCGGAGTCCTTGCAGCCTGGAGCGGTCGCTTGCTGTGCTACACGCGCCACGCGCCTTCCCGTAACGCTCGGCAGCGCGACGCAAGCGAGTAGAGACTCGCTCAACTTTCCGAAGCGTTGCAGTGCGTTCGACCAATCAGAAGCCGAGAGAGGAGAGGAGGGTGACGTGTCCGCTTCCACCACTCGGCCGACTCGGCGAGACGCATCCGGTTCTCCCCTCACAGTGCTTGCTTTCTCGTTTTGGGGGAGCGGTGGGGACTGGTTTTCCAAGGCTGCGATGTTCAAGTTTGACAAAATCTCGTGGAAGCCAGCGGGATTGTCCCAAGATCGAACACTTCGGCGCTGTCGCTGGGCGCCGCCATGTTGCCGTGGATTTCGCTTACTATTGGTGAGCCACTAGTGACAATAGCGCGTTCCTATTGGCTCTTGACTGCGGTTGACTGCTTGTCAGCGCAACTATGTACAAGCATGGCGCAAGCGCTCTTCGCAACGCAACGTGTCCGCTTGCCGCTACGGAACGCACCGCACTCAAATGCAGATGTGCGTATGGACCTTTACGGTGTATTGGAATGAGTGGAGTGTCTGGTTGACAATTTCAGATTTGTTTGTTACGCCTCCACAAACCTTATTTGTTTCCTGAGTACATACAACATATTGAAGGAAAGTGCAGTTTTAATAGTTTTAACTATATTTTGTGACTAGAGTAATTTTGCGACGTCCTATTAGTTTCAAATGTCAGAAAACCGGTTTCTGGGGAATGCCTTTGGCCAAGGGGAACATAACCCCAACATTATTTATTTGAGGCTTCCTTCACCTTCTCTCCCCTGGGGGTTCCCACCCTGTTGTGACCCAGCAATCCGTTGGTTGAGACCACGGACACAATTTCTGCCTGAATCGAAATATCTTTTGTTTAGGCAACTCCTGTTTTGGTGTGCTCCTTACTTGTTACGGAATGGCAAATCTGTGCCATTGAACCTCAAACACAGATCTGGAAAGCACTAATTAACTCTGTATTCTATGTCTCTTAAAACGAGGAAGTTCGGAATTAAAAAGGCGGTTGCTCAAGACTGACCTCAGGGTGGGAGATTGAGGTGCCACTGCATAGTGCTGTGTCAAGAAAAGTACAATACAAGGAATAGGTCATAGGTTGGAGGCGTGCAGACACTAATTAACTTTTTGGTTCCTAAAATGGTGTCTTTAATAAATAGATATTCTTCACTGAGTCCAAAATTTGCATTGGGCATGCGGGAAAAAACCCCAGCACTCGGAAGGGTTAAAGGAGTTAGGACATCAAAAATTAAACGGGTAGATTATTCTTGAAATGGAACACTCATAGGTTACTTAGTATATATGCCAAGTTTCACAATTTTTAGAGCTCTAGTAATTGCAATAATGAATTTACGAATGTTGATCAATTTCGTCTGGCACCCAGGCAACACTGCTCAAGTTAGTCGCACCATAGTGCCCATAAACCACGTGATCGTCATATTTAGTTGACTGCTCTCCCATTGTAGGCGTCCCCACGCTGGCCCAGCTCGCCTTGCCACGGTAGGGTCACGCATTCTCGCTACTCGGCTACTTCAACGTATACTCCTGCTCTCGTCCCCTTGCCCTTCGATCTTCCACCCTGCACGACTTGCGCAATTGTTGCTGGAGCTGGTTGCAAGCCGGTTGAAGTCAAAACGACCAGCTTCTAACATCTTTTGATAACATCACTTTCATCGCTGCTGCAATCAGAGTCGTAGACTCCGACGAAGCGAGTGATGCCGTAGACGTTGCCGTCTCGAAATTGCGTGCTCGAAACATGGAAGGTAAATGTGGAAGCTGAAGCGCGAGATGCCGAGAGAGCCAGGTCTATGAGTGGGTGCAAGGGCACGCCGTGCGTTGGGCAGGGGGCGTCGCCGACCCAACAAACATGTCAGCATTTTTTAATGGGGTGGATCTGAGGGTCCCGCATGTAAATGGATTTATCCACAAAACTATCTTGCCATTTTCACAACAAATTTAGCAGGATATAGACCTTTCCAGTGGCAGTCTCGAACGAAGCGATTTACAGCGCGTGTCCCTGGTTTTGAGAGTGTACGTCAGTGTTGCCCGACTGCTCTGAGCTGTGGAGTTTCTTGTCAATTGCTGTGGCAGCCTGCGTAGGCGCAACTTCGGATGCTGGTGGCGGCTGAATTGCCGAGTTTTCTTTTTTATCTTGTGTTCTGTGGCGAACGTAATTTATATAGGTCTTTAAGAAAGCAGTGCTCTATTTTTGGGAACAAAAACGAAGAAATGAAAGCTGTTTTGGTGAGTCCGTGCACGACAGAACAGATGCAACTGGAATGTTTGTTTCATTTTATATTCATTGTTTCACGGCACCGTACACTCAGCCGTGTCAATCTATAAAGGTCAAAATATTTGACCCCACAGGACATCCGTACTGCATGGATATTCCCCGCCCACGACATAAAATTCAATGAGTCTCATCAATCGAAGAAAAAATATATTGCACGTACCCCACGGTGCCGCTTTATCCGAACAGGATTTGAGAAAGGTCTCAAACAACACAGCATGTCCAATATACAGTGTCGACGATAGTCACTTCACGACGATCGGACGGAATCGGGCGTGTTTTGGGGAACATGTATAAGAGAGCTCCTATTTTTACAGCTTCAAAGCAAATGAACGAACGTGCTTATTCCGTCGCCACACCCGGAACACAGCCTGGAAGGCTTTTTGGGGATTATCTCGACAGAAATAATTCTCCAAGCACGTCTAACTGCCTGCGTCGCAGGCTGCTTGACGTTCGCTCTCTTCGTTCGTTTTCTGCAAAGGCCGAGCGGGCTACGGGCCCTGGTATTCCCTGGTTCTCACAGTGGAAGATGACACACAGAGTAAGCATCCCAAACAGGCGAATAAAATAAAAACTTTCAAGAAAAGCCGGCGAACTCCGAATGCAAAATGCAGGTGGGGAGTCACGCTGACCGGGTTTCCACAGCTCAGGCGGGTGGCAGAAATTTCTGGCTGATAGGGGTCGCTCGAGTCGCAAAATGGCGGCGGCCAGGGCGCTCTTTTTGCAAAGGTCTATAGGAACATACTATAAGTCCTAGCAGTGTAGTTATCTTGTCATATCATACTTTTGGTGTGTCCTGACCCCTTTAATGAAAGCCCTTGATTGTCGCTATAGTTCCTCCTACCTCTTTAATAGAATTTGCTGTTGGACTTTAATGGTGGCACTCTAGAAGGGCTCCCTTTGCTCATGATTGGCCATCAAGGTGAAAATGGGATCTGGTGTTTAGACTTGAACACAGTGGCAGATTTGGCATCATACACTGTTCCTTTCATGCTGAGAACTCCTGGAACTGGGATGTGAAGCGGTGGCCGCCTGCAATGTTTCATGCTTTGAGCGGGGCAAGGTAGGCTAGCCTTGCTCAAAGCATGGCTGGCAACTGAATGAGGCAGCCCATGTCAACGGGCACCAGTGACTCTGCCGTTTGCTTGCAGTCTGGCTGCCATGAAGGAGGGCAAGGAGGAGAGCAGTGCACCCGAGGACGAGCCCAATGGCGTGCCAGATGAGGGGCGGCTGCCAGAATTCCTGCGGGGCCACGTGGAGATTGGCACGTACGTG
Source organism: Ixodes scapularis (assembly GCF_016920785.2). Lineage (NCBI taxonomy): Eukaryota > Metazoa > Arthropoda > Arachnida > Ixodida > Ixodidae > Ixodes > Ixodes scapularis. The sequence goes on along the minus strand of NW_024609884.1, from coordinate 2,479,396 downwards.
CCCGTGGCAATGCCCAAGGCGGGCGACTTCCGCATGGACGAGTCGGAGGCCCTGTTGGAGGCGCCGTCGCTGGTCACGCCACTGCTCATCAAGCGGCCGGACCAGTTTGCGTCGCGGGGAGAGCGGAAGCGGAGCCCCAGGCCAGCCCCCCTGGCCAAGGGTGGGAACTCGGTGGCGGACTTCTTTGGCAGCTCGGCGGGCGAGTTCCTCATTGGCCTGGGCCTGAGCCGGGCCCTGGAGGTGTTCAATCGGGACATGATGCGCCTCAAGGAACGCGAGATGAAGAAAGCAGGCGGCCGCACACCCGAGCTGGTGGCGGAGCACCAGCGGCTGGCCGAGGCGTACCAGCAGGCCAAGGCAGCCAATGCTCCCTACACGTTTCGTGTCAAGCCCTGTCGGGTGTGTGACTTCAAGACTGAGTCGAGCCTGGTGCTGGAGGGCCACCTGCTCACGCCACATTTCACATCTCGCCGGGAGCTGCAGTGCAGCTTCTGCAACTTCGTGACGCGCGACGCCAAGGCCATAGTGTTCCACATGGAGGCGATCCACAACCGACTGCCCACCATGGAGTCGCCGCCCCAGTTCTACGAGTGCCCCTTCTGCCCCTTCGAGACAAACCTCAAGACAAAGGCGAGCGGCCACGTGAACCGCTGCCAGAAGTACTTCAACAATGGCATGAACCAGCTGCCGGCGGGCGACTTCCAGCCGCCGGGCGTGACGGCCAAGCCCATCACGGTGGACGACATCAAGACCTACGAGAAGTTCTTCCTGGCCCTGGGTGGTGGCACGGCCAAGGCGCGCACCTACACGGCCCTGAGTCGCAACGGGGCCCCTGTGGCTGGCCCCCGGCCCCTGTACCAGCAGCTGGCGTCGGCGGCGGCCCTGGGGCGGGGCCGGGGTCGCCCGCGCCTGGCCCTAATCCAGCCGGCCCCGACCTCGGGCCAAGTGTTCCAGGTGCTGGGGGGCGGGTCGGAGGTGGTGCCTCTGCTCAACGGCAGCCCCCAGCTCACGGTAACGCTGGCCCGGGCCCCGGCCCCGGCCAACGGGAGTGGCCGCCTGGCGCCCCGGGCGCCCCCCGCGGCGGCCGGCCAGCGGGCCCGCACACCCGTCATCCTCGAGTCGAGCGGGTCGGGCCAGGCCTTTGTCATCTGTGAGATCTGCGACGGCTACATCAAGGACCTGGAGCAGCTGCGCACGCACATGCAGTGGATCCACAAGGTGAAGATCCACCCCAAGATGCTGGCCTCGCGGCCACCCCTCAACTGCCAGAAGTGCCAGTGGCGCTTCTTCACGGACCAGGGTCTGGAGCGCCACCTGCTAGGCGCCCACGGCCTGGTCACCTCCAACATGCAGGACCTGGCCAACTCTGGCCAGGACGGCGGCCGCTGCACGGTGTGTGGCCGCATCTATGCCTCGAAGCTGGTGGCCCACATGAGCCAGGTGCACCGGGTGGTGCTCAAGCCGGCCCACCTGTCCTACAAATGCACGGTGTGCACAGCCACCTTCAACCTGTACAAGCTGTTTGAGACGCACGTGTACACGGTGCACAGCGGGGCCATGAAGCGGTCTGCCCCGGCGGCAGCCCCCGACGAGCGCCCCCCCAAGCGGCCTGCCGAGGCCCGCCCCGCCGAGACCCGCCTGGAGCGCTGCGCCGCCTGCGGCCTGGACGTGGCCGACCTGGGGGCCCACCTGAAGGAGCAGCACGTGCGGCCCTGCCGCGTGCGCGTGTGCCACATTGAGAAGTGTGACCGGTGCCTGTGCTCGTTCGACGGCATGATTGTGCTGCACACGTCGGACTTTGGCGACAGCTCGGACGAGGAGGAGGACGCCCCAGAGGGCCCGCCGGCCTCCTCCGAGTGACCCCGCCCCCGGCGAGTTATTTATTCCCGCCCTTTTTTCTACAAATACTCAAAGGGGCCTCCCTCCGGCAAGCATCTGGGCTGTACCACCCGAGGGCGTCCTCTTTGCTCGGAACGTTTGGAAACGGTGGCGTTTTAACGGAGTTTGCAGAGTTGTGATAAAGCCGTCTTTTTGTTGTACGCTCTGACATTGAATCAAGTAAAGTAATTTGACTTCCCGACCTGTGGCGCCCGGCTGTGCTGGGCCTTCTGTGTGTGTGGCCTCGTCGCCCAAGTGAGTATCCCCGGGCCTGTGGACAGGCTCATTGTTTGCGGCCACACCCTGTTGGAAGCTCGTCTAGCGTGCTTCTCGGTCTACCAGGCATTAGTTAGGCCACCATTAAAAGGAAGGGCCGATGGAATTGGCTTAGTGCTGCATCAAAGGGCTTTCCCTGCTACATCCCGCCGTGTTTGACCAAAAGAGGAGGGTGCCCAAAGTTCCTTTGACTTTCTCAGTAGTGAAGCCCCAAGCTCCCTTTGAGTTATTGCTTGCATGCATTTCGGCAATGTTGGGTTGTTGCTGGGACTGTATTTGATCATGGTCGTTTGGGGCCTGCGGGTCGGTTAAATGTGCTTCTCGCTGTGGGGTAACGACACCTGCCGAGTGGACACTGGGGTCCGGCGTATCGCTTTGCTGCAGCCCTCTCCAGGCTGGGCATTGGGGAAAGACACAAGCTGGCCGAATGGCCATGGAACAGCTCTACCATGCAGTAAAATCTGGAAGGAGAAAAATATTGCCGTGAGTTTTGTTTGCCTTTCTTTAATGCGTGGAGGAAGAATGCTGTTCCGAATCCTCTTGGTCAGGTGTACCGGGGTGGCTCTTCTGCCGTTGCTGGGAGGTCTGCCACATTCCACTGGCAACGAGGCCCAATCAATGGAGCACCCCATCAGTTTGCATCTTGAAATCTCAAATCATGTGCATAATGGCAGAATCTTTGTTTTTCTTACCAAGAAGTGCTTTAATCAAACTTTAAAAATGGAAACGTCCTGGTTTGTGCTCAGAATTATTCCCACATACCTCCAGAATATTATTTTGTTTCCATTTGATTCTAGTTTTGGTTTTTCTTGGCTCTGGGTTGAAAAAATGGTCCAAATCCAGTTCAGCTCCAGATTTAGAAAAACTGCAGTTGAAACTGGTTTGTACTTGTGTGTTTAAAATACAATTTAAGATGGTAAAAGACAAGCTCCATCTCCCAAGTTGGCTTCAGTGCTGTCAAGCACGGGTGCGAGGGCACGTGACTGCAGAATATTTTGTACACTTGCAAAACCATGCCAGCACTGAAGCCGACTTGTGAGATGGAGCATATTTTTATCAAAAATATAAAAGGGGAGACTGAAATACAAAAGTTGTTCGAGGTTGACTGGGACCGGTGTCTGTATGAAATTTCAGAACAAGTGTAGCGTCGTAACACGTGGGGGTGATGTTAACATAATCTTAGTGGAATATCCAGCACTTGGACGTATCTGATGCATGCGCAGCAGGTGCAGCTGTCCTGGTGGCAAGCAGTGTATCCGTAGCTGTGGAACAGATGTGTGCAACCAAATTTCTGGTGAAGGACAAAGTTAAAGGGCAACTCCGGTCCATACTTTCGATTTTGGGATTATGACTGCTTTTAGTGCAGTCAGCGTCCCTAAATTGCAAGGTGAAATTTTTTTCTCGTTATGGTGCGTAGTTTTAAAGATATCGACGCCTAAAAGTTTTGTTTGGGGCGCGGCCAACAAAACCGAAACTAGCCGCTCGAGGCCCCGGCAACACTGGAAATCAGCCGCTACGTGAATGTGACGTCAAGATCGTTCTCGTTCAACAAGTACGCAGGCCGAGCGCCACCTACTTATGTTGCGCTAGCCGTCTAAAGATAGGAGGTAAACTGGTTTTGTTTTAATTCTGTATATGTGATAGTTATCGAGCATATGTAGCAAGAGTTAGGGCGTATACCCAAAAGCTAGCGACTGGAAAACCCGTGAACTCGTACGGTGCCGTACTCGGCGGTCACCACCGTGCGTGCGCTATGCCGTACTCGTCGCTTGTATACCCAAAAGCTAGCGACTGGAAAACGAATGAACTCGTTTGGTGCCGTACTCGGCGTCTGTCGCCGTGTGTGTGGTCTTCCGTACTCGTTGCTAGGCCTAAATTGTCATCTGGGCTCCGTGGATGGAGCGGCGTTGCTTTACGCCGCGCTGCCAGTGACGTACAGTACTGGGGGCCCTCTCGCTTTCGCGCTGCGGGTCAGTCCCAGACACGTAGGTTTGAGGCTCTCCGGCGCGGGCCGCGGCGTCCGAACACACGTGTGCTGGGCTGTACACGACTGTTTTTTCATTCTTTTTTCCTCGGGCGCGTAAAAGCCGAAGTCCAAAGTCCACTCGTCGAAGAGCGTTCACCTACACCTTCTCCAATTTCCGGTCCGTGGGACACTTGTGAAAAAGCACTTGCGTGTTGCGCAGCGGGTTGTTTGAGCAGCCCACAGCGCTACAAGTTGCACTCGGCATGTTTCGAGGAACAGCTGGGCAGTCTTGGGCGCACCGAGTTGCTCGCTAAAACGAGTCTTAAAGTCCTCACAAGCAAATAAAAGGCTATGCCAAAGCTACACGGGCTACAGATAAAAGCAACGGCTAAACACGCCATCACAAGCCGAAGTAGCGGTGGTAGCGGCTCAAAGAAGTGCACTCCGCGCAACGCCTGAACCGGGGGAAAAAAAGAGAACGATACGAACGTCACAGCCCAATGTTGCTTTAGCGATCGGCAACCCGCTGGCCACCCGCTAAGGAGCAGCGGCTCGCGACGGGTCGCATTTTTGTTATCGGCATTAGTTGAGAATGCGGCGTCCTACAGACGTAATATTTTGGCTGAGGTCGTATTTTGTGTCACTACAGAGATACCAGTAATTTATTTCATTTTGAGTTTTGGCCAGAGTTGCCCTTTAAACCAGCTTTGAGAAGTTGGTGAACCAACAAACGAGTGTAGAAGTAGTAACAGTTTGGGGAAGGCCAGATGAACCATATGGACACTGCTGTCCGATTGCAGTCTTGATTGTTGCTCGTCTTAAAGGGACATGAAATGCATTTTGGGGTGGGCGAAATGAATTTAGATTGGGATTTTACTAATGGCATATCGTTTAGTGGGCCAAAAGAAATGGTTGAAAGTCAAAAGCCTGCTTCTCGGTAGGAAAATATGAAAACGGAGTGAACTATTTCGTACCTCCTTTCCTTCGAAAGCTCTGTCTTTTCACTGGGATAAATCCGCGGCACCCAAAGCTCGTCGGCGGGCCCTAGCTCGCGGATTAGATATGAGCACTACATCGCTATACTTCATTCACCCCCTAAGCTAACTGGTGGGGGCGTGATCACGTTGCAAGGTAGAAGTGTGACTGGCCCAACGAGCACGTAGGTTCCTTAGCACTTTTGGCTTGGGGGTGCATGGAAGATAGTTGCGCACAGTACTGCGGAAGCCACAGGCTGGAGAGAAAGCAACTTTTGTCCGAATTTTGAGTGACGGACTAATCTGGGGGGGGGGGGGGGCGGGGGGGGGAAAGAAGAAGAAGAAGAAGGAAGGAAGGAAGGGGAATGGGAATGGCGACGTGTGGGTGCACAAAGAGGTTTAAGCAAGAGGGGTGTTCCTCCCTCTTGAACTGCTAGCGGTGTACTCACCCCTGTACCTTCGGTAACGCTGTGCGATTTGGGTGTCGAGGAGGAAGGCTAAGAAGGAAGAAGTCGAAGAATCGTTTTTAATAGCTTGGTACATTCTTTCTATGCCACAAAAGAAATCTGGGAGCTGGCAAAACAATGGCAGTGCTGTCTGGACACCCACAGGGAAGATTGAAAAGCTTGTGTAGCTATGTGCTTGTCGAAATGTATTCTGTAGGAGGTCCCGGTCAACCTTTAGTGACCCTTGTATGGAACCAAAACAATAATGCGACCAAATTAGTCCTTGGGTCGAGCTCCCAAGGCTTAAAGTATGTATATAGAGGGTGTCGAAAATCTCCAGGCTCAATCTAAAATAGACCGTAAAGATCGACACCTGCACGAAGCAATCTAAACTAGAGCACTGCACGGGCCTACTTTTTGAGGCCCAGCCCGGGCCCGCCGACTCTGTCTTCTCCAGCCTGACGGGATGCTTGCCTAATCGGGCCCGGTTCGTACCCGGCCCGATGGGATGCCTACCTGATCAGGCCCGGCCCGGTAAGAGGCTAAGGCGTGCCTCAGCTCTTAAATTCAAAGCTGCCATTGGGGGGTGCCGGTGCACTTGATTCATTTAGCCTGATTGGCATCAAAGATGCTGTCAAGACGTCAATATGTCGGCATAAAAATGTGAATGTCAACATAGAGATCTCGTTCAAAAGATGAAGAAAAATTTCGAGACATTATAGAACACGTACAAGTCACAGATTCTGTGCAGTCCAGTATGAACTAAAGTCGTGATGGATTGAAAATTTTCAGTATTTGCGTGTTTCCGGGCCCTGGCCACGCACGGGCCCGGAAACAATCCATACTACTTGGCCCGGGCCTGGAAACAACCTGTGCTACACGGCCTGGGCTTTCGGGTCGGCCCCGCCTTGTGCAGAGCTCTAATCTAAACTTGTCAAAGGTGTGTTTCGCAGGTCGTTTTTTTCTTGTAAAATTACAAAGCGTAGCTCCTTTTCTGTAAAAAGTAGGGCCAGGAAATTTGCTAAGGTCAACGGCGGGCGGCGACGCAGACAACAGAGTTGAGTGGCGGGCAAGGTGGAAGAAACACATTTAGGTGATAGCTCTAGACGCTCTTCCCATGGAGAGCGAGTGACCAGATCGTGTTCGAGGCTAGCCTCTAACCAGAAGTAGTTCCGCGCCGCCGCGGAGGGTGCTGAAGTATGAGGTCCCTCCTCGGCAGCCATGGTGTCGGCGGCGTAGCGCGCTCGCCTTTTTCGCGGTGTGGTGGTGCGCGGCCAGTGGCTGGCCTCGTGTTTTGCTTTGGTGCTGTGTCGATCACAGGTGCCACCATCGTGCACGAAGGTGAGCCTTACTTAACCTGAAGAAGAAGGAAGAGAACGCAGATTAACGGACTCGGGCGACTTGGTGGCGGCATGGCGGCGGTGAGGTACAAGAAGCGGTGAGCGAGGGAATGCGGGACTACCGCTGGGAGAAACGACCGGAGCGGTTGGTTTGGGAGGGATGCTAGAGTTCCTGTATAGGCTCCCTACGGGAGCCAGAGTTGCGCATTTGTTTTCCCCGCGCCGCCACTCGCCGAGACCCATCACGTGAGGAGTAAAGCATCCGCGCTGTGACAGAAAGCCACCTTTATGCTCGCTCCGTCGACGTTTCTCGCACCCCGGCGTATGTTCCCCTTCTTTCCGCCTCCTTTTCCTCCTCTCCTGTTTCCCATGTGCGGCGGCGCGCGCAGTGCCGCTATTCGCCAAATTTAGTCACGTGAGGAGCAAAGCATCCAGGGCGTGCGGGAAAGCCGGCGCTACGGCCACGCTCCGAGGCTGAATGCGCAACTCTGCTACCGTCGGTAGCTATACAGGAACTCTAAGGGATCCTATACTTGGGTGCCATCTATCCCCGTGCGAGTGAAGCGTGCTCCGTGCACCAAACATAATCTGGCCGCCGCGTCAGACAGAGCCATTACCTAAATGTGTTTCTTCCACTGTGGGCACAACAAGAAGTGGTGAGAGAGGAAATGCGGGGCCACCACTGGGAGAAACAACCAGAACGGTCGGTTTGGGAGGGACCCGATTCTTGGGCGCGCCACTATCCCTGTGCGAGTGAAATGCTCGGTATGCGAACATAATGTGGTCGCTACGTCGGACAGAGTCGTCGCCTGTCCGACTGGTTGGCTACACCTTCCGACATAAAGTTTCTCTATCCTGGGAAAAGTGGCGCTATTCATTGTTGTGGAAATGCTCGAGACGCATGCTTTGCTACTTCGGTGAAGAACATCACGTCTCAAATCTAGCTGGGTGCTGTGCTGTGCCGCCATGATCTTCCCAAGGGCTGTGCGTGGCTCATACATCAACGCACCTTGTGCTACTTTTAAAACATAAAGGGGCTTCATTCTGACGCCATCTATCAATACGTGCACCAAATGCGCCCTGCCACTCTACTCTGTTGTCTGTGTCGCTGCCCACCACTGACCCTGGCAAGTTTTTTTTGGCGCTACTTTTTAAAGAGGGAGCTACACTTTGTAATTTTACGAGGAAAAGCGGACCTGTGAAATACACCTTTGACGAAAAGCAAAAGGCCCATTTAGGAAAATTGGTGGCATTCGGTATAATTATGTGAATATCTATTCATTATCCCTTTGTTGATGAGTGTTGCCTCGAGGTACTAAACTACATCATTTTTTTGTTGAAATTTCAACCTTGTCACTTTTTTTTATCTAGTAGTTTGCTAAGTTTTGAAGATGGAAACTACAGCACCATCTAGTGAAAATATATGCATATAGTTAACGGCCAAAAAAAAGAATTTGGCGCACAAATACAGGGCGACAGAGAAAGTATGGATCGAGCGTTTTTCTCTTGCCACCGATATTTTGCGAGAGGCGACCGCGTTACTTGAGGCTATCATATGCGCATAAGTTAGTAAAATTGCATAGTGATCCGTAGAGGTTACGTAGGGGGAGCCACCTTCAGACTTGTGCCTGGTGTTGCCCACCGGCCACAAAGCTACAACTTGAAAGTTTACTTTATGGGTATCTTTTTTAAATTTCAGCTCGGTTCCTTTATTTGATCTTGTTAAACATGATTATCTTAAAATAAATGTTTTAAGCAAGTTTTGATTATCTCATCAATAAAAGGTTCTAATTACTAAGCTTCTGCAAGGAAGATAATCCTCTCCTAAGCTGCAAGGGAGGGGATATACACCAACACACTGTTTACAAACAGGACCGCTTTGGCCACTCCAGGTGTGAGCACTGCGCGTGCGCACAAACCCAGTTGGGGAGGAGTGAAGCGTTGGCGCATGTGTGACGTCGGTGTATTGGGTTGGTCTATACGGCGAGCAAGTGTTCTCAAATGCGTCTTTTGCGTGTAACGCAAGGAGGAGCACGCCGATCAAGGGGCGACATTGAGAGTACCAAGGAAACGTGCAATGACGAGAGAGCCAAGCGCGTGCCCTCATTGGTTGAGGTCGGTGCAAACAAAAGCATGTGTAAGGGATTTAAACAAACGCATGAGGTGCGCAAAGAGTAGACAAACTTGCAGGCTGTATTGGAAAGGAGGAGCTGGGCAAAAGTGACAAGTGCAAAGTGTGGGTCGGCCTTTGAAGCCACATCTTTCATGAAGAAACTCGCTCCCCAGAAACTACCAAGTCCACCCGCATAAGGATTTATTTATTTATTTGAAAATGCCGGTAGCCCTTTCTTGAGGGCCATTACAGGGAGGGTCCAGTAACTAAAATATGTGCAAGAATGCAAGAGTGGTGTACAACAGGCAGGTTTCAGAATTTTTGAAAAAGCAGAAACAATGTTTAATATATGTTATGCAAAAAAAAAAGAAGAAAAAACAGCAATACAAATAGAAAACAATTGATCATCAGATAAAAAACAGTGGTTTGCGTTTTTTATTAATTTAACAATGCAGTGATGGAATGCTACATAAGGGACACTTTCCAATTGCATTATCATTCGGCAATACAAAGCCTTTTAATGGTTTTCACAAAAAAAAGAAAAAAAAAAAGATACGAGATGGCACTACAGTGTACTAGAATACTTGGGTAGTGTTGGGACCAAAGGGGCTCGCCTGAAGCGCGTGGTATTGATCGCGACAGGTGTCAACACCAGCGCGTTATCCAGAAGGTGTGCGCATGCGCGGCTGCACGCGCAAAAATATGAATCTGGTGGCTGCCTTGGTGGAGTGCACATAGGATTTCTGATACAGCTACGACCTGCCAGTGGTCGTACCGCGGCATCAATTCCGCTGCGGCACGATTGTTAGCAACATGATGCTTCAATGTATTGGACGGTACAAGCTACATTACCCTTCCTTTGCATAAAAACAATTGCGACTTTAAAGAAGTGGATTGCAAGTTGTTTCAGCGTAGAATTAGCTGCGACTTTCGGTTTGTCGGATGGTGAGCACTTTAAATGAAATGCCCATTTCCTTGGTCGCAAAGGCCGAACATTAGATATTTGAAAGGGATATCTAAAACTCGGAAGCAGTTCTTTTTTTTTTTTTTCCTATCTTATTTTATAATGGAACGAAATGGCACATACTAAAGTCCGTGATTGTTTTAGTATGTTTTTAATACCCCATATTAACTTCTCTGTCTTCTTTTCTATCCGTCTTCTTTTTTTTGACCTTAATCAGCTCGCTTCACTTGCCACTCATTCTTGTGTTCATTTACGCGATGAACCACCCAAGCGACGGTCGCAAAGGGGTGAGAGTCTTTTATTTCTTCTTGGCTGCCACGACCATCCAAGGACCACCCGACGTTCCCTTGTAAAAAATGGCTTATAAGCCGTGACAATTTTTATCACGCGTTTTAGCATTGAACTTAAGTCCAAAAACTGAGACAACGTGGGCTGAACAAGTAATGCTTTATAAGATTCAAGTAAAACAAGCAACTATTTCACATAATTTTGAGCAGAAAACATGAGCACACATAGATCAGGCAGGGAAAAAGTTGTAATAGTTTACAGCACGGCATTGAAATAATGATTACAATGTGCAGCGCTTACATGGTTACAATATGCAGTGCATCCTCTTAAGTGTAAACCATCCGACACCCACACGCTCGTAGCAATACATTTAACCGACAGCTGCTTTCTGACAACCAGGCAGGTCTCGCCTGAGCTGGGTATTAGAAGGGAAAGACCCATGGTTCCACAGGAGGTGTATCTGGTTCACGCAGACATACAGGGTGTTTCTGTTTGATTCTTTACAGAACTTTACAGATTTTACAAAAAAAGGATGTGGCAGATATGCGGATGCCGTCTTTCGTTATATCTGTAAGGCTCGGTGGACAATAAATGGGTGAATAACTGTTGCAATGTTTAATAATTAACCAAAATTTGTTAGTTAACTTGATTATTAACGGCTTAAGTGGCCATGGTGCAATTGCAGTTTTAAAAGGAGTCATAATTAAAGGCAAACACAATTTCGACGATTCGCGAAAAACAACGAGGTTTGCAAAATTTATCGTAAAAGTTTGCCTTTCTTCGCTTCATCCAGAAACCGCGTTATGAAAATAATACGTAGAATAGTGACTTAGTCGTCTTGATGTGTGGCGCCGGCGAGGCCACCAAAGACACGCTGTCGAGTTAGTGACGAGGGGACAGAAACAACTGTGTCATTCTTCTACGCATCAATATCAGTACAACTTCATTCGCGCTTTCAGCGCGCGGTTTTTTAATTAAGCGAAGAAAGGCAAAAGTTTAGCGATGAATATCTCAAAGCTCGTTTGTTTGCGAACTTTCTAAATTGGGTTGGCCTTTAATAATGACTCCATTTAAAGCAGCAATTGCTACATGGCCCATTAAACCACTCATTAAAAAGTTAATTACCATATTCGGCTTAGTAATCAAAATATTGCAACCGAGATCTACAGATGTACAGTGCAGACGACATATACGGTATCTACTACCTCCTTTTAATTAATTCTGTAAAGTTGTGTTAAGAATAAAAAATATCCTGCATAAGCATGAACTCGCAACATTGGACATGCCTGGGACGTAGCAATTTCCTCTTTTCGATTATGGGAGTAAGAAGCTTTTAAGTTGGTTGTTTTAAAACTCGGATAACAAAATCTGATATTCTGCTGGCACCCTTGGGCTTGCAACGTATTGATATAGGTTATCGTTCAGTGTACAAAACTTTCTACAAAAGCTTCCCAATAAAACAAGTGTAAAATGAGAAGAATTAACCCTTTGCCTACCGCAAAAATAAAAAAAAAAAAAAGATTTGAAAATAGTGATTTTTTTATGTGCCCTATACTCTGCTTCACCTTATGATGTACCGCAGGAAAGGCTACAAGCGCGAGCTCCTTGCTCTACGGCACATCTCGGCGGCACATCTCGGCGGCACAAGCTCTCGTGCGTTAAAAGCAGCTGCCAACGCTATGAGCTCACCCTTCTAGCCTTCGCTGCGGTACAACATAAGGGGAAACGGAGTATAAAATCGTGGTACCGACACGTGCAATGCTCAAAGTGAAAAAAAAAAAGGGCGTGCTGCGCAATTTTTTTTCAGATAACTCGACTACAGCGCCGCCACGAACTGTCAATACACGCGCCCTCACGAGCTCCCATTGCCGAGCCGCTCCGGTCCCAACACTACCCAAGTATTCTAGTACACTGTAATGGCACTGCATAAAAATGCTAAATTTGGAAGCGCTTTCAAGTTTTTCTGCACCAGCAGTCCTGCTTCCCCTTGACTGTCTCAACAACTAACAACTTCTTGCTTCTTGGGTTACAACTAAGGTTGTAACCCAAGAAGCAAACTTATTGCAATGTCATCCAACAGCAGATTTCATTTTACCGACTCACTCTGGTATTAGGGAGGTGAGGCAGGGGTCTTTGCCCATAAGGGGAGGGACTGGGGAGCGTTCATGCGCGCTTTGCTAGGGTGGTGCCATTCTTTGTCATATCACTCGCCGACAGACCGGCGACCATTTTTGTTTTCTGCGATAATCGGTGGGGCTTACAGCCCTCCCGGAAACCAGCAGCTTATCTCGGAAGTTTCGCCTAGCACTGTGGAAGCCACAGGAGGGAGGGGGGGCGAGGAGGAGGATTAGCGTTCTCACCCTCGGAGCGTCGACCTATAGACACAAAGGCCACTTTTCCAGCGCACGGCGAAACAATGGAGAACCAAAATGGCGGTGGGAGAGGGACTGGGAAAAGGGAAACGGGCAGTTGGCATCGCCCTATGTGAAGCACACATGAAGGCACCCTAGGAGGGACCACTGTCCTGGAGATGTCCTTCAATAGAAAACTAACCCACAATTGTGTGGAAACATGTTTTTTTTTAGGAGTGCAGGAAAATGCTGCGCATGCCTTATTTTTCTATAGAGTGTACTGATTTGGTGGTTTTTAATGATGCCCAGAAAATTTCTGATTGAAACCATGCCTTTTGATCTAGTAATTAAGAAGTTCATTACTTAGATACTGAATCCCCTAGTTATACCAAATACTTAATTTTCCTAAATGGGTTCTTTGGCATAGGATAATACGACATCAACCTTTTTTCTGTGCAATGCATACTTTTTGCAAGAGCGACTCATTTCGTGAAATATCCTGTATACATGTATGCTGAATTGCTTTTTGCGACACGTTTTAGATGCCCCTTTTTTCACATGAAGCAAAAATCTTTCGGTTTGCTCTATAAACAAAACGACAAATTTTTTTAATACTTTGCCTAAAATAAGCATTCACATATGTTGTGTCCTTCATTTATGTTGAGGGAATCGAGCGTTCGACTGTGGATGCTTGCACACGATTTGAAAGCTAAGGACCTTGTTACCGTAGAATACCGCACATCCGCCCATTCCCAAATTTGTAAGATCTGAGAAAATACGCACAGTACATGTATATGTAAAATTGATGACCAGACAAGCGCCCATCTCCCATTTTTTTGTGATTATCTCCAAAGTTTGAGTGGGCGCTTGCCCGGTGTTTTACGGTAGATGGACAGGCACAAAACTTGACAGGCTTGTGCTCCAAAGTTGCCTTTTGGCTGCTTGAAAGCTTGCATCGTTGTCAGTGTATGCAGTGGTCTGCTAAATCGTCACTAATGGGGCAACCTTCCATGAAGACTAATGGAGGATTGTGCACACTGTTTCCCTGGGGCCACATGTATTCGAGCCAGCTTGTTAGGTGGGCTCTTTCAAAAGCCGCATCTGACAGCCCGGTACTTTCCAGGAATGGAAGTGCCTTGAAAAGGTTAGCAGTGTGAGAAGAATGTGTTGTCTTATGCAGTGTTTCACAAGTTTGGCCTTTCTTTAGACAAAGGTGACTCACTTCAACTGGCAAGGTTTATTTACGAAGCAAACTAATTTTAGACGTCCGAAGTTGTGTTGTACCGTGTCTTCTTTTCTGCAACATCACAAACTGCAACCCAGAGCCATTTTGCCTTAAATTTGAATGGCTACATAGAACCAATGGCTAAGAAATTAAATGTGTATCGGTGCATAGCTACAAATACAGGCGATATGCTGGTATATTGCTAATGCTGATAAAATCTCTAGATTCTGAAATTATATATAGTTCCGACTCGTAAAAACATTTCAAATGCAAAATATTTCAAGTAAATAAGAAAAAAATTTATTTAACTTTAAAATATATAGCTTAATGTGATGGTAACGTGGGGCTCCAAATATTGTGGGATCCTTTTCAGTGATGGAAGCGGCATCTGACCTTTTGTAGCAGGCTCTTGTTGCAGGCAAAATATTGGTTTGGAGCAGCTGCTGATGCTTTTGGAGCAGCCGCTGATGCTTTTGGAGCAGATGCCAACATCTGTTAGCAAATCATGTCGTTTAGCACCCGACACCGGTGCAGAAAAGGAAAAAAAACTTTTAGTTGAAGGAACAGACACAGAAGGGAACATCTCAATTCTTCCCTTCTGTGTCTGTTCCTTTGATCAAACAATTTTTTTTTCCTTTTCTGCACCACAGTTTCAGGTGTTAAACATGATTAGCTACTGCCAGATCGCCTGCACATTTTGTCTTTTCACTACAGCCTTATCTGTTAGCACATCACTTGAAAATTAAAAAGTGATTGCATCGCTAAATGAGCCCATTTTTGATAATGACTGAGGGTTCCTCTTTGATATTGGTGCATATTACTTCTTGCCTTTTGTAATAATTAAGAACAGAGTGCAAAAGGAACACAGAGCTGCCTTTTTACAAATAAGGCTCTGGTCAGAGCATGTTTTACTTACAATGGGTACTAAAAAGAGTTTGAAAAATGCATTATAGTGCAATACTTCAGTTGGGATGAAGCCTCACTGCCTTCCCACTTTAACACCTGGTAATTTATTTAACCTGTAAATATAATTTCTAAAATTCCAGCAAAAACCAGCATATCTGCTAACATGTTTATTAATAAAAAATGTGTCCCCCAAGTTTTACGAATGTACCAAAACTCTAATATTATAAACTGCGAAAACAACCACCCGCAAATATGAAACCCGCGGTTCTGCTTTATAGTCGACACTGCATTTAAGCGGCATTGGATGTAGAGTGAAGGCAAAGTTGGCTGTTTTTTCAATCGACAGCTGCTTGGAAACTACCTTGACCACCGTATTCAAATATAGACCCGCATTCTTTCTCGGCGCAGTTTTTTATAATTAGAGATGAACCTCCAATCAAGACCAAAGGAGGTAGACCTGGAATAGTAGTCTCGCCCATGTCAGCTGCTGCTCCTAGCACTGCGGTGCAAGGCGACGAAGCTCGACGCTGGTGAACGGAGGCATGTGGGAGACTTGATAATCGAGTGATCCCTCCAGGAGTACTAGACCCTGGTTCTGTCTGATCACGGTAGCCGCCATCCGACTATTTGAGCATTTTTTCTCTCCACTTTTAGCGTCTGACATTGCCCACATCGCCTTGAAATGTAGGCGATGTCGGCGATCAACCCGCCAGTGCATGAACCGGCCAACGCGTTTGACGAGCAATCTCAATACTTCATCTTAATTTATTGGTCAGCTAGGAGCTATTGGGACCAACCAAACAGCATCAGAGTGGAACACAATGGCATTCACCCATCTTCCTGTACGTTCTTTCATTGACTAAACAAACCAAATGCAGCGAATGTCCTGTGATCTGTGCCATGGGTTTGTGGTTGTATGTATTAGAGCCCGACTCTGCTCTGACCTAAGATGACTCAAACTATACAGTGAGTAAAGATCCTGTGAAATACATATACAATTTTCCTTTCCTTCTACTTTTCATATTTACCAACAATAAAATATTTTTATTTTTCCTTCGCACACCTGCACCCGTTTCGGCGCAGGTGTGGCGCAGTTCTTAGCAAAAAGGGTACTTTGTCGCAAGATGTAACAGACTTTTTGAAATGTGCACTTTTTTTGCCTCGAAATTAGCGCCAGTGTGCAGAAGGTGACACGCACAGCTTGCTCTTGTCCGTCAAACATGAGTTTTCCAAATCCTGGCGCGGTTCCTTGGAATTGGGCATGCAGCAAGACTGCCTTAGGTGCGTCAAGACTGGCGGCTATGGGCACCGCTGGGAGCAGCTTTGGCAGCCGAGAAGCGTGCGTCTTCCCACACTCAATTTTGCTCTGTTGGCTCCCATTGAGAGCATAAGAATGGAGCTCCTCCACTGCAATGCAGGCATCCCTCAAAGTGCCACCAAGAAAGATGTAGTGGCAGCTTTCATTGTGCATGCAACACATTTCCAGGAAAAGAGATATTTAAAAATAGCGCTCTGCTGCATGCCAGAGCAGCAAGACTGCTTTGTACCACCTCCCTCTAACCAAGCGAGCCAAGACAATCCATCCAACCTTTACAATGTCAATTGCTGCTTGTGACTGCACAATGCTCCTCCTTCTGCATGCCAGTGGGGATGCCACATGTACATGAAACTCGCCTGTGACACGTTAGTTCAAGGAGTAGCCTTGCACGCTGCAGTGTGAGGGCACACAATCCAATTGTGTAGATTATTTGAATCCAATAAGTAGTGGCCGGGAAAAAGACTACTTAATTAAAGCTGAAGCAGCTGATGATTAAAATGTCGTTGAGATTATTGAAGAAAATGACGGCAGCTTCTTAGTGCGTCCTTTGTGACAGCGAGCAGTCTGGAATAGTTCTGGACAGGCTCGAGAGTATTTGCTTGGTCTGCCTTGTGCCAAGACCCAAACGCAGATCTGGAGGCAGCATCAAGGGTAACATCTGGAAGCATTGTTCGATAAACTAAATTCTTGCAACAAATGCATTCCGAGGTTCACTAAATATGCTCGCTGTGCTTGCTGCCGAAGTGTATTATTATGTGGTATGACATTCCCCATTATTGTACAAGTGGTTAACTGACAAAAACTTATTTGGCAGTTTGTGAAAGGTTGATGAAAAGAAAATTTTTGATCTTAATGGAGCTGTCTTCAAATGAAGCCTCCATGCTACCTTGGTCCTCGGAACTCAATCTCTGGCAGCTAAGAAGTCGCTCTTACTTTGCTGTCATACTATAGGGAGTATTCTCTGGCGGCCATAGCTGTGTGCGGGAATGCTGAGCGCGTGCTGATGGCGAGCTTCCGCAGTTCTTTTCCAACGTACATTCCGCACCATCTAGAGTGCCGGTCTTGGCAGCCTATTGATGTGAGCTTGTTCCGAGCATGTGCTCTAAACAGCACCCACAAATATGGCACCCAGTGAATACTCCTTATAGTATACACGTTTCCAAAAAAACACTCGACCCCAGGGGCAACAAACCGTTTTCGAGCCCAGTCACCGAATTTGAGGCTAGACTCTCACCAGCGTCCCTCCTAACCCTAACCGAGTGGGCTGCGATTTCAATAGGCGCAGCCTGCGTAGGCGCAGTTTCAAACGCTGCTGGCGGCTAAATTCTCGTATTTTCCCGCTATATTTTGTGTTTCATGGTACATGTATGTTCCCCGAGGACATTGAGAAAGCATTGTGCCACATTTGAAAAAAAGCAAAATAAAACAACTATTTTTGTTGGGTACACGTGCGACAGAACGAATGCGACTGGAATGTATAGTTCTGGTTATTTGTTTTTTTCTTACGATAAGTTTTGATGGCGCCGCGGGATTCGCCCCATGTGGAATGACAAAGCGCTTTGCTGTCAAAAATAAATTCCAACAGAAGCGGGCCGAAAGTCATGCATTTTTCACGCTCACAAATAATGTGTTTACCGATGGACAGGACACGGACATACAATTGAGGAAGTGTTAACATTCGAACAATATATAGTATGTACCACACGATGGAGCGTTTTCCGAAAAGAATTTATTTGAGAAAGATCTCAAATAACACAGCCACAGTCGACGACAGTCGCATCTTGACGATCGGACGGAATCCGAGATGACTTCGTTTTGGGGAGTGCTTCCTTTTTTCACAACCGCACCGAGGCAAAGAAACAAACGCGACTGACCCGTTTCTCACCCCAACCCGGACAACTATTTTTGGAGATGACTAAGGATTCTATGCAGATTATCTCTGGGAGGGGGGGAGAACAATGTTCGTAAAATCGCGTCGAGGGTCGTTCGAGGTCCTTCACCTCCTTCGTTTCCCGTGAATGTCGAGCAGAAAAGCTTGAATGGCAGGCACTTACCAGCCTTATTTCTCACAATGGAAGACAACACAAAAAGGGTACGCAGCACGCATAAAAATAAATTGTAAACTTTCAAGTGGGGCGAGAAAACGTCTAATGCAAAACCGCAAAAACGTAGGTAGAAAACCGCGCTGAGCGGGTCTTTACAGTCCCAGAGAGTGGCAGAAAATTTCTAGCTGATAGAGGGCGCGAGAGTCGCACCAGCCGCATCAGCATCAGCAACATGGCGGTGGCCTAGGAGCGTTTTTTGGAAAGGTGTATATGTGCTGTTTTCCCATCTCTGAGAAAGGCTTAGTGGCGATTACTGGCACGATGGAGGTATTTATTGAACCAGCCTGTGGCGATGTGGCGAACCTGGTGAACATTCCCAGAGGTGGCGGACAGTGTTTCTAGGCTCGACCGTCTCCTGGTTAAAGATTGCTGCCACTGCCAAAATAACCCTTTGGTTACCTTACGAGCACCCTTTGGTAGCAAAGCGTCCACACTTGTCGACAGCATTGTATTTCCGGGTCGCAACAAAGACCAATCGATCTATACATGTGATTCTGCTAGCTGCTGTACCGGTTTTGAGTTTAGACCATAGCATTCGTGCACCTTACAAAGCAAAAAAAAAAAAATTTTTTTTTTTTAGTAAAGAAATTTCTTTGGACATCTAAATATTACTAAAAATAAACTCTGAAGACACATAACCCTCACTTTGGGACGAAACTGTCTGGTGCACCTGGACAGTTCGCACTAAAGTCGTAACGAAAATGCGGGAGCTTACGTTTCTTCATCTGCCGACGAAGAGAATAAGGTTGTTATTGCGGACAATTGCAACTGCGGGTAGCTGCTTAACCATGTTACGGAGCCGACTGCCTAATCAGCTGCGGAACAAGGGCAACCGCAGAAGCAGCCAAGAAGCCAGAGGGAGACATTAAAAAATGAACCTCTCAACCCCAAACTCCAAGGCAAGACAAGGTAAGAGCATCAAAACGTTCCTTTTGCAGTGGAATATTGCACTTATCCAGCGACTGATTTTTGTGAAACACACTTTTGATGCATACAAATTTCCTTGCACGGCATTCTCCTCAATGAAGCTGTACGTCGGATGTGCAAGGAGCAAAAGTATGCAGGCGAGCTGGTTAGGAAACATCATATTTTATTACTCCTTGTTTCGGATGCGAGTGTCTTTTCTGAAAGATCCTGGCGATGAAGCTAGTATTTCTAGTCTTCACACAACCACACTGAGAGAGCCCACTCGAGCTGATTGCACCAGTCCTGTGATGGTTTATGTGGCAATAATGACCTTCTCGTGGGACTAGAGACAGGCATGCTCATACTGTTGGTGTCGGAGCATACGCTGCAAGCTGCAAAATGACCCGGAACAGTACACGTATCTTGCCATACAACAATCCTGTTTTAGTTATACAGGATATCTTATCTGGCTGGCTACTCCCCACAATGTAATTGAATAAAAAAGGAAACTGCATCGAGCTTGTTCTTTCAGACAGGTGGCCACTTGCCCTTGCTTGCTATTTTTACTGCATTAATTTTACGTTGTAGGTGCGGTACTTCAAAGCAAGTACTAGGAACAACCACCAACTCTGCGTAATTTTGTCACCTGTAAACCCCAGGCTTGGCAGCAGTGCTCTATTTTCAGCTGTGGCAAGAGTTCTGTCCAGGCGGGAGCTATTTGGTAAGGTCCTGTTTGTCGCAGCCTTCGGTATTAGCAAAGACGCACAAAAATTTCAGCTGGAGCTTAAAGGCCCGTTCACACTCTTGCGACTGCTTGCGACCTCTTAAACCTGGGTTCCTTAAAACTTCTTAAACCAGAGAACACACTGGCGCCATCTATTGGGAAGCAGTGTAAACTCGGCGGTCCGGCATATTTTGTTTTATTTCTCGCGCAATATCCTTTCTCTTTTGGCTCGAAAAACTTTTGTCAATGTTATAAACGAGCCTTTCTAT
Source organism: Ixodes scapularis (assembly GCF_016920785.2). Taxonomy (NCBI): domain Eukaryota; kingdom Metazoa; phylum Arthropoda; class Arachnida; order Ixodida; family Ixodidae; genus Ixodes; species Ixodes scapularis. Next base: position 2,459,347 of record NW_024609884.1, on the reverse strand, counting down.
GGGTATTACGCACATTTGACCTCGGAAATTCCGCAAAACCTTCGCTTTTGTGAAATGCAGTTCTAGGGTCACCGCATAGATGGCGCCACAATGTCAGTGTATTCCCTCATTCTAGAAACATTTAAGAAGTTGTAAGAGATCTCGTCTTTCTCAGTCGTACTCGGTCGCAAGAGTGTGAACGGGCCTTAAGTTAACATATTTCTGTATATCAAATTATCGATATATCGAACTATTTTACGATCCCCTTTGAATTCGAAATATACAGGTTCGACTGTAGCCAACGGACGGTTTTCTGAGGGCTAGAAAGCCAAATAAAAGGGGCAGACTTTGTGTCTGCTGTTGGGATGAGCTCTGTACTTTTTCTCAAATTCTTCCCCTGGATTCCACCGCAGAGCAGACCCTAGTTGGTTTACTTTGCGTGTGGACAGGGGAGAACAGATGGCTTTTCCTTGATTGTCTCCTGCCTTGCCTTGTCGGCGATAGAATACAAACCCCAACCATGTCGTTCGCACTTTCGGAATAACTTCTTCCCGGCTCAACGGACGAACCTCCGGAGTGTTGGGGGCGCCATCAGGTCTGAGCCACATTTCCGCAAGGTCCATTATGCGGGCACGTGGCAGTTGCCTGGAATGCTGCTGCCCCCTCTGGTAAGGGGACGGGGGAGCCGGGTGGATGTGCTTTTCGCTTTTTGGGAAGCTTGCCCCCTCCACTCGTAGACGAGGCGTCTTTTTGTCACCTTTGCTATCCGCCGCCCGAAAAGAGTATCGAGCGGCATGGTCTAGCTTTGCCTTGCTGCTCGCCTGACGGTGGGCCACCAAGAGGTTTATGTGGCTCCTGTTGGTTGCTGACCCCGTTTGGATACAGCAAATCTTCCCCAAGTGGACTTGCATCAGTCCGAAGGCTCGTCTCCGTTTTGGAACGGCTTGAAGCCTGGCCGACCAGGGCCTTGCTCACCCGCTCCGTGACACCTGATACTTGCGAAGAGGAGTGACCAGGGATGGTGGGCCATTTTGACTCTGGAGACTACCCGTCCCATTGGAGGGGTTTGCCAGAAGGCCGGAGCCACCATGTCGCCATGCGAAGCACGCAGCGTCATCGTCGTCATCATCTTTGCCGTCGCCGACGGGCGTTCGGGCCGGGGGTCAGCGTCGCCAAGATTGCCGTGGCGGGCCAAGAGTGGAGCAGTTGCCGCCGTCGTAGATGTCCCAGGCTGGAGGTCGACGTGAGCACCGTCGCCGGAAACGTCGTGGCGGCCCCGGACAAAATCGGATTTTGGGGGGCGGGCTCTGCTCGCCTGCCCCACCTACAGCAATTCCGGTCGGGCCCTCTGTGGCCACCTGGACTTCCCAGGAGGGCACTGAGCCCCCTCGATTCTACATGTCCAGAAAGCCCTGGGGGGACCAGAGATGGCCTGAGCAGGCACTTGAATGCGTCCCCTGGCCTTTCTGTGGCCGCACGGTGAGCGAAATAGACACCCGGGCATATAAAGTGCCTCCCATCTCGGCCAGAGGATGTCTTGCCGCATCTGTGGCGGACTGCGGCTCCACGGCGATGGGCATGACCAGTTCCTGTTTCACCAGAGCCGGGCCAACGGCAAGAGCGACGACTTTATCTAGCCCCAGCGCGTGGACGACTCGGCGGAACATCCAGACGCCATCCGGTGCTTCGGCGCTCGGCTGGCCCGGGAACCTGTGTTCGCTGCCGCTGCCCTGGCAGCAGCCAGACTACAAAGGATGGCTGCTTCGGCCCCGGCGACTGTGCCACCGAGACCGCCAACGCCGCCCACCAGGTCTGGCCCAGTGGGCTCTACGACCTGATCAACGTGGACATTAACCTCGACCTGCTTTGGCCTGGAGACCGTTGGGCAGGAATGACGACTTCGAGCACCTCTGGGCTCAGGTAAGCCTGTTGTTCTTTTGTTTTAGGGGCGAAGCTCCTTAGGGTCTATAGCCTTGTGCGCCCGGCGTTCGTGCTCACATCGATCTTGCTGGTGCTCGTGCTCGTGAGCTCACGTGCTCGTGTGGGGCGAAAAAAAAGAAAACATGATGAAAAAAAAAGAAAAAAATGTTTGCGCAGTCGACAGCATTCGAACCTGTGTGGGGAGACCCCAATGGATTTCTAGTCCATAACCTTATCCACTAGGCCATGACTGCGGGACGGGTATGGGGCTCTGAGATGTCGTAGTAACTGAAGAGTTGGGGATGTCATGGATGAAACGTTGCATGTAGCCGCTCAACGTCTATACAGGAGAGGGCGTTGCGGTCAAATGCGTATATAATCGCGTTAAACTTCGCATGCATTGGCTCAATGTTTATAGACAAGAAGGCGCTGCGGTCAAATGCTCAAATGCGTATATATAACCACGTTCCATACCACACATTCTCTTTCCGACATGGATAAAACGAACGAAAGGCTCGGCATGCTGCGGCTCAGCGTCTACGCAGACAAGCACCACCAGAGCTTCGCCCCAATTAACATCATTCACCACGTGGAGATACAGTAAATTTTTTCTTTTTATTTATGAGAGCCGGTGGGCCTTCCCCTTACATCAGGTAGGCCCACCAAGCGTTATAAGGAGGGGGGGATGTGGGGTAAAATAGATAAATGGGCTGGTTGGTACATCATTGAATGGAAAGCGCCGAATGAACAAGGACGAAGAAGGGGCTTCGTGGGGACGGTTGGTCACCCTTCTCCAATGGCCAGTATAACGGCCGTGGTTCGGAATGCTCGGCCTGGTTGCCGCGAGTTTGAACCTGTTCGCAAAGCATAGGAGAGCCCCCTGGCTTGGGGGGCCTCTTCACTCTCTTCCGGGGGGACCTTTTTCCGTCCCCGCACTCATCCGGGAACCTAGTTGTTTTGGGTGAGGACAACGTGGGGGGAGGAGCTGGACGTGCGTTCCCGACTTCAGGAACGCAGGGACTCCTCCCGCAGAAGTGATCGGACGTGTGGCAAAGGACGTACTTCCTTGGTTTGCCCTGGACTGCGCTCTCGGGACGGTGTCAACAGGGTGAGCCTCTCATCTGACCTTGGGGGTTTGGAACACCGTTGGACCCAGTCCTATTGTGGTTTGTGCTCCTCCTTTCTAGAGCAGCGATCAGTTGTGCGGCTGATGTTTGGACCCGATTGTAGCGGTGTTCTCGGAGAGAAAGCTGCAGGGTGTGGGACTAAACTTGGCGTCTCCCGATTGGAGACCGCTGCTGAACCCTTCGCTCACCACCACCCGTGACCGTCCCACATATTCTGGCGCCAGCGTGGGGCCACGACTTCCTTTATCATGGTCGTGGCTCCTACCCTCCATCCCGTTGTCCGGCCTTCGCCAGCAATTTCTTGCCTATGATCACCCCATACCATGAGTGTCCTGATTTCGCCACTTCCGGGTGAGCGACTAATGCCGAGTCAGCAACCCGCAGTTCTACTTTTTGAGTAGAACTGTGGGTTCTACTCAAACTGTGCGTTCCTGTCTTGAATTTGCATACCAAGCAACATTCCTTGTTGGGGAGACCCTTTGTTCTCCATGCTTGAGGCAAACCCTTCACCTTTGTGATGGTTAATTGGTTCCTTCTGCGCCACCAACAACTTGTTCTGAAGGGAAAATGTATGTAGAAGTTTCGACGACATGTTTGAGAACTAGTGCACCTTTTATGTACGAAGAGGATCGAGGTTTTGGCAAGAGTAGCAAAGGATCAGCAGTGCACTCTGGGAATGTAAATATGCACGTTTTTCTTTGACTGTGAGTAGTCTTAGACACTCAGTTAGAGTTGGACGGTACGCCTGCCAATAATGTCGATAAGTAGCTGGTAGCTGACGGGCTCTAGGAGCTGGGCTGCGTAATCGTCGGTGTCAAGAAGATAGCGCACGTGTCAACATACTGTTGACACGTGCGCTGTATTCATTGCTGGTATTGCAGTAGGTGCGGAGGATTTTGATTTGTATCTACTTGATGCCAACAACGGCTTGAGTCTGTTGTTGTTTTCCAAGAACGACACTAGTTTTGCGTTAATTGTGGTGGCTCTACGCGGTCTGAGGCGCACTTTGACAGTATTTGGGTGGACGAGTGACTCTAAGACTTTTAAAAGTTATGTTGCTCTAAAAGCCGGGCGCCATGTACCGTTTTTGCACGATTGTAACATGCCCCCCGATTGTAAGCTCGTTGGGTCACTGGGATTGCGAGGCGACGCGGTGCTGCTCCGTTGTCATCTTTTCCCGCCAGCGTGATGGTCTTTCGTTTAAATAATGCCTCCTAGTCAAATTTTTTTTTTTTCCATCTTAAGACAGCAGGCACGAGTCCCAGACGCAAGAGAATACGCGTGATACGGAAAGCAAAATGGCGAAGGTAAACAAACGGTTGCGATGGCGATGGGGCTAGCCACCTTTAACAAGAATTGTGTTTTTTTTTAGTTTCGTTTTTTGGTTTTGATTGTAATGTGCATGTATTTTTGGGCTCCGATTTGGGAAAAAAAAAAAAAAAGAGACGTTTACAATCCTGTAATGCCGAATTAGATTGCAGCTCTTGAGGAGGAGGGCAAGTTATGGAGAGGAGGCTATGCCCCTCCTGCTCGCCTCTCATTTAGGGGAAAGTTTTCTACTAAATTTAGCAGGGAATTCCGCTAAATATAGCGGGGAAATTTTTTCCGCTAATTTTTGCGGGGAAATTTATCGAAAAAAAGTTTTCCGCCAAATTTTGCGGGGAAATTTTTCCGCTAAACTTGGTGGGGAAATTTTTCCGCTAAATTTAGCGGGGAAATTTTTCCCGCTAAATATAACTAGGAAATTTTGGCGCTAAATTTGGTGGGGAAAATTTTCCGCTAAATTTAGCGGGGAAATTTTTCTGCTAAATTTAGCGGGGAAATTTACCCATAATGCACCTAGCGGTTACAGCGACTGCGACGCCGCTCAAGCCAGAAACAGGCGGCTAAGAGCTGCACTCTAAAAAAAAGTGTGCATTACAATCGTGCAAGCACGGTAGTCAGAACGCCCTCTGGCGATATCCGTCAGACTCGCGTGATCCAGGTGGAAGAATAACTCATAAGAGACTCAGCAGTTACGTTGCTCTGAAACCTGGCCCGAGTGCAAGACATGTTTTCTAGCCTCGGTAAGCTAGCTAGCTCAAATATTTGGTGAAGCTAGCAGGCTTGAGCGATTGAGCTGCGGCCCCCTTTGTCTTCCTACTTGGGGAGCAAGATGGCGGCTATTTCACGCAAGAACTTGCGTCTCCCCCGCTCGCAGACGCACATGCATGGCGGTTTGGTTTATATCGTCCCCTTCGAAGTCCCCGTATCAATTTACCTCGACTTTGAAGACAGGCCGGCTGCATACTGTTCTTTGTTTTGGCCACCTATAATCAACGGACTTCTCCAGTAGAACCGGGTAATGTAAGCAACTTCTGTTTTAGCTGCCTGTGCAAAGGATTGAGAACTCAGCGTTTTTCCTGGAAGATATCTCCCCGGTGTCCATAGTAAGCTCACTCAATAGTTGCTTGGTATGTGGACGCATTTCAAATGGAGGGGCCCCCTTTATGGCTTCTTCTTCTGGTGTCGAATCGGGTCAGTCTGGTATGTGTCCTGCGACCATTCATTGGGTCCGCTCCCCCCTTGGAGCGCCTTCCTGTCACCGTTGACAAACTGCCTTCCTTTTTTGTGGTTTTGTTTGTCGTTTGCTCTTGCCCGTTTCTGCTGCCTTTGTGGCCAAGCAGACGAGCGTCGGTTGCGCGTGCCCCGTCGTTTGGAGGCTGCGGCGTCATTTTTCTCTTTGGGTGGAGCTGCACCCGGCTTCGGGGCCTGTTCTCTGCTGGCTTTATGATTTCGGAGGTCTGCTTTGGGGTTGTTCACACCCCCTCACCAACCTACTGCGGCTGAGATGGCGCCGATCCCCTGGGTGGCGTGTCTTTAGGACATCCCCAGCTGGTCTCCGCTGGTGGGCAGCGGTCGTTGGCCTTTCAGTGCTGCCGTCTTTGCGACCACCTCACGCCCTCCACTGCAGGCCAGCTCGTACCATGACACCTAGATCCATCTGCATCAGCACGGTGGCTGTGATGCCGTGTGGCGATGTGATGAGCATTCGAGCACTTGGACTTGGCCATTCCTGTTCTTTTTCCCTGTGTGCGAGCTGTTGCCGGCAAACACAATGAAGATGTGTGCTGGATGTCGTGTGTTAGAGGGTAGATATCATAGTTATATTTTATTTTATGAGAGCAGGTGGGCCTCCTTTATTCTTTTTTGAGACCCACCTACCGTTTTAAGGAGGGGGGTTTGTGGGGATTTCTGTGATCTCCCTTCCCCTATGGCCGAGATAATGCCTGCAGGTCGGAACGCTCGGCCTCCTTCGCCATGAGTTCTGACCTGTTTGTGAAGCGGAGGGTCCTCCCCTCACTCTCTCCCAGGGGGGACCTTCCTCTGTTCCCCCGCTCGGATGCGGTTCACTACCGACAGGTGAGGAGGTTTCGCCTCATCTTTTCCCTCTTTCGGGAAGGGGACTCGTCCGGTTACCGCGAAAGAGATAGGACGTGTATTGGCGACTTCTCCAATGCTTCCTCGATCTTGGCTCTCTGGAACCCCGCATCTGGCAGGAAAGCACCTTTTCTTACCTTGCCGGCATGGGTGGCATTAGGGATGGGGACATAGTAGTTTGTATAGGAGAGTGTTTTAATAAATACTGTTGGACTATTTTATTACTCTGGTACGTGTGTCTTCTCTTCCGCTGTATTTGAGAGAGTGAGACAAGGTAGAGGATCATTGGCACCGACGGAGGTATATATCGAAACGACCCACGGTAGTGTGGCTCTAAACGTCATCTATATTGTCGCGGAGATGTGGGATCGCGCTACTAGGTTTGATGTCTCCTTTGAGATCGCCACCGCTGTTGAGATAACCCTTTGGTTCCTCTATTGGTACCTCTGTTGGTAGCTAGCAAATCCCCACAACCTACAAAAATAAGTTGTTTCCAGCTTTTCAACTTTTAAAAACGAAGTTGAGTGACTCGTATGGTTTGCTAGAGCACTGTATGTATTTACCGTATAAGGTGGGAGTATGCATACACCGATGAGCACAGGACGTCAGTTTGCCCCTCTTTTTGATGGCCAGAAGTGCCTCATTAATGCAGTGGAAGATACACTCTCCCATGCCCTTTCCCCCATGTCGAACCAAGTGACGTTGGTGCAAGCTATGTATACCTGATGTTTCACATTGCATATGTCCGAGAGCACATCATTGCGCTCTTGCAGCACACAACCATAGTTGCCGAGAGCGAGAACGTTATTAATGCCCCCATGGTGGTTGGCAGCAAGAACATCCCTCCCGTTCTGTTCAGGGGTGTAGGGTATGTCTTTGTAGGCACAAAACTTAGACGTGTTCCTCAAATTTTGCAAAATATTCTTTTTGTTTTTTTAAGCATTATCTCTGACCAGGACAACCCTTTTGTGCTATGAAGCTCTGACTGCCCCTTCGATAGCTTAGTTACAACCCGGACAACACGATCACTGAAGTAAGATTTTGCTTCAAGTCCGTTCGCTCCTCGGGGCATTTTGTGAACTGACGGTGGTGGCATTTCGTTGGACAGTACCCACACGCAGTGGGCAAGAACACTCTGCTCGTGTCGGCTCTGCAAGCGAGGAACAATGTGCGCGTCGTGTTCTGTGGCTTTCTGGACTTCTTCAGAGACAAGTTCTTCACCTCTCCTGTCCTAAATGCGCATGGTGGAATGCGGTGCAGTCTGTTGCTCCAGTTGAGATTGGGCCGTTTTATTGTCAAGTTTCGTCGCTAAAAAAAAAAAAAAAAGATTTGCTTGTGCTTTTGAAAACAAAAATTTGTTACGAGCTTGCAGGACAGCAGTTGTAGGACCTGCGAATACAATTTTGGTGGAAAACCTTCGGCGACATTAGAGGGTCCGATCCAGACAATGAAACTCTGCTATATTTAACCAGAATAAATAAAGCATGCATCGCAAGAAGCTTTAACTTTGCGTAGACGGGACGCTAGTGGTAATGCAAAGTCGAAAAACATGACGTCCACCTAAGCCTAACGTTTGTCGGATCGAGAAATGGCATCATGGGCGTCCGTGGCAATTATTTCGGCGAAACAAACCCGTCGGCAAGAAAGACAATCCTATTTTCTTTCTCGTTGACACATATATTTTACCGAACTAAATGCCGCAGGCACCCACAGTGCCATTTTTCGGTTTGACAAATATTAGGTCTGGGTAGACGTCAAATCATGGAGAAATTTTGTCTTCATCCGTTGATCCAGGCAACATCACATTCTCAGACTTCTCCATTCTGTGACGGCCGCTAGCATCTCGTTCGCAGGGCTTGTCGGCTTTCTGCGACGCATAGTTAGGGTTTATTTATTTATTGATACTGCAATCCTTGAAAGGGATTGCAGTATCAATAAATCAATATTATTCATTTTCTTCGTAGGATCCTGCAGACTAAAAGTAGCGTGAAACCCCGTAATGTACGTTCCTAGCAAGGAATTGCCTTCCTGAAACAGGTACAAGAGCGCCAGCAACCAGGCACTTGCCAAGGGGGTGCTGAGGGCACAGAACGTTCGCCACCACCCCAAGGGCCAGAAGACTCCTCCAGAGGCATACACCGTCATGGACGACGTCGTACGTCTCGTGAAACGAGTTTTGTTTTTGCCGGCGTTTCTGTCTGGTGCGGATTTACCAACTTGCGGAGTTTAACTTCCAGGTGTGCAGCATCGAGGTGGAGATTCTGAAGGACGGCCAATGGGTGCCCTTCGACGCTGACGACTTGCAGCTGGAGTTTGTTCTCATCGACCCGTTTGTACGCACCAAGCTGGTCAAGAAAGGCGAGTGCACTCTGTCTTTTCGAAGCCGACCACGAGACAAAAAGCTCTTTTGTTGAGGCTTCGTTCGTATGCGTTTCTTCAGGCTAGCTTGTGTCGCATCGCGGCTGAGAAGCTGTTTAGAACATTAAAAGATGCTCTGGAATGTTTTTGTTTCATCATTACACGTCGAGATCGGCTGCAAAAAGGTTTTTTCTTTTGTTTATTTTAATGAATTTGAAATATAGCTTGACAAAGCTTTTTCTTTGTTCTGGTTATTGAAATTTAGGTCTACAGGGATTACTCAAAAATTTTATTAACCGAGGTCTTCCTTAGCTTTTTATTTATTCTTCGAAGTTGGTTGGTCTTTTTAAACTATACAAATGAATGTGCGGCGTCAACCAATGCAGGTCAGAAGTGCGAGTCCCAATTCAAGGTTCTGGACGTTTACGGAGTGTACCAGTTCAAAGTGGACTACAACTAGGGATATCGCGAACCACCTTAGGTTCGATTTCGAAAGGTTTCAATATTTGCGAAGCGAACTGAGGTTCGATTACGAAAAATTTCGATATTTTCGTACCGACCGAGGTTCGAATTCGAAAAATTCACAACTCTCGATCACAGTGGAGTTTCGAATTCGAAAAGTTTGAAGCTTTCACGGGTTCTAAAATTTCAGGTTCGAATATTTCTAATATTTTTTTACGTGAGGTTCGATAAATTCGAAGATTTCAAACTTTCCTAACTTGAAATTGGAGAATATTCGAAAAATTTGAATTTCTTGGGATCTGAAGTTCGAAAAGTTCGAAGATTTCGAAATTCTTTGGAAATAAAATTCGAAAACTTCCAACGCTTCGAATTTGTATAGACATGAAGTTCGAACAATTAGAAGATTTCGAATTTCTGTATAAAGTTCGAAAAATTCGAAGGTTTCGATTCTCTTTAAACGCTAAATTTGGAAAAAAAAAAAAAAAAAAAAAAAAAAAAAAACTTGAAGATTTTGATTTTCTTTCAAGTCCAAGTTTTCAAAGTTCAAAGTCCGGTTTTCAAGTTCCTCCACAGTTTCAGTTTCAAATAATGTTTTCACGACTCACTGGTTTGCACAAAATCAAGTTTAGAAAAGTTAGGGTGTGATATCTAGACTCTGTGAAGTTGGTCAGGCAATTAAATGAGATGACGAGTGTCCCGGATGTGCTGGAATATTTGCCAGTGCAGAGTGACGTGTGACCATAGATCAGTAATTGTGACCGCCAGCCTGGGGGGGGGCTTCAGTTCCCCTTCCCCTTTTCCAGATATTTCGGACTGTTAAAGAAAACAATACGGGGAAAGAGGGCGTGGTCGAGCTTATTTTAATCTGAAATTATTTATGCATATGTATAGCTACTGTCGCTCTTCACTGCATAAAAGATTGCCTAGATGGTCATTGTTAGAAACTCGTCAGAAGGCACTACTCGTCACATGCTTAGTGGTTCGGAAGTTCAAAGCTATGTCTTTTCGACCTAAATACCTGTGCTAATGGTAAAAGAAAACAAAGAAAAAAAACAACATATTAATAAATGCGGGGATAAAAAGCTGGAGAAAAAAAAAAAAACTATCAAGAATTTGCCAGAAGTGTTGCATTCTTGCATATTCAGAAGTTCAGAACTTCGAAACAACTTTCTGCTACCAAAATGTGTACAGGCTAAAAGAAACACGTCCTACGAACGTGAAGCGAAAAAAAAAAAAGTTTTCTTTTAATGACGTGCTGAACTTTAACAATATTAGAAATCTTCTCCCATGAGTTAATTTATTCCTTAATGTAAAAAAACAATACATTATTTTGTATTCTGCAGATGGCAATGATATGTACTGTCTGTGGTGTTAATTTAAATTTGATACATCAAACAACTTAGACAAAAATAAATATCAAGTTTAGGGCATAATTGCATGTAGATACATGTTTGGACATTTCTTCGAAACTCACCTTGAATAGCAATAATCACATCTTAAGACGGCACTTACCTAGGCTATACATAGATCATTCTTAAAAAGTTTAACATCTCTACCATAAATAGCTTCGGCTACAGCGCGCTTCAAATCTGGCACAAACGATAATCGTCAAAAACCCGTCGTCCTTCCTCGCCCCTTCGGGAATTTATTTCTTTAAAACTAAGCATGCCAGAACATTGAAATAAACGACATTGTCTTTCGTAAAGAACGCAGCACCGCGTGTAAAAGTTAGAGAAAAAAAATATTACGAATGTACCTCACTACTTGAATTCAAATGAAACCATCCGCTGGACTTTCGAAGTTCGATGAACGTCGAACTTTTACCCTAAAAGTTTGAAGTTCGTCGACTTTCTGACTTTTCAGTATTCGAAAGTTCGAAACTTTTCGAATTCTCTTCATAAATAAGTTCAAAAGTTTGAAAATTATTGAATTCCTTAGCATAAGAAATTCGAAAGTTCGAACAACTTCGAACTTTTTAGTGCAAGAAATTCGAAAGTTTGAAAATCATAGAATTTTTTGGTCAGTTGCAAGTTCGGAAGTTCGACAAGCATCGAATTTTGCAGCGCGATAAGTTTGAAAGTTTGAAAAGGATCAAATGTTTTAGCGTAATAAGTTCAACGGTTCAAAAAGCGTAGAACTTCTTACCTTAACAAGTTCAAAAATTCGACTTCCGTCGAATTTTCTTTCTAAATCTTTCTAACCTTTTGAACCGCTTGATTCGATCATCGAAACTTCAGTTCGAAAAAAGTTTGCGGTATCCCTAACTACAACCGTGTCGGCTGCACGCATCTCTACACTACCACTCGGGCAGGCTTTTGCTTTTCACCCAAACGTGCGACTACATACAGGCGTGGTATCGTCCTTCAGTTTGGCCCACGTTTCCGCAGGTGTCTGTGCAGCCGCTGCAGCACACGCAGTACGAGCGCTTTATCCCATCGGTGTACCTTACTGCCTGAGCGCCTTCTCCATGATGTTCGGCGTGTTCCTACTCAGCTGCATTTTCCTCCACCATAAGGACGCCCCCAGGACTGAGTCGGACTGAGCAACCGAGTCGCACCCAAGTTCACCATCGTTCATTCCCCTTCAGAGCTGCCTCTGACGTCACCACCAGCTCACACGGGCAAGGCTTTTTTTTGTGTTTTGAGTGGAGAGAGTGATTGTTTGTTTGTTTTTGTGAGAATGTAAGGTGAGGACCAAGATTTTAAGCACTTTTTTTTATTAAGGCGAGATTTTTTTTTTTTTTTTTCCTTTTCGGTTGGGTGACTTTTTCCATAAAAAGTTGCTGCTGGAAGCGCAAGCATCAAACATTCTTGGTTCAACAGATCCGCATCACAATAGTTGTGGAGCTTTTACATACTAAAAGTGAAGGAGCACCGACGGTGGCACTGCAGCCATGTGTTTGAGAGTCCTTCCCAGCACCAGATTCTCTGAACGAGAGCTCAGACGTGGGATTTTCTTCCTTGCTGCAGCGAACAGTCCACCGTAGCGAGGTAGTTGAAATCGCTGTTGCAATCCTTTTCCGTTTTCTGGGAGGCACTCGACAGGCTTTCAAACATTATGGTTAGGTTGGCCAAAATGTCAAAGTAGCTGTCTTCCGAACGTGTCGTCCACGATCCGCTGGAGGTCAGCTGATTTTTGTTGGAGTTTGTCCTTGCGATTGGCATCTCTTTTGGGGCTGCGAATCCTTCGGGCAGCGTTGTCACCGATTCCTTTGTGGGACCTTGAACAGTCCCTTTGATGGGGCGCTTTATGTGTGGCCTGCTTGGCGGCAACGGTTTTTTGCATGTTTCCCGTTTTGGCAGCCGGCTTTCCTAGTGCCGCGGCTTCCTTTAGCGGTAGTGCTGTCGCTGGTGTCGTGGCAACAGGTTTCGGCGGTAGAACCATTGTTGCTTTTAATGTGCCGCTCGCCGGTGTCGTGGCTGGTTTTGCCGGCACCTTGGCCGCCCCTTTGTCGAGTGCCCTCGTGGGCGTCACAGTTTATCTTACTGATGCCGTCGCCTTGCCAGCTCTCTCTGCCAGACCCTTAGCTGGTTTTGCAGGTGCTGTGGCATTGTTTAAAAGTTGGGCAACAACGTCTGCTGCTGGCTTTTTGGCACCCGGATTCTTTGGTTTCTGGGGCTTGCCATTTATTTCTCTCTTGGCCTTGCTCCAAGTCTTGCTTTTGTCTTCTTTGAAAGCTGCTTTTTCTTTGAAATATTCTGGGACCCCTTGTTTGACCTGTTTCATAGGAGAGACCTCTGGCATGATATCAGTACCACCCTGCATTCCACTCCTCGTTGTAGTGTTGCTCTGTTCACTGCGAGACGCCTCACCAAACGGTGGCACCGACGCCGCTGTCGACTCTTTCAGCATCAGTTGCGAAAGCAGCTCTCTGCTCGCTGTTGCAGCTAAAGCTTGGACGATTTCAGTTTCGGCGTCTGTTGGGCAGGTCCTGTCGTCGGTACGGCAATCTTTTTAAATGTCGTCATCTAGAATCGGTGAGCATCAAACGTATATAATAGGTAAGGGCAACAGAAATGCAGCTGTAATGAAAAATAGAGCACTTTGGAATTACAACAGCAACAGGTATGCGGTGAAGTACACGTAGCAGAGCGCGTTGAAAACTACAGAATAAACAGAAAGAATAAAACACATGAAGGACGAACACAGACACACACAGTTCTTTCATTGAAAGTGAAAGAACTGTGTGCGTCTGTGTTCGTCCTTTATGTGTTTTATTCTTTCTGTTTATTCTCTAGGTATGAGGTGGTGAGAGAGATTTGGAAAGGGGTCATGGTGCCTGGCTTGACTTTTGGAAACGCAGTGCTATGCGTGAAATCCGAAGTGCATGCGAGACTAGAAATAAAACAGCGTGGAGTAGGTAGGCTGGCTTTGGGGGCACATTGCAAAACGCCAAACCAGGGAGTACAAGGAGACATGGGATGGGCGTCGTTTGAGAGCAGGGAAGCGGTGAGCAAGATAGAATTTGAGGTTCGGTTGAGGCAAATGGATGGGGAGCAATGGGCACGAAAGGTTTTCAGCTATTTATACATGAGGAGTGTAGACACAAAGTGGAGACAGCGCACTAGAAAATTAAGAGGAAAGTTTTTAGGCTATAGTCGAAATACGGAAGAGCAAGTCTCAGTTAAGAAGAAAGTTAAGGCCACAGAAAGAGATTGGTGGCTAGAGAGAATGCAGACAAAGACGGCTCTGGAAAGCTATAGATTAAACAAAACAGTTATTGCCAAAGAAACCATTTATGACAATTTCTAGGGGAAGCTCATTGCTGTTTGAGGCGAGGACGGGTGTTCTGCGAACTAGAACATACAGAGCGAAGTACCAGGAAATGGATAAAGTGTGCACTGCTTGTGGAGAGGAGGACGAGACGGCTGAGCACTTGATACTCTACTGTAAAGGGCTTCACCCTATGCCTACCGAAGGCAACATAGATTTAATAAAGTCATTGGGTTTTAGAGACAGCGAAGGGAGAGTGGATTTCAGGACAGTAGAGATTACCAAGCAAAGATTAAGTGAATGGTGGCAGAAAGTGAGAGAAAACTAGGCATTTTCTTATTAACTGATGGCAAGGGGTTTTTATAGCCTCACTTTCTTTGCAGTTTGGAATGAATATAGATTTCACATTTAAATATTCTAAGCTTAAATGGTAAAACAAAATGGCTAGGTGGCGTAAGCTACCGCCTGATCCAAAGGGCTCAGCTGGATTCATCCATCCATCCAGCTGTTGATTCATGGTTTGATTTGTACGGGTGTCAACGATATGCTATAGGGCAGGAGCCAGAACCTCGGAAAGTAGCTAGAAAAGAGAGGACTGGTAGCTTAAGGGAGGTCTTAGAGACGGCGAATTCAGTATTCACATGCACCATCCTAGGGATTCGGGAACAAACGAAGGAAATGGTGCAGAGGGTGGCTGAAGCTAACGAAGTAATTAAGTGGATGAGCCGACAACTGAAGTATGCCGTTCTGATTGTTGACAGAGCGGTGTATGCCTCTGGCTCCCACGCTTCTTTAGAGGATGGGATTTATGACGGTGGAATGACGGGTGAGATGGTTGGAGAGAGAGCAGCCAGGCAACAGCTTTTTTGGGGGGACCCAGAGAGGCATCTCAATGCAAGTGGCATAGAAAAACAGGGTGCATAAACATGCAGGGAGGCCGAAACAGGTTGAAGTGGGTAGAGATTGAAGAGCAACTAAAGCAGGAAGATTTAAGGATTTGTTGGCAAGTATTCTTCACATGTTGTTGTGTATGCAAAATGCAGAACCCCAGATGTGTCATAGCATCTGTGCATTCTGCTAAAATAAGCTCCAAGAAGAACTGCTCCAGGGACTGCCCTAATGAGCATGCTGGATTCAACGCGGAACTCTTGTATATTTGCAAGCACATTTGACCTTTTGATGCTGCACGACTTTTGCACATTTAGCGAAGAGCTGACAAAGACTGGAAATACTCTAATTATAGCTTCTAATTCAAGTTAAAGTTTATTAACAATACCTTTTATTTCCTCCTGGGGTGCAGAACTTGTTGCAATGGAAATGATTGGGAGCCACAAGAGTCGAAATTTTTGTATGCAAGAAAAAAGACAGAATGCATTTCCATATTTGACTAGCAAGATATACTAAGGGTCAAAAGCTGCTCGCTGGTTGTTCCAAAAATAATCTCTGTAAATATCAGACTCTAGACATACATATCTTAAAGCTTGTAGCTGGCTTGTAAACAGGGCTGTGTTTGGAGATGTTGTCCGTAGCTTTGTTTCTCCAGGATCAAAAGTGTCAGTTGTAAACAAGCTTTTCCAGCTTCTGATCTTCATGTTCTCGGCTGTGCGTACAGTTACAGCGAGCTCCTGGGAGACGGTTCCTAGCTTCTGCGGGTGACATCCAAGGGAGAGTGCCACAGGGAGACTCTCGAGGAACCTGCGAACATCTATAATCGTGAGTTTGCACTTTGTCTCCTCTAGGGTCCTGAGCTTTGAAATCCGACCTTAGCTCCTTTGAGGCAGATGTTCCTGTATCGGACGTATCGTGTGACCAGTCGTGATGCAAGATTTCTCAATCAATAGCTGTAGTAAAGCAAAAGCAAAGCAGCTGCAGAAAGACATTGCAAAATATAATTACGAACAGTCCTCTTCCAGGGGGTCTAGCGACCGGGAAAACTGGGAATTTTCTGGGAAATTTTACTTACCGAGAGAACTCGGGGAATTGTCAGGAATATTATCATAAAGCGAGCCCAGTCAGAGAAAATGAGCCGGAAACGCCATCGAGTGCCCTCAGCCAAGACTTGGGGACTTAGGGGCAGAAAAATAGGCAATAAATTCTGCTTAGAGCAGAACGCGGGCTCTGCTCACCTGATGTCGAGTGTGCTTCCCGATGCAGATGGAACAGCCCACAAATCCAGTACAAGTCTTGGATTGGATTGAGGGCGCGACACTAGGCTAGTAGATCCAATCTGGGCTACTAGATTTAGTAACAAATGGAAAAGCTGGCGGCTATGCTGCCATTCGGTTATTGACGTGTGTGGTTGAATGTCGTGTTTCCATTGTGTTTCCGGAAGCGGCCTCTTCACTGACTACAGTAAAACCTCGTTATAACAAAATGGGATATAACAAACAAATGGATATAACAAAGCAATCATAATTCCCCTTGCTTGAATAGTTGGAAGAAATGGACATTGGCTATAACAAACTAATGGTTATAACAAAGTAATTACGACCGCTCCTTCAACTTCTTTATAACGAGGTTTTACTGTATATCGGCAGCAAGGAAGGGCTCGTTTAATCCGGACTGGATGAACCCGAATATTTCGGAATATGCAAGTTGGATTAAGCCTGTGCAAAATGATCCTCACATTGCTCAATGCTCACTGCCTTGTGTTGTAATGGTCTTACATATTTAACTGCCTCTACAGTGGCCAGGGAATTTTACCTGAATTTGTCAGGGAAAACCTGGAAAAGTCGGGGAATATCAAAATAATAATTTGCTTGACAACCTGTCTTCAAGGAACTGTGCTTGTGAAATTGTGTGCTTTTTAATATAAATAGAATATGAGTAATGCAAAAAAAAATCGTGAGCCATTCCACTTTGTGGAGGTGGATGACCAGCGAAATTGTTTAGCACGCGACACAGACGTGACAGAATTTTGAACAAAGGAGCCGGAGGAAACTAGACGCACACGACGGGACCGCCACCCGGCGGAAAGTAGACGCGTGTGACGGGATCGCCACCCTGGGAGAGCAGAAGGAAAGGAAACTAGGCACGCGAGCGCTTGGAACGACGACAAAGAGAGGGCGGTGCGAGCGTAGACATGGCCAACGTGGATTGCACAGCAGCAAATCTTTGAGATACCTTTATTCTTTATTATCTACCTGAGAGTCTACTGATCTTGAAAATGGTATCTCTTGATAACTAATCTACTGAAAATGCATATCCAAGTGATGAGACGTATAAGCTTTTGGCATAGAATAAAGCGATTTTGCATCAGATTTGGGACCTGAGTTTTTGTTGACGCAGATGAAGAATCCACGGAACCCTAGCCATAAACAGCTTTGCTGTAAGAGTTATATCTAATACTGAATCCAATAATAAATACAGTTGCTGACCAATTGTTTGGACTTGACAGGGATCATTCAAAAGTCGGAAAATTAGACAGTCCGAGAAACCGATTTTACCCAAAATACTAAACTCTCGCGTATATTCCACTAGGACCACTATTGATTTGCCACAGTTGCTCTTAAAGTGGCATAGAGCAGCCAATTAGTTTTTTTTATTTATTTAGAAGATACTGCAGCTCGCATATGTCGGCCAATACAGGTGTGGTTGCATAGAAACATTACTTTTTTTTAACATGCCATATAATACTCACGAGCACTGTCTCATCATAGAGGCAGTCGCATCAACAAAGCGGACGGAACATGCAGTTACAAACTTATCTCATGGGGAGTTTCATTCATTAATTGCCCTAATGTAAAAAAGAAGACTTGAAAGCATCATGCTTATTGTAAAGTACTTTGCTCAAGTGCCCACTATTAACACTTTTCAAACCTGGGAATTCTGCGAACTGTGTGTTAAGTGCCCGATTTGATTGGACGAGCACCCATGTCTAGATTAATCCAGTTTTCAGTGAAAGCGGGCTAGGCACTCTCCCAGTATTTTGCAGTAAGTTTGTATTGTTTTATTACCCTCGTATGATATAGTTTAGAAAAACCAGTTCTTGAAAATTCAAAACACCTTTCACTCTTAACCCCTTAACTGGGGACTTTTTTGACCAAAAATATCTGTAAAATGGGGAGTTCTTTTTTAAAGTGTTTCTAGCTCTCGAAGGTATAACAATAATCTCAAAACCTAAACTAAATTTATTTATATCAAGTTGAATGTGCATCCCGGCACTTCCTACAATCCGAAATGGATCTTTCACTGTGCTGGCGTCTTGCAAGGTTGCAACAGACCCCGAAGTTGATGGTAATTCCATAAACAATTGTTCCGCTGTGTCATCTTCAATTTTCGTGTCGGATCCGAGGAGCATTCCATCGAACTCGAGAAATCAACATCGCAGTCGCTGTCCTTGCGAGTATTTTGCAGCAGCTCAGCGATTTCTTCGTCGGTCAAGGGACGCGCTGGCGTTTGCTGGACGCCATTTTCCAAACAAACAGTCAAAACATGTCATGTAGGAGTGTTCAATATTTTTTTGTGCTGCCATGTATGCATCGTTTTCAAAACTAAAAATGTTTCCGATACACGAGGATAGATGGCGCATCCTACTCGCACGCTAAATGGAGCGAGCGTTTAAAGACGCGCTTCCCAACAGCAAAGAAAGTGCAGCGCATCTATTGACGCACCCCCCAATCTGCGGTCAAAATTGAAGCGCGTCTAAAGATGCGCTCCCCAGTTAAGGGGTTAACATAAAATTTTATCGAGAAGAGAATATGAATGCTTGGGTCTATTTATCTTTGCCTTGTTTCCAATGGCTGCATGTTAGTTTCTAAAGCTAACCTTATACAGAAGAGTTACATGGTCACCTAGTGCATTAATTTCTCTGATTTGCTCTCGCCTAAATCGTCCTTGTAAAGTTGAACCCATTTTCTTCAGAACTAACACCTACAAATACTCACCCCTACCTATATGCATTTCTAATTGGAGCCGTCTGTCCTCGAGCTTGGTGACAACAAATGTCATCATCTTTTTTGGGGCAGAAGGTTGTTAAGTTGTTTGAATAATGTCTGTTTAATGATTCTATTTCCTTGTTGTTCTGATTCTGTTTCTTTTTTTTTTTTTATTATTAAAAAGTTAAAATGATGTGTACCCTCCAAAAGGAAGAAAAAAATGAAAGCCGTTTACAACTCTCTGTAACACTGAATTAGAGCGCAGCTCTTGAGGAGGAGGAGGGGAGGGTACTGAGGGGAAGGGTATACCCCTCCTCCCTCCTCACCTCATCATCCTTCCTGCTACTCTACCACGGGAGCCCCTGTGACGTCACGTGGCCTCAGAGTGGGTCATGTGACCTTAGTGGTGGGGCGGTCACGTGACCTCACGGTTACGCCGACGGCGACGCCGCTCAAGGCGGAAACGGGTGCCTAAGAGCTACGCTCTAAAATGAGACATTTACAAATCTCTGTAATGCAAAATCAGAGCGCAGCTCTTGAGGAGGAGTGGGGTATACCCTCCTCCTCCGAACTCTCCCATCTTCCCTTCCTCCTCCTCTTCTTCTCCTCCCACAGTTTCCCCACTAAATTTAGCTGGAACATTGACGCCACGTGATCTCAACACCAATTCAGTTTCTCAAATTGAGCAGGGAAAATGACGTCACATGACTTCGTGTCACGTCACCCATGAACAAATTCAGTTTTCGCGGTGATGCCGCGAAACGCGGCAACGGGCGCCTAAGAGCTGCGCTCTAAAAAGTATTGAATGTAAATTGCATAGCAAGTTTTTGCACACTTTTCCATTTGTTAATTTCTACTGTGCTAGTAAAAACTGGTTCACTGCTACAAACTAATCGGTTCATATTTATAATTTCATGATTTTCTCCTTCCTGCAGCTTTAATCACAGCCGGTGCCATCGTCCTGGCTGGGGTCTTAGTATGGCAGATTTCAAGGTGTTGCAGAAGGTAACATTGTTTTTCTTTATTGCTAGAGAGTAGCAGCAAGCCTTGTTGGGACTATCCAACAGTTCGAATATTTATCATAACTTATACAAAGCTCCTTGGCTATGGTTGTTTCATGCAGGAAGCTTTTGAGTGAAAACAGATTAAGAGAGGGTGCAGTCTAGCTTACAAGGTTCTGTTATTTTACTGCTAAAATTGTCAGGCTTATGTGACATCAAGTTGTGAAAAACCTCCAGCTTCAGGGAACGACAATGTGGTTCTACTAGCTTAAATTAGAGGAGTGTTTTTAGCGTTGCAGAAGCACAAAAACGACGTGAAAGAAAAGTGCTCTAAGATACACGTGCCAAGAACCAGCGTTGGTGACGCAATTCACGGGAAATACGGGCACGGAGCTAGCCGTCGCACCGTTCCAACCACAAACCGCCCGATGAACAATCTTTAAATATGTCAATATAATATCTTTGTTGGTTACACGACTCCTAGCTGCTTGTAATCCAACCATCTACAATTGGTGATCCGGCTTCTTGACCTCAAATCACGTCTGGGTCACCAATTGTAAATGGTTGGATTACAAGCAGGAGTCGTGTAACCAACAAAGATATTATATTGACATATTTACAAGAAGATATAATTAAAGGTTGTTCATGGGGCGGTTTGTGGTTGGAACGGTGTGACGGCTAGCCCCGTGCCCATGGCTCACGTGAATCGCATCATCAACGCTGGTTCTTGGCACATGTATCTTGGAGCACTTTTCTCTCACGTCGTTTGTTAAATAAAATGTAAATATGCAAATATAATATCTTTGTTGGTTACACTACTCCTGCTTGTAATCCAACCATCTAGAGTGTTTTGGGTTTTCACTCGACGAATTTCAATCCAACACATGGCAATGCGCTTGGCAACACTAGCAAACAGGAACATCCGCCTCTAAAGCAACTGTCAATTTGTTTTCTACCAACCTGAGTGAAGAGGAAATGTGGAGTGGTCAATCTTTTCACGCCAGTGCCGCCAAACCCACTGCCGGCACCAACTGCGGCCAAATGAGCCAATATGGGCACTGCAAAAATGACACGATGCAAGGTTCCTGCAGAGGCTTCTACGTCACGCTCAGTCTCTTTTGAATTCTAGATCAAAGGCCACCTAGTGGCCACGACGTTCTCTGGGGCAGAGAGTCCTCCCGACGAGCAAAGTGGGGAAGGGGGTCCGAAAAGCGAGGTTATTGCTCCACACACTGTCGGGTCGGAGGGCATTGTCAATACCAGCTGGAAGACAAGGACTGCGCATCATCGTTTGGAGAACACTGACCCACCCCCAAACCCGCCGAAGCTCGACAGGAGGACTGTCGAGACCGGCTATAACAAAGTCGGTTAGAACGAAATAGCGGCTACAGTGAAGCGATCACAATTTCCCATTTCCTTTTGCACTTCGTTATAACCGAAGTCGGTTATAACGAAATAACGGATATAGCAAAGTGATTTTCGATTCCCGTTGACTTGGTTATAACTGGTCTCGGCAGTACTCCACAAAGTGTCAGATTCGCGCATCTGGTGTCCCCGCATGTTAGCATCACGCCTTTGAGACGCTGCAAGACGTTCTGGGAGCTACGTTGATCGAGCTAGGTGGCACTGTGTAGATCCTCTACTGATGACGTTTAAAAGAAGAGGGGTGGGGAAGGCACAAGTCTTGTCTTTTAGGTGGTATTGGTATCACCCACTTGTGGAGAGGTAGTGAGAGCAAGTCTGGGAGAGGAGGAAGAGTAGAAAGCACTATACCTATGTTGGTTTTTAACCCTGACAGTTTTGGCCATCTGGCAGTTCATACCTGCATATATGTCCTGCTCATGTCCCATTTGAATGTCACGTTAGAAGGAGCCATTCTTTTGTTCTTGCAGGGTGAGGGCGGCGACGAGTCACAGGTGAGAAATCCCAAATCAGGCTGCTAATTCTTGTTGAGTCTCTGGGCACAGTAGGCTATACTTTGTTCACCGCCAAGCTGACAAAGTAGTGGAAGCTGTGGATGCATTAAACCAGCCGATTGTCGGTCTTGCACCATGTGATCACGCTCTCTGCGTGTACTGATGTGTAAGCTCAGTGGCGGTTGGAGTATAGCCCTTGCACAGAAAAACACTCCGTAAATTCAATGCACGTAGGTGCATCAGTCTCTTGTACAGTTGAATCTTATTAGTTCAAACTCTAGAGGGACCGAAAATTTGTTGGAATAAAGCATGTTTCGAATTACCGAGAGTTTCCTCCCATAGAGACTCATAGGATGAGACCTGCATGTTAGTTTGAATTTACCGCAAGTTTTAATGGAGAGAGTTTGAATTAACGAGATTCGACTGTACCTGTCTGATTCACAATGGTTTATCAGATATGTAAACATACGCAGCCAGTAGTGGACATACCACTCTCCTGACGCCTTCAATAACCCTTGGCTAGTGAAAAATGTTTTTTTCTCTATTAGATGCCATGCGTGGCCATTTTTTCTATGTTCATGTGCCAATGTTTCGAGGGTTGCACAATTCCCGCAGGCTCTTGCAAACCCTAAAAACCCTTGTACTACCGTATAATTGTGTCTATGAGCCACACTGGTGTAAGGGCCGCACCCCCATATTTGGACCAAAGTATTTTTTAAAAAGCTTTTAGAAATTACTTGTTTATTAGCAGTACCCCCTCTTCCCCCCTTTTTGCAACACACGCTGGCTGCTTCCGTAGTATGGCGCACGCTCCGCGTCTTTGCCATCTTTATCCCACCATGTATGAGCCTCTGCTTGCGCTTCTTGCCACGTTTCAGAGCGCAGATAACGAACATTACGAGAGTAAAGCTTCGGAAAGCTGCCCTTCTTACGGTTTTCGTATCATCCACGCTCGCCTTCAGCCCATGGGACAATAGCTGCTGTTAAATCATATATACATGTTTTCGAATGTTGTCGTTAGGTCAGTTAGGCTTTGTTAATGTTTCGTTTTGCTGAGTTGGTTTATGCGGGCCCCACAAGCTGAGAATGGTTGGAAAATACTTTCAAACTGTCACTTATTCCTTGGAGTGTGGCAGACATGCAATGGGTTGCGAATGTGGTGTCGAAAAGATCTGCTTACGGTACTGGATGAATTATTCAGTCCAAGGCGGTCTCTCTGGTACGCCACAGCCACTCGACATAAAAACGGGTGTTGGGGTGAAATTCTACGAAATAAATTGCTAGCGCAAACACCAAAATGCGCTTACTGAACAGTTCCGAAGAG
Organism: Ixodes scapularis; assembly: GCF_016920785.2. Lineage (NCBI taxonomy): Eukaryota > Metazoa > Arthropoda > Arachnida > Ixodida > Ixodidae > Ixodes > Ixodes scapularis. The sequence goes on along the minus strand of NW_024609884.1, from coordinate 2,436,250 downwards.
CAACTCTGGCCGCTGTTGACGCCTGTCAGACTTGACCACCGAGGATACCACAGGCTACGATCGAGACCGAAATAAGGGCGCTCTAGACCACTGCTTGCGTATGTTTATCTATCTGATATACCATTTTGTTTATATCTATTATCGTTACTTCAAAAGTTAGTCTCAAAATTTTGAAAGAAAGTGCAGCCCTTACATGCATTTACACCGTATATGAAATGGCGTTCTCGAGGACTTGGACATGCTTGAACTTCAGAGTAGCACTGAAAACCCCTCGAAGTTCTAGCCAAATATGATTCTTCAAGCTTGAGAACCTCAGTTTAGTGCATTCTTATTTTTGGTTATTTTGTCCGCATGGGACCAAATATTTTCAAACTACCACGGCCATTCTAGAATTATTATCAAATAATTTCAAATTTGGCACCTCTTCGGAAGAAAAATCTTTCAGCCTTTCCACTTTGGTGAAGAAGGAAGAGCAGTGGAGCTGTAGCTTCTGTTCTCGGCGGTGGCTTTCCAGGCGAGCGATCGGCTCTTCTTTCGCAAGGGAATCTGAAGCGCTCGACGCAGTGGAACTTGAGGTGATAGCAGCTTCGTGGCGGTTGCGGAACCATTTGCGCTGCTGCAGACGTCGCCGCTCCTTCCACTACCGCTCTTCCTCCGAAGAAAGGGCAAGCGGCCGACCCATCGCGAGTCCAAACGGCGACTGATAAGAATGTGGGAAACGGTGCGAAAAACGGACGAGGACATAGAAGAAAGCAATGGCCGGCCGCAAGTTGGCAAGCCAGAGTGGAAAAGGTGCCGCCATCTATAAGCGATGGCGGCAATTAGACAGCCGGTTGTCTGGTTACCGCCGTCGCTCATAGATAGCGGTAGCTGTCCAGAGTTTTGTGTCGATATTTATTTGTCCACGGACATGAAACTGGGGAAACTAGCCCTTAACAGCTCCGCTGTAGTAATCATTGTCGTGTCATGGTACGAAGTACTCTTGGAAGCATCGTTATTTTAAGATCATGGTGGATTCTTTATGGCTTGTCGGTTTTTGTTGTTTCCAGGTTTTGGGAACCCTGATTCTGGCCTGCAGGAGAACGTCCTTGGATCTGTGCTCTCGATCAGTGGGAATGCCGCCGAAATGGAGAAGCTGCCTCTGACCCCAGCTAAAAAGAGGCTTTGTGCCCTGGATGCCTTCAGAGGGTCAGTGTCCGAGTCTGGGCCGCTTCCTGCAGTGTGTGTGCTCGACCGACCCTGGTACAGGCTTATTCCTGAACTTGAAGAAGTGACGATATAACTGAAGTTCCTCCCTGCCATTTTTAGCTTGGCAGTGACTGTTGGAAGCATGCGACGTGACAGTTGTGCCACGATGCGGCTACTAGCAGAAGTATTTCGTGTGGACATTCTGCGGAGCAGCCAGCCTTAGTTTCTAATCAATGTTAGGTTACCCAAGCGTAATGTCGTACAAAACGTTCGGGACCACGGTCGGCGCTAACTTTATTTTTTACTGAAGACGCAGAAATTGAGAACACAGATCCCCTCCATGCGCTGCCGAAAGGCGCCGAAATCGTCTCTCTACCAGCAGATTTCCTTGATCCGTGTGCGAGCGAAGAGCACTCCGATAACGAGAGGAGCGAAAAATACTTCACATAGATTTGATTGATTACTCGCACCGGTGAATGTAGTCCCGTAGTGATTTCCAAACCGTTGAACGTGCAAACACTTGTAGAGGCACCTTCCAGCGCAGATAAACGAGAAAATGTGGTGGCATGTTGCCGCTTGGAACTGCGAGACACAGGATTAACCCCAAACTTCGAGCAACTTTTGCGGGTCGAATGGCGTGAAAACATGTACAGAGCAACACTGGATGCAGGTATGTTTATAGTGTCAAGGTGCCAAACCTTTACTCCGGAGCGAGATCGAGAAACACAGACGCAGCCAAAACACTGCGGGTGCATTAGAGGAAGTAGGAGCGGGTAGTGCTTCCTTATGCGACGTAACGTTTACAGTCACTGGTGGCGTTGCTAACCAGCTGCCAAGGTGGAATGGCGCACCCAATAGTAGATGCATTTTTCAAAGAACGAAGCTCTTAACTTTTTGGGTGTGTGCTATGCTGCCGATTTGAAACTTGTCCAATTACTTGGCTCGAATTGTATGTGAACCAAACGGCAAAAAGTGTCTATTCATATTTCAAATTTATGGTACCCGCAGGCCCCTATTGGAGATATGTCAACTTTGACAAGCTGTTCTTTGTCTTTCTGTCTTAGGTTGTCTCTAGTGTTGATGGTGTTTGTGAACTACGGTGGAGGGAAATCCTGGTTCTTCCACCATTCCCCATGGAACGGCCTGACAGTAGCAGATCTTGTGATTCCATGGTGAGTGTAACCTTTTGAAGTTGAGGGTCTCCTCATATTAGGATTTTATTGTCGCACTCGGAGGTGATGTTATAAATGCGTTGAAACTGCCCCGTTATGACAGTGTTGCCATGCGCAGCTGCAACCATTGCAGGGCTCTGCTGGGAGGTCTTCATACATCACGGTATTATTGTATTTAGCTTTCGGAACACTTTTTTTTTTTAGTAATTGATAACATAATGTGTCAATGAAGATTCAAGGACCAGAAGGCCACTTCTATATAGGCCTATGTTTGTCACCAGTGAGGGAGTAAGTGGCAAAAGGGATCGCTGATAAGCAGAGGCGTGCACAGCAGGGGGTCCAAGCATGCTATGGCCCCCACTGATGACTCCGGTGGGGCGCAAATTCAGTAAGGTTATGTCTTTGTTGTGTTGCGCAACACAAATGGGACCTTACCGATTCTGCACCTCTCTGGAGTCATCAGGGGGTGGCCATAGCATGCTTGGCCCTCCTGCTGTGCACACTTATGTTGATAGGCTAAAAGATTTACCAGTTTTGTGTTGAATGGGTGTGAGACAGCGACCAGAAAATGCCCTTGATATTTTTATTTATTTGATTTTTCAGCTGCTCTTAAATTGCCCGTAGGCCCATGGAAGGGTGCTCCATTTGTCAGATAACATATTGCATGGATGCAGTATGTTTGTTGGAGAAACAATACGAAGTCACTGAAAATAAAGAAAAAATTGGACGCAACATAGTCGAAACAAAAAAAAAAGCATTACTGGTAGCATTTGCAAAGTATGTTTAAAAAATATGCAGTCATTGTAAAAGAAAATTGCACACACAGTAGCCTATAAACAGTACTCACAGTTACATACGGCCGGGTATAAACAATTCAGACTCAAAAGTTGAGGGAAGAAAAGTTTGCTCCATCTTTCTTTGTAACAGCTCTGGCTAAAAAAAAGAAAAACATTAAATCGGAAAGTTTTAGCAGAAATCGAACCGTGGACACATTTGTACAAAAAGGAGAAATCCTGTGCCTGCTTTCTTTCGGAGAGGTAATGCAGGTTTAAGTTTCAATAATTGCTCATGACTGAAATAAATCTGCCTATTAAAATAACGATCATAAAGCAGTTAGAGCAAACTTCTGTTGTATCTTTTTAATTTCAGTGTTGTTTGTCTTATTCAACAAATTCCATATGACGCTAGAGACATCTAATTTAGGCAAGATGAGTGATCGACAAAGAAGTAAGAAGCAAGAATAACTCTTAAACTGCCGAGTCATGCTGGTGATCGCTTCCAATGTGCGGTATGCAATGCATTGAACAACATGCATTGTTCAACTATGTCACATGCTCAGAAAATTTTTATTCACTATCTAAGAAAACACCCAGATCTTAAACAACTAAAACTTGCTCAATCAAGCATTTGTTCAAAGCATAAGAAAAAATGATTTTGAAATTCGGGGGTGCGCCTCTGACCAGCACCCACGGCTGGTCGGAGGCGCACCCCCGACCAGCCGTGGGTGCGCCTCCGTCAGTGGAGACGTGCCACAGTACCTTGCTGTGTCATATTGACACCTAATATACGTTTGCACAAAGTGCATAAATGCAAAAATATTACCACTTGTAATGAACGCACTCCGCAATTGTGTGTAAATTTTCTGGGAAGAAAAATGGGTGTTCATTATGCAAGTAAATATGATAATACATGCACTAATATTGTTCACAAATATGTTGAAAAGCAAAGGCAATAAGCAGCCACCCTGTGGGACGCCAGATTTAGAAAGGTGCGCGCAGTTGAGTGCACTCCACCTTATGTAACATAATTCCTTCTTTTGCATAAATAACTTTCAAATTAGTTGCAAAGAGGTGAAGAGACACCGTAGGTTGTAAGTTTTCTTACAAGGAGAGTGTGCTTGACCAGGTCAAAATCTTTTTATATCAAAAGTATTAACTCTCCTATGGAGCGAACCGGCGTTATCAGTTTTTGAAGCGCGCTCTAAACGGCACCTGAATGCCTGTCCCAATGGAGCAAAGCGTGTAGTCTGTAGTAGCGATTTGATGGATAGGCTCCCATTGGCTGGCATGCGTCATAGTTTCAAGGAACGAGGCTTCTATTGGCTGGCGCGCTTCATTGTTTCAAGGAACGCCACCACATGGTGCTGTGGGCCCCACACTGGCAGCGCCGGTAAAAGGAACACAATAGCTCGCGCTCGGCCGCATTTACTCCTCTTGACGCCGACGAACGTGGCGACGCCTCAAGCATCTACATCGTCGGCGGCCGCAACCTCGGCAGTAGCGAAACCTGCCGATCCACGCAAGTACACCGCAGACAAACTAAGAGAGCGGAAGAACGCAGCACATCGAGCGAAGAGGCAGGCATCCACCATCGTTGTCAAGTCTCCGAATACAGGGCAGCCGAACGAGCAGCGGCGCAACGCGCTAGGAGACGGAACAAAGCCTTTGGAAAGTGTGAGGCGCAAGCAGATCGTGATACAAAACGTCTCAGGCGGCAAGAGGACGAGGCCCTTCGACAACGCGAGGTGGAAGCAATACGTCGTAGGCAGCTTTTGCATTCACAATTAGGTGTCCATTTTTTAAAATCAAAGTTGATTGTGTCGACCTGTTTCTTAAGCCCTAGGTTAGAACCCGCAAATTCTGGAAACATTGTTAAATTTGTTTCTACGGAATTATTAGGCGTACATCCATGTTGTTGCAGGCTTATTCGCCAAGAGAAAAACTGCATGAGGTAACAATGCATGGCCTTTTTCAAATACCTTAGCGAATTAACACATTAGTGAAATTGGACAACAATTACCGGTGCATTTTGGTGAACCAGCTTTGAAGATGGGAACAACACGTGAAAACTTCCCTTAAAATCGGAGACAACCTGTCTTTCGAAGACCGATTGAAAATCAAGGTCAAAATTGGAAATAACAAGTCGCCGCATCCTTTAAGTATAAAGGAAGGAATACCGTCAACTCCAGCCAAATTTTTTGACGGTAACACGCGAGTGTGCTGGATGTAAAATATTTCGAAAATTGTCATTTTGGAAGGGTCCATATGGTGCTAGGTAATAGTGATTATAGAGTTTTTTCTTTTGGGTTTACAAATTTGTTTTAAAAAAGCCACAAAAGTTACACCAATGCAGTCTGTCCAGGTTTGTTTGTTTATGTTTGTTTATTGGAACTTTTGACAATACAGGATTGTCATGGTGCTGAGGCAAAAGGTGACAGTAAGTCACCTGACCAGGCCCCTAGCACCAGACTACACTTGCAGCAGATGCAGCAGATGCAGCAGGCAGACTAGTGGTAGAGTGCTATAGTTAACCATAAACAAAAACAAAAAATACACAGTAACTAGGTCACTACACTACATACGCTCTTGCAATGAAAAATAAATAATTCGCAACATGCAACAAAAATATATGAACTACATTACTACAATTACATCTGTACACATAATTTAGAAGACAACAGTATTATGCGGAAAGTAAAAAATATGTTTTTGATTTTTTTCTGAAAGTCAAGAGGTTTGAATTATGATCGATTATATCGATCAAGCCAGGGTGGAGGTTGAGAAGATTGGGAATCTGCCAAGATAGTAATTGCGTACCGTAATTTGTTCTGGTTCTGATTTTTATAAAGTTTGTATTTCTAAAATTGTAGTGTGTATCAGTATTCGTATATGTAGAAAGGAATAATTCACGGTCAGTTTTAACTTGGGAGAATATAACCTCAGACAATCGTTGATTATACAGTGCCTCAATATTCAGGATACAATGTTTTTCAAAGTATTGGAATGTATGATCGCGGCTTGATAGGTTTTCAATAAATCGTATACTTTTTTTCTGCATTAAGTACAAACTAGTCATATTACATTTAGATGTAACCCCCCAGACAAGTAAACAATAGTGCAGTCGAGAATGAACAGTAGTGAAATAGAGCTGACGTTTTAGCCACATTGGTAATAAGGCACGAAATCTATTCAGCATGCCAATAGACTGTGCGATGTCACGTTTCACAAAATTCACATGACATGTCCAGCGAAGGTTTTCATGAAATTGTATGCCTAAGAATTTGTATTCGGTAACCCTTTCTAGTGACCGTGACTGGAATACTATTTCGGTAGTAAGGTTAACTGGTCTGTTAATTGAGGAAAAAACAATATATTTTGTTTTGTTAACATTTAGAAGCAGCTGATTCGCATCAAGCCACTTCGATAAGTTTTTGAGCCATGCGTTTGTGACAGGAATAAGAGATGATAGGTCCCTGGATGAAAAAAAAACACTCGTGTCATCGGCGTAAAGTACTATGTCTGGCGTATGGGGGATAGCAACAATGTCATTGATATAAAGAAGGAATAGTATAGGTCCTAATATTGATCCTTGCGGAACACCAAATTTTATATATTCAGTGTCCGATTCTATACTATTAGCTACCACAAACTGGCTACGATTTGTCAGATAACTGCGCAATAGTTTAAGTGAAATGCCTCTAATTCCGTAGTGTGGCAGTTTATCAAAGAGAATATTATGCTTGATAGAGTCAAAAGCTTTATTGAAATCTACGAAGATGCCTTTAGTGTAGGATTGATTTTCTATATTGCTGATAAGTTTTCCTCGAATGTTAAGTAAAGCTGACTCAGTGGATTTACCTCTCTGAAATCCATATTGGTTTGCAGAAATTAGTCGGTATTTATGAAGATGATTAATTATTCTAGAATTTATAACTTTTTCTACTATTTTTGAAAAAAGTGGGAGTATTGATATTGGCCTGTAATTGCTGATGCTATCAGCGGCACCGCCTTTGTGCAAAACGGAAATTTTAGCCATTTTCATTTTTTCGGGAAAGATTCCAGTAGATAAGATCAAGTTGGTTATGTGGCAGACTACGTCAGATATTAAATCTGAAACAGCTTTAATTGGCACCGCTTTTATTTCATCATAACCGCTGGAGCAACTATTTTTAAGATCACTTATTAGACTGAAAATCTCTGTGGGGGTGGTAGGGTGAAGAAAAATAGTATGCGTGAGATTGTGCTTTATGTACTCTTCAAAGTTTTCAGTGGTTGTTTGATCGGAGGCTCCAAAGGTTAAAAAATGTCGATTAAACACGTTAGCAAGAGCCTTTCCGCTTAAAGTTTCATCGCCTATTTTTATTTTGGTTGGTACACTGTTTCGTGTCCTCTGCAATAAACCTTTGATAGTACGCCAAGTTTTCCGAGGATCATAGCAAATGTCTGCGAACTTATCAGTATAGTAGCGAATACGAGACTTCTTAATATCAGCACCTAATTTGTTTCTAACTTTTTTAAACTGTTGCAAAATCAATAAGTCTCTACTTAATATAAATGCATGATATAGTTTGTTTCGTGCCTTAATTCTTTGCAATAGATCTGACGTTATCCACGGCTTTCTTGCTTTTTTACTTTTTTTTATTATTACAACAGGGAATGCACAATCATAGAAACTGATAATTTTGTTCAGGAACAAATCGTACGCATTATTAGGATTTACCATCTGAAATATTTCACTCCAGTCCACTGAAGCTACCAGTTGACGAAAGTGCTCAATTTTTTTCTCGGTAATGATTCGCGCGGAAGTGTTTGTATTCATATGTCTGGCAGTATATGACAAGCTTTTTGGAATAAAACAAAACAGTGATAAATGATCACTTATATCACTTGTGAGCAGTGTTGCGGAATGGGCACCCCCATTCCATTCCAGTTCCATTCCGGGGAATTAGAGGTTTCGATAATTCCACTCCTTTCAACTCCTAGGAATGGGGACACTGGGCCCATTCCCACTCCTGGAATGGCTGAGTCGCTCTATTCCATTCCTCCGATTCCTAAACGTTAAAAGTGTCACTTGACAGCTGCATTACGTTGCAGGGTTGAGCAGAAATATTCAGAAATGTATTTGGAAATACAAATACTGGGATAGGTGAAAACAGTTGCTAAGATACTGATACTCAAGTCTCAAATATATCTATAAAAATGTATCGTGATACGTATCGGAAATACATTTTAAAAAGGGGCAAAGAGTCTTTGGAAATACAAATACAAGAATACATTTTAGGGAGGGCAGAAATATAAATACTGATAATACAATACATTTTTCAAATTTCTTTGAGACGCCAACTAAAATGGCTTTAAGTTTAAGGTGGAAATTTTTTTTTTTTTTGGTCCCGAAATTACTTTTTTGCAGGCTTGGCACTTCGCCTTGAAGGTAGTGGTTCCGGACGGAGAGTCCTAAATGGGTCTAAAAAACGTTCCATCAAGGATTGACCGCGGTACCTTCCCTGGCATCCTGTCTAACTGACCAGTGATGCGAAAAGACTTCGACCTCTAAAATAAATTCCATAAAAAAATCACCACTTCCCTGTCCAATAAGGGCGCCCCTGTCAGCACTGCATGACGTCACGGTGGGATGAACCAGTATTCTTGAATCTGTAGGTGTTGCCTTGAACATGAAACTTTACCCACGCTGCTGTATGAAAGGACAATAGATACTTTCATTGTAGCTGACCTCGTTGAAACCATGCCGGCAGTTGCATTTGGAATTTTCGAGAAAAGTGGATCACCTGAAGCATCTTGAAGCACATGTATTATCTTCTGTTACTGTTGAAAAATCGATACGGTGGCATCCCTGTTGTGACGGTCCTTCCTGCCGACTCTCTGCCTCCAACGCATGAATGGCAGTCTTCAAGTTTCGCCTAGCATCATTCAAACAGGGACCTCGTGGATTGCGACCTGAGATGGCCGGTACAGGTGCGAGCTCTTCGAGAAACAGTGCGCTCGAGACGAGTCGAAACTGTACGAAGTCTGGGTCCGCACTGCGAGGCCACCTCTGGCCTCCTTCCTAGGTATCGGATCACCAGAGCACGCCTCTGTTCGTTGCTTTGACGCTTGTTTTTTGTATTGCATTTTTGTTTTCTTTTGCGCATAAGTCTGCTAGGGCCTTACGCGGGTTCGCAGTTTCCCGCTCATTTTATTTCTGAACAACCGACTCCCTGACTGGCTCGGTATAGCTGGATGTAAAAAATAAATAAATAAAATATAAAAAACCTGGCCCATTCCATTCCCATTCCCATTCCATTCCGGGCAAAAGGCCTCTAATTCCATTCCCATTCCATTCCCCTGAACGTTGCCGCCATTCCATTCCCATTCCATTCCGGGGTCGCGAAAATGCGGAATGATTCCGGAATCATTCCAACTCCGGAGTGGCAACTCCGCAACACTGCTTGTGACAGGGGGTAGAAGCTGAGCTAGTTGGTGGTACATATTACAACGGTTAAACCAGCTGAACTACGAAATTAGGGAGAAAGGAGTAAAGACAGGTGATCGCTGGACTACCAACTATTTAATAAAGATTCTTCGTTTTCCTCTCATTGTCTACTGGCGTTGTCGCTACCTTCTCTTCTTCCTACTTGATTTTTCTGTTCTATCTCGGATGCTGTTTTTCCGGAGGAATCTTTTTTCGCTTTCCTGTAGCGCAATAGATGGTGTACTAACGCAATTTTCTTCTTTATCTTCTATGGCCAAGGCCTCAAGTATTTCACGGGCGAGCTGGTCTTTGTGGTGAGCTAATATGGTACCCAGGTCGAGCTTGGCCTCGCACGTGCATGCTCCCTAATTTCGTAGTTCAGCTGGTTTAACCGTTGTAAACTGCTTGTGAGTACACCTGCCTCAGTATCGTTTTTATAACAGCTCGTTAAACATATGTCGATTAGTGTTTCACTAGAATCTGTAATGCGAGTGGGTATATCAATTACATTTGAGAAACCGTTTGAGTATATAATATCAAGAAATTCATTAACTACGTTAGATTTTTGCAAAATGTTAATATTGAAGTCGCCCATAACTACGACAGGCATTTTGAACGACGAAAAGAATTCTAGCATGGGTTCAACAAAACGAAGGAACTCATCTAATGAACCAGAGGGAGGCCGGTAGATAACGCCAAACACAAACGCGTCCGATTTCACAAAAAGCGATTCAAAGTTTTGATTAATAATGGTGTACTCAAGGATGACCTCGTAAACAAAATTGTTCTTTATATAAAGGGCAACACCACCGCCTTTTTTATTTGTTCTATATACGGCTTCGCATCGGTAACCTTCGAATTGTACCACATCATCGATACCAGTAAACCACGTCTCACTAAAAGCCATTGCATCAAAATTGTGGTTTAAAGAGGACAAGAAAATACTGACGTCATCTTCTTTGTTTTTGAGGCTACACGTATTTAAGTGATAAAAAGAAAAGGAGGCAAGCTGCTTATGCCTCAAAGATTTGAAGCTACGAAAAGAACCAGCATCATGATAGCGACAGTGATTCACAAGTTCAACCATTCAGAGCAACAGACACGGCGTCTAAATTATACTGACAGTCAACATATTTTATCTAGGTCAGCTTCACATCCGATAGCGATTGCACGCTCGCCCGGGGATTTGCGCACGAACAACTGGCCGTTCTTTTGCCAAGCAAACTGGTATTGTTTTTCTTCAGCCTTCACCCTCATCATCCAGAGTAGCTTCTTGTTCTGTGGTGTCAGATTGTCCAGAAAGTACACGCTGGATTTAACGTTCTTCAGATGTTGCTTTTTTTGCCATCCATTGGTCACGTGTAACGCGTGAGACGAAGCGAACGAGCACGGCGGGCGTCTTGCCTGGTTTTGGAAACAACCTGTGAAGTCCCTCTACCTCGTTTTGGGATAGTTCTGGCAGTTCTAGTTCGCCCGCTAGCTCGTTTAGTTTACGGAAAAGGTTTTCATTGTCACTTTGTGGCAAGCCGTGTATTTCCAGGTTTTGTCGCCTGCTGTATTGCTCGAGATTGTTAACTTGCTGTCTTAGCGCCTGAACCTCGTGGCTAGCACTGTCAGCCTCGATTTTTTCCATTTTTTTTTTTTAATGTTGCAATTTCAGTAGATTGACGTTTCATCTCTTTTAGTACCTCATCGTACTGATCAGACATATGCTGAACCGATTGTTCAAGCTTAATGACAGTCTGCTTCATCAGCATCAATTCGTCTACTTTGCACCTGATTGCCGGAAGTTCTGCTAGTTTCGTGTTGATTTCTGTCAGCACCTTCTCAAATGCAGTTTCTTGTTCGGGTTTCTGCCTTACGGTTGCGATAAGGCTAGGCGCTTCGGCCCCACGAGCGTTCGAGATTTCGCATGTTTGACATTTCCATTTACATTTTTCTGCGTCCCCCTTGGCCTTGTAGGCTGTCTTGGTAACACCAGAACACGCGCCTAAGTGATAACCGTATTCACATAAAGAACATGTTAAATACGCTCCGTTCTCAGGCAGTGACTTATTACAGACTAAACACAGATCAGATTCATTCATTTCAGGCTAGGATAGGAGAAGCACAGCACCTCGACACCAACAGTAACAGTAACAGCGGCGGCGACGACAGCACAGAAATTGTAGATAACGGTACGCAGTGTAAATTCCACCAACCTGCGAATTTGAAGATAGCTGTTATGCTAGGCTGCCTTCGCCGCCGCCACCGCCGCTGAGCAAGTGTCTTGCAACTTGAGGAACTTCGGCTTTTAACGGCGATGGGTGACGTATAATTAACACGTGCTGGCTTGTCAACCAATGAGCTGAACCGGCGTTGGTACGATGATGACGATGTTCTCTCGGCGTTGATACCAGGGCAGCGCTTCAGCAGAACTGGCTTGTCGATGTCCTCTCGGTGTTGGAACCAGGGTAGAGCAGCCAATGAGCTGAACCGGCGTTGGTACGATGATGACGATGTGCTCTCGGCGTTGATCCCAGGGCAGCGATTCAGCAGAACTGGCTTGTCGATGTCCTCTCGGTGTTGGAACCAGGGTAGAGCTGCGAATTTGAAGATAGCTGTTATGCTAGGCTGCCTTCGCCGCCGCCACCGCCGCTGAGCAAGTGTCTTGCAACTTGAGGAACTTCGGCTTTTAACGGCGATGGGTGACGTATAACACGTGCTGGCTTGTCAACCAATGAGCTGAACCGGCGTTGGTACGATGATGACGATGTTCTCTCGGCGTTGATACCAGGGCAGCGCTTCAGCAGAACTGGCTTGTCGATGTCCTCTCGGTGTTGGAACCAGGGTAGAGCAGCCAATGAGCTGAACCGGCGTTGGTACGATGATGACGATGTGCTCTCGGCGTTGATCCCAGGGCAGCGATTCAGCAGAACTGGCTTGTCGATGTCCTCTCGGTGTTGGAACCAGGGTAGAGCTGCGAATTTGAAGATAGCTGTTATGCTAGGCTGCCTTCGCCGCCGCCACCGCCGCTGAGCAAGTGTCTTGCAACTTGAGGAACTTCGGCTTTTAACGGCGATGGGTGACGTATAACACGTGCTGGCTTGTCAACCAATGAGCTGAACCGGCGTTGGTACGATGATGACGATGTTCTCTCGGCGTTGATACCAGGGCAGCGCTTCAGCAGAACTGGCTTGTCGATGTCCTCTCGGTGTTGGAACCAGGGTAGAGCAGCCAATGAGCTGAACCGGCGTTGGTACGATGATGACGATGTGCTCTCGGCGTTGATCCCAGGGCAGCGATTCAGCAGAACTGGCTTGTCGATGTCCTCTCGGTGTTGGAACCAGGGTAGAGCTGCGAATTTGAAGATAGCTGTTATGCTAGGCTGCCTTCGCCGCCGCCACCGCCGCTGAGCAAGGTGAGTTATAGAGCCAGAAGGACATAATTTAGGCGGCTAATCGTCGCAATAAGTCTGCTAATTTAATATAATATGTTAATTAACTTTTTAATTAGTGGAAATGGAGATTATAGAGAGTTTTTTCTTTTGGGTTTACAAATTTGTTTAAAAAAGACCCACAAAAGTTACACTAATGCAGTCTGTCCAGGTGAGTTATACGGTTAGAGGGACATAATTTAGGGGGCTAATCGTCACAATAAGTCAGCTAATTAAATAGAAATTATTAAATAACTTTTTAATTAGTGGAAATAAGCATATCGGAAAGTTACCGAGCATCATTGATACTAAATCAATGATCATTGATAGCCAGTAAATCACTCAATTTTAGAACGACTTGAAGCATGAAGTGCCAAGGTTACCACTCGTGCAACAGGTTAGAAGGCTGGCAGTGAGGAAACATGGCATGATGAGAGACAAAAAAAGTTTTTCTACACATATTGAAGTTGTTTTTGCCAATATTGTATTCGGTGTGTGTGTTTGTGTATTCGTTGGCCACCAGACCGCAAACTTTCTTACCCTCATGCCGCACAGTGGTGAGGTTGGCCGGGGTTGCACGTGGTGGGTAGCATGACATAGACGTAGTTGTTCTTTAAAGCGAGTTTATTTCACGCTATGCGATCCTCGATATCTAGCGGTAGGTCGGTCGTGATGATGTCATCTTCTGTGACGTAAGTGTCCTCGTCATCAGACGGGTGTACGTCCGGAGTGTAGCTCTCGCGTCGTTGCTTTCGTAGCCTGCCTCTTTGCTCGCCTTGCCGCATTTATCCGCTCCCTTACTTCCTCGGCTGTGGCATGTTTGCTTGGGCAGCCACGTTTGCCTATGAAAGCCTCCGTAGATGTCGACGCTGCTGCCAATGTCGAACCCGTAGATGTAGACGCGGTCGCCTCACAGTCCATCGCACGAAGCACGCAACAAACACAGATGAAGTCCGAAGCGCACCTTTTTTTCACACGGCGCTCCGGTGGTGACATCGCACTCCCCCACTGCGCAGGCGCGGTGCCCCCCGCCGGCTTTACGGCGGGGGGCACACTCGCTTGACGATCACCATACCTTGCAAACAGAAATTTCACAAATTATTCAATGGTGCAATAAATGGCAGATGCCTTTCAATTTCGACAAATGTAAATCCCTTTCGTTTTCTCGTCGTGCTCTTCAACCTTTTTCTTACCATTTTGACGCGTCCCCCATCACCGTTTGCAGTTCATACAAATATCTCGGTATTCATTTAACATCTGACATTTCATGGACGTCTCACATCCGTAATATAGTAGCTAGCGCAAACTGTACCCTCAGTTTTTTGCGCCGAAACCTGAAACCCGCAACACCAGAGATAAAACAACTAGCATACTCAACGTTGGTTCGGTCTAAGCTTGAATTCGATTCTTCTGTGTGGTGCCCTTGGCAATCTTACCTATCTAACAAACTTGAATCCATCCAAAACAGGGCTCTTCGTTTTATCTTTTCTGATTACTCACCATTCACTAGCATATCTGGATTGCGCGAAGCAGCTAACCTTCACACGCTTTCATTGAGGCGCCGAGTGTCCCGTCTTTCTCTCCTTCACCGAATCTTTCACCATAACATGCCTCTTCGTGAATCACTGCTTTTACCCCCGTGGCAGATTTTCCCCCGCTTTGACCACTCCTGCAAGTTGCGGCCCATTTTTTCGTCAACTACTTCATAGAGTAATTCAACTTTACCTTTGGCAATAATCGATTGGAACATACTACCAAATGACATTTTTACCATAACTGACACACATAAATTTGCCGCCCCTGTAACCACTTTCATCTCTGCCTTATCCGATTAGTTCCCTCTTCTATTGTGTTAGAATTGCGTGCGGAAGTGTTCGATTAAGAAAAAAAAAAAAAAACAAATGTACTCCCTTGTGTAATGCCCATAAGGGCCTTCAAGGATAATAAATGATGATGATGATGAGATGTAACGACAGATGTGTGTGATTAGCTGTGTTTGAGACGTTCTCCTTCTCTTCCTTGTCGTCGTCTGTCATTACCTCAGTCTCGGGTTTTTCACTAAAATGTCTAAAATTGAGATTTCAGCTAAATCAAATTGTCCTGAAGCTAAAATACCAGAAGCTTTTCTCACGCAAACTGTCGCCCTTCACAGCTAGGTTCCACATTTTCTTCTACTAGTACAGCATTTACCACTGGACAGCCGTTCGAATGCTTGCTCTTCCTCCAGTTTTCCTCTGTTGTCAGGGGGTCCAGCTGTAGGGAGTTTGGAAGCTGAGGAAGCTTTTGGGGACCTGGAGCGGCATCTCTTTTAATTGAAAATGACAATTCAAACTAAATGGTGTGTTTTCCGAATACGCAAGGCTGGAATGAAGAATTCCAGGAAAGAGTACAAACATTCTAAGTTACTATTGCTGTGCATATTTTTGGTGGTTCAATACATCTCATACCGGCGACTGGGGGCGATTCGATCGTTTTTCCTGCTACTACACAAACTAATTTCCAGTAATTGTGTATCTTCTAAAAAATAAAACATGCCTGCATACGTGTACGAAATATATCATTAATTATCGAAGGAGCTACATTTAAGCGATCCTGTTCTATGGGGTCGCGAGCTAACTTGCCGACCGCCCAAAGGCCTTTCATATAAATGCCATTTGAAATGCCTGCGGAACGGGGTGTATTTTCTCCTAACTCATTAACATGCAAGTAGCAGAATTCCAGCGTCTGAAACATGCACCTCGTGCCATGTGGACAGACAGGGAGGTTCATTGGCGGAATTGCCTATGCGATAACTTTCGGGATTTGTAACCGAATTATAAAGGTGAAAGTGACAAGCACGCTTATAAAAGGTACGGAGGCACGTCGGTATCGGCCTAGCCCGGCGTCTTCTACACCGGGTAAATGAGATCCCGCTCATCGAGGTGCTTGCGGCACACTACGGCCAAACCAGGAAACCGGGGCAGGGAGGCGAGCCGGATGCGAGATCGAGAAGCGGAGTCCTTCCCCTGAAGTCACGGCACACCTTACCCAATCGAGACGCAGCGACCGCAGCGACGCTTGTGCTAGCTGTCGGGGCTACAGATACCGCTTGCCCGCCGGAACTTCCCGATGCGCTCAACAATGGATACTGTGCTTGTGCGTGCTGTGTGTGTGTTCCGTGCACCGTGATTGGTGACGACGCCTGTACGACCGTGTGCGCCGCCGGAATTCCCGCTGCGCTCACCACTGGACTCTACAAATTCCGGTGGCGCACCACCCGGGTCTGAAATCGGGGCACCGGTTTGTATCTCAGTTGATACCGCGCGGCACCAGTGGCTCTGCAGAACCACTGGAACCAGCCGGTTCCGCCAGGGTCTGAAATTGGGGCACCAGTTTGTATCCCGTTTTGAACCGCGCGGTTCCAGGCGGGATACAAACTGGTGCCCTAATTTCAGATCCAGGCGGAACCAGCATTTTTCATTCCGGCCTAGCTGTATCTGCCATTTTCGTACGGGAACAGGACTTAAATAAACATTGTTGAGAAGAAAAAAGAAGAGTAAACCTACACGCACTACGTAGTGCACTTCGGCCGGAAATGGCTATACGCAGTACGCGGAGAGCTCATGCCATTTGGGTCCCCCTTTTTGAACGGCGCGTGTATCAGTGTGGAGCTCGTTAACGCCCCCCTCCCTCCCCCCTCCCCGGCCTGCGTTCACGACGCTGCGCGGCGACGGTGTGTGGCTGCTAATTACAAAAGTTCACCGTACAAGCCGCTTAGCGGCGTCCAGCCGGCAACCGAAGCCCCGCTGTTCCCGATTGCACGTCCGGAAAGGGACAACATTTTTTTTTTTTTTCAGTGTTGATTGTAAAAAATGTCGTAAATATCGCCAAATGCCTCGACAAAACAAAATGTTCGAGAAAAAAAAAAAAAAAAAAAAAAAAAAAAAGAGAGAAGTAGGTCCACCCCGTGGATCGAACCCGCATCCACTTGCGTATGAAGCCTTACCTTACCACTATGCGATACTACCGCTTAGAAAACTCGTTACCATTCATTTTATATGAGTTTCGCGTAGTGCGTATAGCCCTTTCCGGACGAGGTGCAAGACGGAGTGCGTATAGCTTTAATAAAAAAAGAAAACAATATTCACAGGGTCTCTTATGTTATCCCTAACGTTATCTTTATGTTTCAAGAAGTAACCGTTTTTAAAGTAACGAACAAAAGACAGACTTTATTGCGGTTATTAGGTTAAAACAACGACAAAGAGTACATTGAAAGGTCTCCGACGCGAACGTCTTTCATCGGTGCCTGGAAGCTGGGTCTCTTCCCTCCTGGGCCACTCTGCGAGCGCGGTGGAGGTCGAAGCCCCGCGGCAGCAGACGCTCAGCAGCCGATCGTCCTTCCCTCCTGTCTGAGCACCCCGGTTCCTTGTGGCTGGCCCCCCTCGGAGTGGTCTGGGTTGCCGTACCCCCCTCCACGGCTACGGGGTCGGAACACATTCACAAAGAAAAATGAAACGCACTGCTGTATGCGATTTTAAACGACTTGAAGGCGAAAGACCATGCGCCAATCCCGGTGATAGCGAACCTTTGAAGACAGCGCGCTCCCTGACGACGCACTTATGGCGCCGCAAGCCCGCTCTTCACCGCTGCCCGAGCGAGTGTCCTCTCACGCCGAGTTTGCGCGGCGTGAGACGACGAAACCGTCCGATCCGACGTCCGACCGCGCAATACGACGATCGGAGGCGAGGGTTTTCAACGCTCTCCGATGCTACGATAACCCTCTCCCCCCAATAGGGAGTTTTCGTAGATCGTTTTCGTCGTCCCGCAAGGCCCTCCGCAACCGCTACGATAGCGGGAACTCCACAGTCAAGGCTATCGGCGCGCAGGCGCAGTAGCAACTTCTTCGTTGCGGAACGCTTAGCGAGGGGGCAGCGCGGTCTACGAAAACTCCCTATTGTCATTGCGGCAGTCCGCACGTCGGATCGGAAGGTTTCGTCGTACATGTGTCTCGTGCTATCACCATCTCGCGGTCCAGTCGTCCAGCGGCAAACCGCGGGCACCGTGGGTTTCGGTAGGCTTTCCCGTCGTTGACGTGTTTTCGCTCAAGGACTCTACGACGAGACATATAAATGTCTTCTTAGGATCGGTGTCCGAGTGGTCTGGCGCACACCAGCTCGAGCACTTGGAGCGAAAGTTCGCGCTGCAGAGCCCAGGAATCCTGGGTTCAGCCCCCACCCCCTGTTTGTTTAGATCTGGATGGGCACCGTACCGGCGTGCGATCGTGTATCACTACTTTCAGGCTAGCGGCTGTACTGCACTACAAAGAGTCAAACACGTACTGGAATATTAGCGGTTAAATCGTTTATAAAAATTGAGAACAGTAATGGCCCCAGGACCGACCCTTGCGGAACACCCGATAAAACAGGGACTAATGATGATTCACTCGAGTTGATCTGTACATTGTTTTCTGTCCTGTAAGTACTTCTCGAGTAGTTCAAAACGAAGGGATACCTTCGTTTTGAACATTTGATTTAAGTTTAAGGAGAAGTTTACTATGTGATACTCTATCAAAAGCTTTAGAAAGATCTAGGAATATGACGTCAATTTGTTTGGATCGATTCAAGATATTTGCGAAATCATGGACTGTTTCAAGTAACTGTCGTAGCAGAAAGGCCATGACGGAAACCATGTTGATTTGAAAAGAAAAAAACAAACAAACAAAAAAACATTGTTTTCTAAGTAATTCGCGAGGTGTTTAAAAATAATATGCTCTAGCAGTTTCGAACAGTAAGGAAGCAATGGAAGTAAGTTAAGTTTTACTTCCGGTAAACTTGGGACCGCTTACGACCGGAGTGTCGTAAAATAAGTTTCGGAGTGTCGTAAAATAAGTTTTACGACACTCCGGTCGTAAGCGGTCGCAAGTGTGTGAAGAGCCTTTAGAGTGAAACAGTCTAGTACTTCCGTGCCAATAGTACTCAAGTGACAAGTACTCACCGATTTTCGTGCAAACCGGGTTTTCGTGCAAACGGAAGGCGTCCCCAGATGCCGAGATATTTGCTCCGACAACCGGCCGCCCATAGCCGAAAAATAAAAAAAGTGTTTGTTTAGACGTGAATTTAATTTAATTACTTGATTTCTTACAACTATTTAGTTTGTTTAATGTGCACTTGTAGAGTCCAGATTGTAGAAAAGTAATCGCATATCGCCCTGTGGGACAAAAGAAAGAGGGTAAAAAGTCGAAAGCCAGCCTTGTATGAACATTCAACTATTTCGTATTCGTACCTCCTTTCTTTCGAAAACTCTCCGCCTTTTCATTAGGATACATCTGCGGTACTCAAAGCACGTCAGCGGCGTCAAAATAACGTCAGCCGACCCCAGCCCAGGCATTGAACACGAGAACGGCGTCACTCGCACGTATGCGCTCGTCAGCAATCAATCCGTCGACGAATATCTGGATTCGCGTTTGTGGCCAATGAGTGCCCTGACGAAACTTATCGTCACTTGCGAATGACAAGTTCTATGGTGGGGGTTCGATAGCTGCTTTCGTGTGCTTGACGGACCGGAAACGGCCATCTCGACGACAGCGTGCATGACGATCGCGAGAGTTTTTTTCGCTAGTTTGCAAAGAATGTTAAAATCATTGTTGTGATTGTGAAGACCTCCCTAATGCCCTGGAAATGAAGTGGTTTCGGGTTTGGAACAACTACGCCGATCAAGAAAGAACATTGTTGTCGTTTTGAAAGTGGGGTGGGGTCGTCAATGGACCACTTGCAACCCCCTTGATGTCAATGTCTTTCTTTATAAACACGGCTGTTTCCTTTTCTATTGTCTGTTCAATTGAGCCCTCAGTTGTGGTCGTTGCCTATGAGTTTTAGTAGGCCGATACAAGCTTTTGCCCAAAATATCTTTGCTGCGGCTTCGTATCGAACAGCTTTATATCGAGGGCCTGCAGCTTTATTTTCCGCTACTGAATGAATTTCTGAGCAGCATCCACAACAGATAAGAGATGTTACCTAAACTGTCCAAAGAAGCTTTTTTTTTTTTTCATTTAAATGGTTTTTATTCAGAGTCTGCTAGAACCATGCTTGGCAACAAACGTTAACAATGTGTTTTATGCCTCGATTTATATTACAAAACGTGCAACGCGTGACGGATGGGAATAACTTTAATTTCCCCTTTCAGGTGTGCTAAATAATCGCGGTGGACGCACATTCGAAGATATTCCAAATTGTTCTTAGTTATCGTACAGAAACAACTTTTCAAGATGAACGAAAAAATGGTGTGTGTGCAGACGAGTTGGGGGACGTTGATCATGGGTTGAAAATGACCTGAGACTGTAGTAAAAGATGGGAAACGTCATGAAACAAAAAGGACACAGGACCGACAAGGACGTCTCAAAGTTCCACGAAGTTTCCCATCTTTGACTAGGGTAATTTTCAACATTCTCAAGCCTCTTGCTGTTGGGACCTTTCCTATACGGATTACCAATAATAAAGACTACGCAGAAGACTCCGAGAACGGTTCTATCGAACCAACGCGTGAACACGATGTGATGCGTTTAGTGCGTGTACGTTGGAAAAGAGACACCGGACAAAAAAAACGAAACATAACGTCTAACGTCCTCACGCAGGATGGTGCTGCCCCCGACAAAAGTCACTTAGGTCGTATATCAGTAAGTGACCGTAAATGGACGACCAAATCTACAAAATTATAAACTGTAAACAAATAATTTCTAGCTCAAATAGTGCTTTAGACTTAAAAAAAGAAAACAAACAAACAAACAAACAAACTGCGATTTATTTTGACGATGCATCGAAATGTCCGTGCACCGAAAAGTCTGTGCACCGAAATGTCCGCGCACCAAAAACTTCCACACCGAAGAGTCCGTGCACCGAAGAGTCCGTGCACCAAAAAGTCCGCACCGAAACGTCCTACACCGAATTAAACGCCCCTACACCGAAAAGTCCTAGACCCCTTTTGGTGGTGTCAACAACGAAGCGGGAGACGGGCACAAATGGGAGAGATTGCTGATGGGTGATGCTATCGAATTTTTATTTGTCAGAATTTCGTTTTAGAATGCTAAATTACAAATAGCGCTAGGACAAGGACAGACGAAGAAGTGGACAGGACAGGCGCTAACTCACAACTGACGGTTTTATATACAACAAGAAAGAAAAAGGTGAAGGTAGTTTTTTGTGTTAAAAAAAGAAGAAACACTTTTTTTGAAGGGATAGAAAATGACCTCTGGACCGTGAAAGACGAGAACAAGAATGAAAAAAAAAAAAATCATAAGTGATCGCTCGAAGGTCGCCGATCAGTGCCTCGTGCAGTCTATAAACCGTTTTACACGCAACAGGCACCACAGCCAAAGCTATATACCGGCGCGAGCGCGAGGACCCACCGGGTGGTCCACCGCACGCGCTCTCGTGCAAACGTAATTCCGAACAAAAAGTAAGGGCGCAAACGAGCTGGTGTACATTGCACATGGTTGAAAAAAACCCCGAGACTGCGGGTGAACGACACAACACTAAAAAGTCTCTAGCCTAGAGACTTTTTAGTCTCTAGGCTAGAGACTAAAAAGTCCCGACTTCAAGCAGCAAGAAAAAAAAGTAAAAAGTACTTGAAACAGACCACGGCGAACAAGAACGCTGGATCCACAAACACCCGGGAAAAGCTCCAACGGCCACAATGGACCTTTTCCACATACCGACGACACCAGGCGGTGGCTGCACGAACTAAAAATCGAGGAAGTGACCTACCTGCGCCACCAATCGATAATGGGAGCTACGCTACCCGTTTCTTCGCTCTCTGAGCAGCGGCGCCTGCCCAACGCGATTTTAAGAGGACATCCGTGGCGTCCACCGAAACGTCGTGTTTTCCTTTCCGTCGACGTTCTTTTTTTGTGTAACACAATTATATATGTGCTGCAGTTACGTGTTCTACTCGCTGATATGCAGCCTCCTTCCGAATTTCCTCGATTTTTCGTTCCGACTTCCGCCGCTTGGCATCGGGCGCTCGCGCGTGCGCAGAACGCTTCTCGGAAAAGGTCCATTCCACCGACAACGACCAAGCGAGCGCGGCAGATAGGCCTAGCAGGCAGTCCGACTCGGCGACCGTCTGCCCACGACCGGCTGGCGTGCTGAATGGAATATGTCCGCGTGACGCTTGTGAACTCTTCCCGTCTTATGCTTTGATCGCTGACCTCAATTTTAGATTAAGAGGTCAATCTCTTCCTCTTGTCATCTCCTTGTTTTCCGAGGCAACGGTGACTCTCGCCGTGGAAAAGCGGTGAATCTCCGACAGACGCAGGAAAGGTAAAGCAGCCATCGCTTTGACTAGCAGACGTAAAGCAGACGGCGTTAACTGCGCCAACCCGCCGACGCCGTTAAAGAATGAGGGGTCTCGCCGTACACGATAGGAGGGAAAAAGTATTTGGGAGGGAACTTGCGGACACTAACACGCTCACCTCTCGGTTCTTAGCAAACAAACCTCGGCGCCTCGGGACACCTTGCCAGTGAGCCCTTTGACTTCCCTCCTTGATGCGCGTCTGCTAGTTGTTAGACAAAAACAACGTACCGCTCGAGTTATTTCGTCTGCCCTCTCTGAAAGGCGAAGTCGAGCTCGCTCGTGAAGACCTGCACTTCCGAAAATCGCAGGAAAGGCAAGACAGACGCAGACGATGTTGCGAGCAGACGACGTTGCAAAGGAGCGGACAACGTGGGGATAGGGGGTCGCGATCAGCCAATCAGGGCTCGGCGTTCTGACGTCACCGCTACTTCCTTTCTCATGCAGAAGGCGAAAATGAGCCCACTTGCGAGGCGTATTAATTCGAAAGTCTAGGGATAAATATGTGGCAAACTATTTGTTATAGTTGCAAAACGGAACGCCTACTTTGTGACAATGATCCAGGCGCACGCAAACAGGTGGGGTAATCATATGATTTTTAAATACAGTGTTGCGATGGAAAATTTTGGGAAAAAGGCAAATGCTAGAAATTTTGCGGCGATGTGCGAAACTAGATAGACATAGCGTGTTTTTCATTTTTGCTAGCGGTGCGTTCACACAGGGGAAACCCCCGTGAAAAGTCTCGGGGAAAAGAAAAAAAAAATTTTTTTTTGTTGATTATGGTAACGTTTAAACTTTTGTACTTCGTCACATTTACACAGAGTTTAGGCTTTCTACAAAGCGTAGTTTATTCACAACGGCAAAAAAAAACTTAATTTTTTTTTTTTTTTCTATCGGAGCATTGGTCAGTTGAAAGCGCACGTCAGAGAGTCAGTGTGATGTCGGCATGGTATGAAATTGAACGTCAAATGACTATCGCGTGCTGTCGCCGTCAGCGTCGCAGAAACAAAGCGGGGGCCGGACACGGAGAGCGGCTCTTGAGAAAGCGTCCTCCAGTGTGTTCAATGAGTGGCGAGGATGCGTTCGGGCGTCCAGCGAGGTGCTTTGTTCCAGGTCGATCTGGTCGGCCGGAGAAAGGGCCGGGCAACCCTCGGGGACCGGAGCGAGGAGGCCGGCAGGAAGAGCTGACGAGTCCAAGGACGTCGAAGGTCTGACCCAGGGCAAGGACGCCGTCCAGGTCGACGGGTCAAGCGGAGAGGCGCCCCGTGGCGACCGACGCCGCTCGCGGCGGCCTTCGGCGGTGGGCGCGACCCCGACACCAGTTACTCTCTGCGCTCTACGGAGGATTTTACTTTTTTTACAAAGATACCCGCTGCGCCGTTAAGCATTATGCAAAGGGGTGCATAAAGAAAAAACGCATTCAAAGAACATTTTAAAAGTACTAGCAACAATAAAAAAAGTGCAACCTTTTCACTCTAGAATGCTCCTCTGCAGTCCATCGTGTATATATATATATATATATATATATATATATATATATATATGGGTGATTTCAGATAAGATCGACCAAAGGATGGCTAGTCGACATTTTCAAATCAACTGATGTTTTTATATGTTATTGTCTAGTGTCTGGTATGAACGAATCCAAACTTAGTTTTGACTAGAAAAAATACTTGGGGACAGGAAAAATCGTAAGGCATGAGGTGGTGGACAGTTGCATTACCGCGCACTGATGGAGGGGGCTCGTTTGAGAGTGAATAACTAAAGCGATAACATTAGGAGAACTCTAATACGTTTTAGGCGCAAACTATGGGTATAGCTTGCTTGTAATATAAAGTAATCATATTTATTTAAAATTTATTTATTTTTCTAAAAATTGACAAACATACCTGCTCGAACGACAAATGGCAAACTTTGGAGGTCTGTATCTCATGAAATAATTTAATCATTATGATATAATTTGCAGATATTATTCTACTAATATATAGCTAATATTTAAAAAATAACTAAGGTATCTGTGTGATACAATAGTTAGGATATATTTAGTCAAACATGGAAAAAAAATCAAACAAAGAAAAATTCCGATGCGAATAAAAAAAAAAACACCACCCTCGATTTTTTTTAAATTTAGGTAACCTGTTATACTCTATTTCGGCATTCATTTCCATTAAAAACATGTTGCATCATTTTATTGAGAAAGAAGATACAACTCCCCAAAGTAGGGTCCTTTTTCAAAGCCTACACTTAGCAGTGTTTTATACAAGAACTGACTCTGAGTTCCAGTTTCATGAAACCAACACACATCTTTTATATATTTTTATTCAGATGAGGCCAATGATAACTAAAGAAATCGTTCACACACTTAAATTAAGGAGAAACTACTGTGTACAAAGAGGTATCATATTACGGACTAGTGATCCGAGAAAAGATCATGCAGCCATCGGCCACTAGGAACTTTGTTTACTTTATTCTCCTGCGACACTATATGCTATTCCCTCTTCCGCTCTACCTTCATCTCTCTCTCTCTCTCTCTCTCATATATATCCCTGATATATATCCAGAACAAAAACATGTTCAAGCATTCCCTTTCTGCGTGGTAGTGTTCTGTGGCTAGCAAAAATCATTTCCTCGCTAAGCTCATGATTATGGCAAAATAGTTGCCGGAAACCGCAGACGACACTCGTCGCTAGTTCTGGCAAAACGGCCGATACAATCTTTTTTTCGCATTTCCCCGCTCGCTGTCAAGGACAAGGGGGTTCGCTTCAACCAGCAAAACATGGCCGCCGACGCCTGTTTACTGAGCAGTCATGCCTGTCGCCATCTCACTCGCTGGCGTCACGGGCGGTAATATCAGGCACAAAGGGGCACACCAACCGGCAGCATTATCCCCAAATACTCGAGCCTCGCGTAAATACATAGAGTGTAAACGCTGTCGCCATGTTATCGTAGTAAGACCGCCCCCCCCCCCCCCCCCTCCCCCAACGGGGGACTGCAGTACGCGACGGCGTACTAACACAACGGCGACGATATCGACATCGCGGGCTCCGAATTTTCCCATAGTTCTACTCCACGGGCATTTCTCGAAACGCATGATATTGTGTACGCCCGCCTGGAAGGATTTCAGGCGCGTAGTTAAGATAAGGCGGTTCTCCGCGGCAAAAGAAAGCAATTTCACAAAAGCTTAAAAGCGGCGGCGACGCGTGTGCGGTGAACGCTTGTAGTTTTGGTGTAGACAGGGTGTGTGTGTTCTCGTTGTTGACACCAGCCGGCGATAAGGCACTGCAGGCGGTAGCTCAGTACAGCAAGGGCTAATCCGAGTGACCATCAACGTAACCCCACCGCCAACCCCTCGCGAACCGGTCGCCGACATGGCTCAGGCTGTGTCATGAACCACGTGGTAGAAGCTCGGGTGCTTTCATATCAGCGCGTGGAGGGACGACAGTGCGATTCCGGAAAGTCTTTTTCGAAGGCCACTGACCACAATTTTTTGTCTGGAGACTTTCCCTCTTTCTTCCTTTGACGTGGATCATGCTTTGCCGACAGCCTCAGTTGTGACCTCTCTTTTCAAATGTACGTTTGCAGTGAGTGAGCTCCTCAGCCTCGGACTTGTCACTTGTGCACCCAGTAGTTCTTTCACTTGGCAATTATATGCCATCAGTTGGGGTTTAATTTCTATTATTTATGTATACATTATGAAGACGTCCTGGAGCTCCGAACGAGTGTTTTGTGCAGATTACTTTTGCAAACACAAAAAGACTATACCAAAGCAGCGGAATTTTCGAAGTGTTGGCGAGTTGGACCTAAACTCGTTGAAGCAAATTCTTCCGCCTGACTGTTCCACCAAAGTGAGTGCGACGGACTACCTGTGCTACCATTGCTTCATGCACATCACTAAGGAGATCTCGATGCGAAGCTCAGAGCAGTGCCCTGACATATTTGTGCCAGCTGAAGAAGCAATTGAAGATCTAAATCGCAGCATACTACCTACAGATGTGTCGCCGCTGAGACAACCAAGCGTCGTAAGAAGTCGGGACAGGCCTGCCTATGTCAAGAGAAAGCAGACAGAACTGGAGCAGGTTGCTGTCAAGAATATACGCTCAAGGCTACGTATTGCGTACGACAGGGACGCACAATCGGGGTCGTCCGAACCAACATGCTCCACATGCACTGAGTGGGTGGACAACTTTCGGCAGGCCTTTGAAACCGCCACCTCTCTCCGGGAACGTTGTCAACTGCTTACACTCCTGCCGTCAACACTGACGAAGAATGAGGTTCAAAAGATGATTCCACAGGCCTCAATGTACCTCATCAGTAAATCCCGAAAACTCAAGGAAAAGCATGGCGTGTGGTATGAGCCGGATCCTTACACGAGGTGCAAGGTGAGCCCTGAGAACCTGTCTGCTGCCCTAGAGTACTTCACGAAAGACGAGCTACAATGTTCGCGCCAAAGTCCCAACCAGAAGGACGTCATCTCTGTCATGCTCAACGGAGAGAAAACGTTCGTGCCAAAGCGCTTCATGACACGCTCAATACGAGAGGCCTTCCGTATATACAAAGACAAGCATCCCGATTCCGGCGTTGGGCTAACGAAATTTTATTCGTTGCGCCCTAGATGGGTAAAATGTATTCCACACCAGGAAGTGTGCGTTTGTGTGCGCTGCGCCAATTATTATCTTTGTATTGCCGCTCTAGAGAACGTTACAGGCTCAACATTCAACACTGGTGAAATGAACTCGGCATTTCTGTGCGACCCAGCAACAGAACTGTGCCTTCACCTTCAAGGAGACTGTGATCACTGCCCAAAAGGCCAGTTTCTTACACTCCAGGAACTTGATATCCCGGAGGATGAAGAGATTGTGCTTGCAACATGGGAGTCCGGCGACCTTGTGAAGAAAACTTTGGAACCTGAGACTTTCCTAAAAGTCATCCAAGTGACGGTTGGAAGTTGGGTACTTCACAACCATATCCGGCAAACGCAAGGTAAAGCGATCTACGATGAAAAACAGTGCATGCAACGCGGGAGCATTGTCTTTCATTTTGACTTTGCTGAAAACTGGACCATCGTGCTTCCTGACGAAGTGCAAGCATATCACTGGATAAAAAAACAAGTTTCGATATTTACATGTGTAGTGACGACAAGAAAATCTACAAACAGCTTTGCCATCATCAGTGAGGACCTGTGTCACGACGCCGCTCACGCTTGCTTGGCTCTAGAAAAAGTGAAGGAGTGGGTTGAAGACAACGTTGCGGTATACTCGTACGTGACGTACGTAAGTGACGGCGCCGCCAGTCATTTCAAGAATCGCTACCAGCTTCACCAATTTGCAAAGGACGATTGCCCACAAGCCCAGTGGTTATTTTCTGCATCTGGACATGGGAAAAATGCATGTGACGGAGTTGGCGGACTCGTGAAGCACCAGGCCACGCTGAACAACCTGAGAGAGCGTTCAGTAAGCGCAATTCAGACGGCCAGGACAATGGTGAGCGTTCTATCAAAGAAACTGAAAGGCGTGCATCTTGTATATCTGGACGAAAATGAGGTTGTTCGGTATCGTGAACAAAAAAAAGAAGAGTGGCTGACGGTGCGCGCCTTCCCTGGCATTCAGTCTTGGCACGCGTGGCGGCTCAGCAAGTCATCAACAGAAGGGACCTGTGACGTATATGTAGCACGGACAGTCGGATCTGCTTGGAAGCAACTTTATTAAATGGGTACAGCGAGGAAAACCTTAGCGTAAAGTGCCGAATTTGATTTCCCAAGGACTGCTCATTTTGAATGCAGGGACATCTTATTTATCACATTTTTCTTCACGGGGTATTTAACCTACTGTTTTTGTTGGTGGTTACTAATAATTTTTATCTGATCACTATAAAAAAAATCCCAAAATGTTATCCTCGAGCAGGATAAAATATATCGGCTTGCCACGATTCATTCATACACCGAGAGCATCGAAGCTGCTCCAGTTAGGCACTATGGCATCCGTCACCTGAAATTGTTTGTAATCGTAAATACACAGCCAACCTAAATATCTTACTATTATATCTTTGTTTTTGTGTGTGGAAGTAAAGTCATTTATTTTACTCTAGATGTAAAATATACCGGAAGGTACAACTTCACACTGCATCATCTTTTCTCAAATCATTAGTCTATAATATGATACCACTTTGTACGCTTATGTAAAATGCTGTATATAGTTTCTCCTCCCTTTTACTGTGTGACCGATCGCTCTTTCTATCAATGACCTCATTTGAATAAATGTATATAAAAGATTTGTGCAAGTTTCATGAAACTGGAACTCAGAGTCACTTTTGTATAGGACACTGCTAAGTGTAGGCTTTGAAAAAGGACCCTACTTTGGGGAGTTGTTTCTTCTTTCACAGTGCAATGATGCAACATGTTTTTAATAGAAATGAATGCCGAAATAGAGTATAACAGGGTACCCAAATTTTAAGAAAATCGAAGGTGGTGTTTTTTTTTTTTATTCGCATTGGAATTTTTCTTTGTTTGATTTTTTTCCCATGTTTGCCTAAATATATTGTAACTATTGCGTCACTCAGATACCTTATTTATTTTTTCAATAATAGCCATATATTAGTAAAATAATGTCTGCAAGTTATGTAATAATGATTGAATTATTTCATGAGATACAGATTTCCAAAGTTTGCCATTTGTCGTTCGAGCAGGCATGTTTGGCAATTTTTAGAAAACTAAATAAATTTTTAATAAATATTATTACTTTATATTACAAGCAAGTTGTACCCATAGTTTGTTTGTAAAAAGTTTTAAAATTCTCCTAATTTTATTGTTTTAATTATTCACTTCCAAACTTGCCCCCTCCATCAGTGCGCGTTATTGCAACTGTTCACCTCTCCCTGCCTTACGATTTTTCTTGTCTCCAAATTTTTTTTCTGGTCAAAACTAAGTGTGGATTCGTTTATACCAGACACTAGACAATGTCATATAAAAACATCAGTTGATTTAAAAATGTCGACCAGCCACCCTTTGGTCGATCTTATCTGAAATCACCCATATATATATATATATCAGGGTGTCAAACTGGAACCGAACCGAACCGAAAACCGGAACCGAACCGGTATTTTTTCCGGAACTGAACCCGAACCGTTATATTGTTATCGCGATAAAACCGAACCGGAACTGAACCGGAAAAAAAATAACGGTTACCGGCTCATGTCAAAACGGTTCGGCCACGCGCTGTTGACAATAAATGTGCTATCAATGCCATTTGTTTTTTAAGTGCCGTCAACTGACACACACTTCGCTTACATATTTTTCTTCTCCACTCAGTCTTAGGAATATAAACGCTGCATCCATGAATCTTGACAAACGGTTACCTTCTCCCGCACCCCTTTAGACGTCCAGGTAATATAGTGTGCGGTGTAGTTAGTTTTGTGCGAGTGGCGGCCGCTGACGAAAGCCAGCACCACGATGCATCCGGTTTCGTATAGGCACTTAGAAGCTAACATATTTGTGAGACAGCGAACTCTTCTATTTTAATATTTATCCTATTGCGTCCTTCTGGCGTTGCGTTCGGTGAAGTGTTTTTCATATTCCGTATCTTGTTTAATGAAAACTTCTTTAAGGGTCTAATTTGAGTTACCGAAGGCTAGTTCAAATAAAGAAAGCTGTATTTTCTCCCCACTGTTCCTTCAATTGCTTACACGCCGAGGTGGCGGGATAGTTAGCGAGTTCTACTTGTAAGTGGGTTTGTAAGGAGGTCGCGGATTTTACAGCTACTGCGTCGGACCCAATTAGATGAAGTCCGAATGCGTAAACGTCGGTGAGGTAACCTTTGAGTGCACATAAAGAAACCATTCCTGGTAGAAATCCCTGAGCCTTACACTACGATGTATCCCGTTTCGTATATGCTAATTTCAGATGTTTTATTTGTAATTTATTTTGATGTTGCAATTTGTCATTTATAATTTTCGAACCGGTTCGCGAACCGGTTTAGTGCCCCGAACCGGTTCGCGAACCGGTTCGCGGATTGAATTAGCCGAAGCGGAACTGAACCGGAACAAAATAAATTTACCTGAACCTGAACCGTAACCGAACCCGTATTTTTTTCGGTTCGACACACTGATATATATATATATATATATATATATATATATATATATATAGAATTGTTAATAAAAGAAATGAGTTCTTCACGAAGCGCATTCCACTCTCTCTACGTAATATATATTATAAAAAAAAAAAAAAAAAAAAAAAAAAAAAAACGCAAATACTTTTTTTTTTTTTTTAATTTAAGAAGGTCGCAACCGAGTGTTTTTCATTTCTGTGCAACTTGAGTACGGGCTATAATCATCTGTGACATACCTTAATGCCTGATTTTGAATTCGCTCTAACTTATTTGCAAGGTAACATCGAGGCGGATCCCAGATAACACGCATATTCTATGATTGGTCTGATGAAAGAAAAATGTTTGTCTTATACTGCGAAGTGTATTCTTCAAATTCCTCCGAATAAAATATAACATCTTACTTGCCTTCACTACAGGATTATCTACGCGGTCATTCCATTTTAAATTATTTGGAAAATACACTCCCAAATACTGACGTTTATCTACCCGTTCAAGTTCATGATTTCTAAATTTCTATGTAGACGGGCTTACAATAGATAGAGTAAAACACATGTATCCTCACTTTTTTTATATATTCAATCCCATTTCCCAACGATAACACTAGGGCTCTAAAAACCTCTGCAAACAGACATCGGCTGTCGAATCCGACATCCGATTTATGGAAAAAAAAAAAAAAAAAAAAGTGAGGCAGGCGCGTCGAGAGTCGGTTTTGGTTTGCACGCCTCCACAGGCCGAACTGGATCCGCGAGGCCGATTGAGTGACGTCGACGAGTGACGTCGAGCTGCGGTCACCCAATGAAACTAACTGGCTTTGTAGTGCGCCTCTCTGCCTGTCTTGTTCCGGGTCGGAATAGAGTCCAGGGGTGGCCAGGCTGACCCGGCCTCCGCAAACAAAATCACGAAACTTCCAAGAGCCGCAAAGGGGGGGGGGGGCAAACTTTAGTCCAGAGCAATAAACAAAACTCAAACTACTTTCAACCTAACCGCGTCAAAACCGGTCAAAATGTGCGTAAGGTAGCAGTAGCAAAAGACTACCAAACCGCAACCTGTTTTTCGATTTAAAACGCGTTCCATTTCTCTTTTGAGGGAAGTGCGGGGGGGGGGGGGGGGGGGGGGGGGGTAAAGGGGAGGGAGCTTCGAGCCGCACTTTTTTTACCACGCGAAGAGCCCTCTCCACTCTCTTCCCGCAGGCGTGTGATTGACTGTATCCAGTGGTTTCGTCACTCCCGTCTGGCAAGGCCGGCCCAGCAAGGCGCCCGTCAAAAAGCGGAAGGCATCGGAACGAAACGTGATGTTTCCTCCTCTGCGGACCGGTTGTCTTGCCGAAATCGGATGTCGGATTCGACAGCCGTCTTCGGTTTGCCCCGCGCTTTACATTCCTAAATTTCTTGGCATCATACAGACGTCTGCATCAATTGCAACAATTTGTATAGTACGCAATCATCCGCAAATAATTTCATATCCGACTGTATGCTTTTACAAATGTCGTTAATAAGTATAAGAAATAACAGGGGTCCTAGTACGCTTCCCTGAGGCACCCCCGAGGTTACAAGTACAGGTGAAGATTTCTGACCATTTAGTACAACACTCTGTTCTCGACCAAACAAATACACAGCAACCCAATTTATAAAATTTCCATTAATTCCAAATAATGAAAAGCTTATGCAGTAACAAATGATGTGGCACAGTGTGAAACGCTTCACAAAAGTCTAAAAATAAACAATCTACACGTTTTTTTTTGTTGTCGATAGTGTTTGAAAGAAAATGAGTAAATCGTCTAGCTGTGACAGGCGAATAACCTCGACGGAAACCATGTTGGTGGGGAGAAAAAAAATTACTGGAATTTAGAAAATATATATTGAGCTATATAATTAGGGTTCGGAGTTTTCGGTTTAAACCGATAAAAACCGATAAAAGTACGCCGAATCCATTTTCGAAAATTCGGTTTTAACTGAAGAAGGTCAGTTTGTAGGTTCGACGTTTTCGGTTTAAACCGATAAAAACCGATAACAGTACGTCTAATCCGTTTTCTAAAATTCGGTTTTAACCGAAAAAGGTCAGTTTTTTAGGGCCGCGTCAAGGTGGGTGGGGGAGGGAGAGAGAGAGGGCTTTGCAAGGTTCGACATTGTGTGACGTCCTTGTGATAGCCCTCTTCCAAGGTTCAACATGCAACAAAACAGGTCGTGGATTGGCCTTCGCGGGACATCTGTGTCCTTTCTGTTCATTCATTCATTCATTTGTTTATTTCCTGTGCTCATGGACAGCTTGACGCCTTGGTAATGATGCACAACAAAATGGTCACAGGTTAGTTACGAAAGTCCTAAAAGCTACGAAATTTGGGTTAAAAACATCAATGTTTGCTCCCCTGAGGGTATTGTACAAGTGTTGAATACGGGTCATGGGACTGGTTTGGATGATGTGATTAACATGAAAAGTTGGAGAAACCCGAAAACCTCGACTCGGAACGTGAATATTAATAGCAGATGTGAGATCTGGGCAATCAATTAATCCATGAATACATTTATACAGAAAAACAAGATCGCGCTCACGCCGTCTGGAACTCAAAGTAGGGCATTTGCATCGTTCCAAGAGTCGCACATAAGAATAATAAACAGTACCACCAATGTAACGATCGTAAACAATTCGAAAAAAAAAAAAACGCTTTTGAACGTTGAACGCTTTTGATCGGGCATATAGCGTGATAAGTTCCCGGTCCCCCGAAAGAAGTTTAGATGTGGGCTACTATAGACGCTTTGCAGCAGCTGTGCATGGACGCCGCCATAACTGACCTTCAGTTTTTGTTTCCTCCTATATCGTTTATTTCACTTCATCATTACCATAGCAGGCCAGGTTATTGCCACATTAGATTCAACAGTGTTCTTTTCTAAAGCATCGGCTTTTGTAGAGGATCGTGAACTACCGTTTCAGTTGCTCGGCATCTCGGTAAGACAAGAGAAGGTCAGCAATGGCGGCTGCAATTTGGCGCGTGTGTAAAGCGTCTATAAGGTTTTTCGCTTCATGCACCTCAGAGGTCATCGAGGAAAGCCGTCAATACCTTTCTTAACACCCTCTCCCAAACTTCTCTGTGGTTAAAAACATATAAATACGATGGATTTTGTTTTTGCCATTCTGCTGGATTTTGTACGGTCATCACCTCAGACGGTCACGTCGTCAGAATTGGGATGGAAAAAGAAGCGCGCTGAAGATTATGCCCGCAAATTCCGCGATTTTGAGGTCTTTCCTGACGGAAGTCGTAGCGAAGACCACGTATATACATGTGTCGTTATTCTTTGAGTGATCACAAATATCACAGCTACAAGGATCATCTGATCCGGTGTCCGATGGTGTTTCTTTCATATTCACCGAAAAAAAAAAAAAAAAAAAACCGGCGAACTTATTTTGGGAATTAATATTTACCGAGAAAAAACAAAAAAAAGTTGAATTTGAAAATAAACACCGAAAAAAGTACGCCGAATTTCGAAAAAATAAAAACCGAAAACGCGGAACCCTATATATTATATATGTTCAAAGAGCTCGCGTGCGACACATGTCAAAGACACCGGGCGGTAATTTTCAACAAGGTTTCTTGACCCTGGCCTAAAAATTGGAGTTACATTTGTTTTTGTTTTTTTCCAGTCATTGGGAATTGAACCAGTTATGAGTGATTTAGTAAAAATTATGCGTAGGTACCTTGCAATTTCCTCCCTGAAGTTGTGAAAAATACAGGCGAAAGCTCGTCTGGTCTATACGTTGTTGATGTATCTATAGGTCTCTTAGCAGCGCCGAAATCCCGTCAACTCCTATTATCACTTTTGGCATAACAGTTCTTGCTATTCTGTCAGACACAGAAGAAATACTGCCAAGAGCGCCTGGTGAAAAAACTGATTTAAAGTATGTGTTAAAGCATTCCGATGTTTTAATATCACTGTTCAATAAATTGCTATCCTTTAATAAACCGCGAATTTAACCCCTATGGAAATGATTAAAGCCATTTGAAGTAAGTACTATCGCCAGATGGCGATTGTTATCTATAAGCAGTCGATAAACTGGCTATAAATGGTAATCGTCGTTGAAACATTCATCCGATCGACGTTCGTAGCCATTTCGCCGCCGTCAATTTTTCGCCATTATATAGGCTATCGCCAGTGTATCGCCAGTGTATTGACATACTAACGTCAATTGGCCATTTTGTGTGGCGACCAAAGGGCCTTTTTGACAAAGTGCCCCTTGACGAGTTGCCCTATGATAAGTTGGCCTCTTCGGCAAGGTGGCATTCGACGAGTTGCCTTTCGACCAGTTGGCATTCGACGAGTTGGCCTAGACTCGAAAGGAGCATAGGCCTGACCTTTTTTTGTGTATTCCAGGTTATCTGCACTCCTGTCCCCTTTTTGTAGCTCTTCGTGAGCCCTTTAAAATATATTTTTTTCTCCTTTTACCACAGCAGGACACACGTCCTCTCGAACGTGGATTTTCACTTATAAAAAAAAAATAAATAAAATGTAGCAGATATAGATTCCGGACTTGGGAGTGAAACTCGTGAGTGAGACCTTGTGCCGCTCGCTGCCCATGGCCTCAGCGGACGTCTATCTGAGAACACTGAGGCAGACTAGTACACGTTGCTGAATAAAAAAGAAGAAGAAAAGTTAGAAATTACATTTACAATTACTCGAGGGGA
The DNA here is from genome assembly GCF_016920785.2 of Ixodes scapularis. NCBI lineage: Eukaryota > Metazoa > Arthropoda > Arachnida > Ixodida > Ixodidae > Ixodes > Ixodes scapularis. Next base: position 2,401,126 of record NW_024609884.1, on the reverse strand, counting down.
AATTGTAATTTATTACAGTTACAATTACCTTTCCATAAAAGCGACCAAAATTAATCGCTCACTTACATGGCGTTACTTGCAACATTACTGTCCTCGGGTAAGAAACAAAAGGAAACATGATTGTTTGAGTGTTTCCGTCAGTCCCACCCTCATTTACCATCGGTATCTAGAGCAAGAGCTGGTTATCGAGAGTCTCGCCAGACGTCGTGCCTGGCTTCTTCGTGAAGATGTCGACTGTCACGCGAACACCTTTTCAACTGAGGCACGGAATGGAAGTGTCGTGTTGTGCCCCCATGGATGCTCGATGCACTCCGTCTTGTTTGTGCAGCAAGGCGATGGGAGTGCTCTTTACCCTGGAGAAAGTGCAAAGCTTAGTCGTTGCAGCCGGTGCTTGGTATACGGTCGGAATCGCAAAGCTGTACAAGTCGTCATACAACTGGCCAAATCTGGAATCAGATCAGCTTATTGGGCGCGTTGGTACTGGGGATTCGAAAACATGCATGGTAGCTCTTGAGACGAGGTCACAGGACGAGACAGCTCTGTCGTGTCCGGTCTCCTCCTTTTTCCTCGTCTCAAGCGCTACCATGTTTCTGGAATAAGAATTGACGGATGTGCTTGGAACTATACAAATCTAATCGCAATACACCGGCAATATTGAGATAGGATAGTTACACGTGGCAGTTAAATAATAAATAAGGTTTCTACAATCATGTTAATTCCTTTCCCTCTGAACAAGCCGGGCCTCGGGTGAGACGTTCGTGAACGAGAGAATAAAACTCTTCGGACGTAAATATAAGTTATAAATAAAAACATGAGGGCACTCAATGAATTAGAAGGTCCGTTAAAACAACACAATGTAAACGCACGTTTGACGTCCGTCTACCTTTCCTCGATTCCTTTCAAAAACGCACGGAGCACGGGCCGCCAGCAGTGCACCCCGGAACGGCCGTTCCAGGAGTGGGGTCCAGTGGAAATGGAATCTCTGGAAACTGTCCGGATTCGAGTGGCCATGGAACGGGGCTGCGGACTGCAACCAACCGCCAACTCGCACTTGACATGGTCCATCATTGAGAAACTTTTGTATGCAGAGGCCCTCGGTATTTTTAACCTCGTCGGAGGCGCTGTCTCCGCCATATTTAGTTACTCTACGCCCGTCCCGCGCTGTGCCCAGCACACGACGAGGCGTCAGCGAAAGCGTGTCGCGTCCGGTTGCGAGAACGCGTCGTCGAGGCGGCGTCCCTTGGTGGCGGCAGACGCTCGGTGGCCCGCACCAGGAAATTGGAGGCCTCTCGGTCCGCATCCGGAGCGGCATACGGACTGGGACGTCGCTTTCAGGCCTGGTTCCTTCCGTCGAGTCGAGGACTCTGCCCGGGCTAGCCCGAAAGCCGACATATAAGAGCGCCGTTCGGGTTCGGGCCGATTTATCCCGAACTGCGTCGGGCTGGGGTCGGGCTTAGTTGGAGGCATCGGGACCCGACGACCCGACCTTGCCAAATATTTCGGAATTGATCGAAATATTTATTTTATATTCGAAAACCCAAAGAAGTAGCGGAAAGTTAACTTTGACTCAGAAACACCAATGTGGATATTATGCCGCGGGTCATTAGGTTTTATACAAAGCCCGCAAGACTATGACAACCGTCCAGGTCTGTGGTTCTCAAATGGGAGGCCGCGGCCCCTGCGAAGGCATTTCTAGGATGCAGAAAGCCTTGCTCATCAGTAAACCTGGCATTAAACTTGATTTTTTGTTTGTTTGTATAGTAAAGCATTTCACCTTAGGTTTTTTTTTTTTGTATATGTCAGTGAGAGAAGTCCAGCTTAAACGAGCACTTAACTATATAATATTCCTTGATTCCTTCATAAACATATATTTACCGATCTTTCCCTCTCCCCACACCGCGGATCCATGACTTCCACCGATCCGCAAGCAGTCACTGATGCATCACTGGTTGAGAACCACTTTTCCAGGACACATTTATCGACATGAAGGACTCCGCTCCACATCGCCTGTTCCAAAAAGCCGGTGCGCACACTTTCTTGCAGAACACGCAGAAGTCAAGCCCTGCGAACTGCGAAATGGTCATAGCGAATGACGAAGGCACGGTGGGGGCAGACCTGAAAATGCAACGTGCGCATTGCGCTGATAGAAATGAGCATGACGTTTATTGCTATTTTCGTTTATGAGCACATCGCATATTACAGCCAAGCTGTATATGACTCGCAGGTCGGATTTCTGGAATTGTTTTGTGTCGACGAGAAAAAAAAAAGCAAGCCTTCAGCGATTGAAGCGAAAAGTGCATACATCACGCATACAACATACAGCACAACATTCGTTTCAATAAAGAACAAGCACAAAACAAGCATCGAACCACATAATTAGTGATGAGGCGCTCCTAATAACAATGCGAAGCACGTAGCTCTCACCGTATACACATTTCCCGGTAAAGATTACTGTTGCGCAAGCTGCCGCGACGACGGCAGCTTACGACTAGGGATGCCGCGAACTTTTTTCGAATCGAAGTTTCGATGATCGAATCAAGCGGTTCGAAAGGTTCGAAAGATTTCGATTTTTCGAATTGTCTATATCGTAAAATTCGACGGAGGTCGAATTTTCGAACTTGTTAAGCTAAGAATTTCGACGCTTTTCGAACCGTCGAACTTATTACGCTAAAAAATTCGATCTTTTTCGAACTTTCGAATTTATTGCGCTGCAAGGTTCGATGCTTGTCGAATTTTCGAACTTGACTGACCAAAAAATTCGATAAATTTCGAACTTTCGAACTTATTTATCAAGAAAATTCGAAAAGTTTCGAACTTTCGAATTCTGAAAAGTCAGAAGTTCGACGAACTTCGAACTTATAGGGTAAAAGTTCGACGTTCGTCGAACTTCGAAAGACCGGCGGACGGTTTCATTTGATTTCAAGTAGTGGGGTACATTCGTAATTTTTTTTCTGGAACTTTTACACGCGGTGCTGCGTTCCTTACGAAAGACAATTTCATTTATTTCAATGTTCTGGCATGCTTAGGTTTAAAGAAATAAATCCCCGAAGGGGCGAGGACGGACGACGGGTTTTTGACGATTATCGTTTGTGCCAGATTTGAAGTACGCTGCAGCCGGAGCTATTTATGGTAGATATGTTATACTTTTTTTTAAGAATGATCTATGTATAGCGCAGGTAAGTGCCGTCTTAAGATGTGATTATTGTTATTCAACGTGAGTTTCGAAGAAATGTCCAAACATGTATCTGCATGCAATTATGACCTAAACTTGATATTTATTTTCGTTTAAGTTGTTTGAGGTATCGCATTTAAATTAACACCACAGACAGTACATATCATTGCCATCTGCAGAATACAAAATAATATATTTATTGTTTTTTCACGTTAAGGAATAAATTAACTCATGGCAGAATATTTCTAGTAGTGTTCAAGTTCAGCACGTCATTAAAAGAAAACTTCTTTTTTTTTTCGCTTCACGTTCCTGGGACGTGTTTCTTTTAGCCTGTACACATTTTGGTAAAAGAAACTTGTTTCGAAGTTCTGAACCTCTGAATATGCAAGAATAGAACACTTCCGACGAATTCTTGATAGTTTTTTTTTTCTCCTGCTTTTTATTCCCGCATTTATTCTTTTTTTTTTTTTTTTCTTTTGTTACTATCGGCACAGGTGTTTAGGTCGAAAAGACAGCTTTGAACTTCCGAACCACTAAGCATGTGACGAGCAGTGCCTTCTGACAACGAGTTTCTAACAATGACCATCTACGCAATCTTTTATGCAGTGAAGAGCGACAGAATAATTTCAGATTAAAATAAGCTCGACCACGCCCTCTTTCCCCGTATTGTTTTCTTTAACAGTCCGAAATACCTGCAAGGGGGAAAAGGAGGCTGAAGCCCCCCCCCCCCCCTCCCCCCCCCGCTACCCTCTTTCCCCCCGTTTTTCCTCTTCCGACGCCACTTGTATGGTAGAACGCTCCTCGACCTCGAGTTGTGTCGGCTTTTGTGCTTTTTGCGAGGCGATTCCTCCGTCCCAGAAAATAAACCTCCAGGACAATTATAAACTTCACCGGATCGGATTACTACCAGCGTGCAAGGGGTGGCGAGCTAGTTTGCCAGGTCGCTTCAAGGTTTCTCTGAGCCTCAACCTCCTGCTCGCCCCTGGCCGTTTCGAACTGGATGAGTCTCGTAAAACAGTGTGTTCGTGCAATCACTACTGCGTGATAAAGACCCCCCCCCCCCCCCCCCCCCCCCCCCCCGGGGGCTGGCGGTCACAATTCTGCACTGGCAAATATTCTAGCACGTCCGGGACACTCGTCGTCTCATTTAATTGCCTTACCAACTTCGCAGAATCTAGATATCACACCCTAACTTTTCTAAACTTGATTTTGTGAAAACAAGTGAGTCGTGAAAACGTTATTTGAAACTGAAACTGTAGAAAAACTTGAAAATCGGACTTCAAACTTTGAAAACTTGGATTAAAAAAAATTCAAAATCTTCAAAGTTTTTTTTTTTTTTTTTTTTAATTTAGCGTTAAAAGAGAATCGAAACTTTCGAACTTTTCGAACTTTATGCCAAAAGAAATTCGAAATCTTCGAATTGTTCGAACTTCATGTCTATAAAAATTCGAAGCGTTCGAAGTTTTCGAATTTTTTTTACAAAGAATTTCGAAATCTTCGAATTTATCGAACCTGAAGTAAAAAAATATTCGAAATATTCGAATTCGAAATTTTAGAAACCGTGAAAGCTTCGAAATTTTCGAATTCGAAACTCCGCTGTGGACAAAAGTTGCGAATTTTTCGAAATCGAACCTCGGTCGGTACGAAAATATCGAAATTTTTCGAAATCGAACCTCAGTTCGCTTCGCAAATATCGAAACCTTTCGAAATCGAACCTAGGGTGGTTCGCGACATCCCTACTTACGACGTTGCGAGTCACTAGTTTTTCATACATACAAAAGCTTCGGTACATTGCATTTACTTTTCTTTCGTCAATCATTTGGTATAGACCCTTTTGCTCTTTACAAACATGGACTGCCGCCTGCGCCGCAAGCGACCTCTGGTCGCTTGGGAAGGAAGAATTAGAAGACAGAAACGGAGCCCGAGCATCCGGAAGTTAGCTCACTGTATCGTTGTTCCATGTCACCTTGGCGAGACTTAGAAGCTTCTATGGACTACGCATTTGAAGGTCTCACGTATAAGTCCTTGGAATGCTCGGCTTCCGCGCAGCTCATGACAATGAAATGTTAATTTTGTCAAGAGGTTCACTCAACTATGACGACCTCGTGCAGAGTGGTAGTTTCTTGACACCATCGGAAACTGAAGCAAATAGAGAAATACCTGTTCATCGAAAAACACGTTAACTGTAAAACACGCACACTGTAAAAAAAGTTTTGTAAAAAAAAAAAAACAAAACAAAAAAACAGAAATCGTTTGGCAGCTGGCCTGCCAGAAAATTTCTGTAAAGCTCTGTTCTCTGCCTGCAACGTTTTTGGTATTTAACATACTTTTTCCGTTTCTCGATAACAGAACATTTATCTAAAATCACAAGTTCTGTGAAAGCAGTTACAGAAAAATCTTAGCACATAAATTTATGTAAAATCAAAAGTTCTGTTAAACCTATCCCAACAAAATCCCAGCACAGATAATTTATGTAAAATAAGCAGTTCCGTTAAATCAAGTACAGAAAAATACGGGGAAAATAATTTCAGCAAAATTACAAGTTTCGTGAAAGCAACTACGGTGAAAGTTTAAGAACAGATATTCTCGGTTTTAGTTACGTAAATTTACATTTTCTCTCGCTTACATCCATGGTATAAAATTTCGTGCTTTATTTTTCTTTGTTTTAATTATTAGATGCAATATTCTAAGATGGAACAGGGCATAGGCAAAATATGACCTCACTGCTGATTTGTCGCCACGCGACATCTGTGTTACTAGGCATCAAAGCTAGTGAAGCAGGCATTCTAGCGAAGGTAATTAGGTGTGTTTTAATACCTTTGCTACAATCTACGCTTTACTGCCTAAACGCCTATGCACACAAATGTCGCGTAGTAATATAAAGTATTAGCAGAAAGGTCATCGTTTGTCGACGCCTTGTTCCACCGTCAAATATCAAATCTGCCAAATGTAAGAATAATTGTAATAACTGTAAATTACTTTGCCGGTTACTAGGCTAAAATGGCAACCACGTATCAGAGAAGATGGTTGTGAGAGTTTAATTTCGCTTAGCAGTGGCAGTGCACCGAACAGCGAGGGACAAGTAACAGAGGACACGGTGCAGGCTTGCTTTTTAGTTTGCTCTGTTTTGAACGTTTCTCTGAGGCTGCGCTGTCTCCTGTTCTTGTCCGTCCTCATTTCATATTATACCTGCATCAATCACATATTTTCTGCGGAAGAATGGTTTGTACTCAGATCAATTCTAATGAAATATTAAAACCCTTAGGGGAAAAGAAAAAGCAAACAATCTAAGCAGGCAGGACGTCTGGTGGCACGTGTGTCATCATGTTTTCAATGTTTAAAATTTATAATCATACTTCTCTGTTATCAGTGCTGCAACCTTGGGCGCCAAGCAATGATGTTTGTTTTTCGTGCGTGCCATGCCATCGTCGGGATAGGCAACTCGGTGCGCTCCCTCAATTTCGGCCCCAACTTTCTGTTTGACGAGTTTAGAGGCCCACGAAGGCAATAGAATAAGAAATTATATAAAAAAAAAATAAAAAAATAAAGTATATTAAAGAATAGCCTCTTTGAATAACGCGCGTTCACATATTCGTCATATTTTAGTTTCATTTAGTAAGCAGTAGCTATGATGGATCATGAGACATAAGGCTTTAAATATGTTGTCAAATGTTTGGATTTTTTTTTTTAAATCTCGGATACGCGTTAGATAGTTCTCTTTACATTAAACACACGGTGCGCGTCACGTATTTTGGCAAAAACATGCTTTTCGTATTTCCGCCAACCAACCAAACTGTGTTCTGGTAAAATTAGCGCAAAGACAAGGGAGGAAGAACGTAGCGACAGGGGGATAGAGCGCTTCCTGTCTCCACGTTAGAGCAAAAACAGGTGCGAACGTCGCGGTTGTTTGACGGGGACGAATTCGCTCAGTGGGCGCAGGGAAAAGTATTTCCTGCACGGCCGGCCGCGGGCGGCGTGTTGGGGAGCTTTCGTGACGCTGTCTGGCCCACCAAAAGCGCGGGAAATCTCGCAAGAGCTGGAAATAGTTTAAAAGAGCACGCGACGTTGAGGCAAGACCATTTCAATTCCGTGTTCTAGTTTGAGCTCGGGCCTAAAAGGAGACTTTAGCCAAATGGAACAAAGCAGTGTCCCTACTAAGCCAGTAAGAATGCGCAGCCCTCACCTTACGGCACAAAATGATCAATCGGGAAAACCAACGTCCACGAACAACCACTACCCGGCATCCATTTTGAAAAATGAGCTCCGCACTAAACGTATGACCGAAGAACACACGGCGAGCGTTAATCCTTGCACTACAACTACACATAAACATAGTTGTATCCTTGAAATACGCAAACAAAATATTAATGCGTTAAATACGTTGTCAAAACCGCTGCTCGTGAAGTGGAGGAGTAAGCGCACTGTGCTGTCTGATTCTCGTCTTTGTGTCCTTGTGTTTTGGGCGCGAAAATGTATTCCAAGTGGAGGAACACCGGTTTTTCTTATAAAGTAAAAACAGAAAATGACTGTTTTTTTTTTCTCGAACAGGTTTCGGTTAAAGACCATTTACAGATATTTTCTGTATGACAACAAAAATGTCCGTAAAAATGCTTGCAGTTTCACACATATATTTTACAGTCTACCTCTACCGTTTACGAATAGGTACCAGATTTTATCCGCCATGAGCATACAATTTTCACTTCTATTTCAGCCACTATAGATGACACTGAATTGGTGAAAGGGTCAATTGGTGCTACGCTGGTCCTAATACAAACCCCTTCCTTCTGTATCAGCTGTACCCCACCAAAAACAACAGAGGTAGAAACTTAGCAGTTCCAAGAAATCGCGTACATTAACACCACATTCATTCTGGAATCTGACCTCTCCATATGTTTCAATAGCCTCTGAACAGCCTCAAAAAGTCGGGGATCGAAAAAAAAAAAAAAAAAGAATGTTCCCGTTTTACGCTAAATAACTTAGTTTCAGTAAAACAACAATGTCCACAAGGGAAGAATCGATAAGAGAGGGAAAATCATCACGCTTCCGAAAAACGTGCGGACGTTGATGAATATGACTGAAAGTTTTATAACATAAGATCTTGAGTGGTTGAGTATCTATTGTGCCAATCTGATGCAATCTCATAGCAATCTCATAGCAAGTATCAGTGCGGTTCATACTCGTGCTCGGCAAGATAAAAGTGTAAAAAAAAATCATAATTTTTAAATAAATGTGTTCTTTTTAAATTTAAAACGTCTGTTTTATTTTAACCAAATTAATCTAATTTAGATTACCGCTGCTAGAAGCGTGATTCTTTATAAATAGATGTTTTGTTAAACAGTTCGATTGATCAATCCTACGATCACTGAAAACAATGCGGAAGGTTTACTGTAGATTCAAAGTTTTGAAATACAGTTTAATTAGCCACTTTTTGTTAATAAAAGCCAAAGTTTACAAAAACAGCTCGGTTGTCACGTAGTGAGGAAGGTTTATTATTATTTTTTTTTTTTTTTGCGTTCTGATTTGCTCAAAATATCCCATTACGTGTCTAAAGAACAAAGTGGAACCTTAAAAGAAAGCTTTAAATGCTCTGAGAGCACCGCTTTTAGTTCGTGTTCACCCTGCCATAAAACTTTCTAGGTTGATGATTCTTTGATTTAGATACAAAACAAATGTGCATAGAAAGCATGACATGATAGGCAAACGGAAAATAAAACATAGTTTGTGAACTATTTTTGCGGGGAAGTTTTGATTTAATTTATGATAGTAAAACCAATGGGAGTTAGTTGAGGATTTAAGTTATGATTTAGATGATGATTTAAATCATCTTGATTTTTATTCTCTACCCTGGTTTATAAACATCATCATTGGCAGCGCAATGAACGAAACAATTATCACTAATATACAGCTTGTTGTACGTGAACTAAAATATTGTTTACGACCTTCGTCGAATTCTGTTAACCTTTTTTCTAGCATCGTGGCAGCGGAAAAATCCTTTGGCACAGAGATGTTGCTGGCATGTAATTTTCCTCTCGAATAAAATACACTGTTTTTAGATTTAAACGCAGAAAAGTTCACTAGAACGGGCCGACACTCGATGGACGTTCAAGTTTAAATGCACGGACGATAAGCCGGCAGGGGTAATGGTCCTTTGGTCAGAAAGGGCGCACTTTGCTTTCCGGTCCGATATAAGCCCAGGTCTCGGAGTGCATGTCGAGAATGCCGTGAAGACAAGCCTTTGCTGCAGCGGGACAAATAGCCTCAAAGAGGAGGCGGAACGTGCCGGACGAAGAAACTGAAATTATAAACAATAAAAACAACTCCGACATAGTCAAAGTGATACGTAAAGATGTTTTCTTGATTCTGGCGCGAGTAACGCAAAGTTGCTCGAGCCCCATCTCGGGAGGATTTGGGGTGTTCAATATTGTTTTCCAAGATGCAAACCTTCACGTAAAAACTCCTAACTGTGAGTCGTAAAAATTATATTGAGGTGCTCATCTGTTATTTGTAAGACCCACGTTTGATTTTACGGTTTTCTCTTCAAAAAATAAGTTCGCAGACATATACGTGCTGTAGCGAACACGGCGACAAAATCCCCTGCGATACTTCGTAGATTTGAAAACATTAATTTAAGGGAGGCCAGCCGAAAACTTATCCAAGTCATTCGCTGCGAATGTATTCTTCAGCTTATTGCCTGTTTGGGGATCAGTTGATCAGCGAACTCTATATCTGTAAATCTCTCTTGCTTCTTGAGTGTAATTATGTCCGATTATACCAGATTTGCAACAAAACTTACCTCCTGGTCCTGGAGTGCGTGTTTGTAAGTGGGGGGTTATTTTATGTGACGTACCGGGGGCCGTATCATTGCCTCGCGGGACGCCGGTTGCCAACCCCGGCGCATAAAAGAACACACCGTCTCTTCGTAATTTTGGCCTTGATTTTGTCCCAACTTCGCGTAAACTGTCCTTTTCGTTTAAAAGGTAACCTACCGTTTTCTACACAGCTACAATGCTCAGCCTCCTTTGAAAATTTCGGTATCCTGAGATTCAATTGTCCTTTGCCCAGTTTTAGTTACCTCCATGCCTTCAATAAGGTAGGCCTGACCCGCTTCTATTGTAACGTGACTGTTTAAGCCAATCACTAAAGCAATCATTTCCTCTATTTGGTTAGTCGGGCCAGGAATAAGCTCGACATCACCATACAACAGAAGGCTTAGACCCGAAAAACATTGACAAGAACACAAAGGCAGCACTTGTGGGTGCACGGGTAAACCGGCAAACAGCGATGGCGGTGTCCTCTTTGCTCTGGGCGATTAGGTGTCAAGCCACCAAAAGAAACACCATAACATTATTATAGCTGGAGTGTTTTACTTGCCTTTAATGACAGGTCTTGCCTTTTTTCATATACAAATAGTTCGAGTTGAAATATATTTGTTGATACGGCTTTTCGTATCAACCTGCAACAATTCATGACGGAGTTGATGCGTGTCCAGGAATTGGCGCCTTCCCTGCATGACCCTATTTTTGTTTCCGCGCCGATCGCAACAATTCGAGTATGACTGCCATTTAATTAAATGCATTTCCGATCACCGAATTTTTTTTTTTTTTTTGTTCCCGGCCTAATAAAAGCTACACGGCTGTGCCTGGGGCAAACATACGTATACGATTTTTCTAAGAAGTTAAGAGCAGGAGGAGAAAACAGAGAGGTTGACTGCAGTGAAAGTCTCAACCCTGTCTCACAGTGGGTCCGGTGCTGGGGTAACGCCGACAAGGTTTGACCAGAGGAAAATTGGCGACTCCCTCGCCGGGGGGAAGAAGCGGGGAGTGGTGTTTTTTAGTTTTGTTTTTGCCCGATCCCCCGATAGTAATCCTGGTGATATCCCACACTGCCTGGTGATAGTTAGGGGGAGAACTTTTGCATTAAAAGGGCGGAAGGAATTATATGTGTTTGTCTTTCTAGACTTAGGCTAGGTGGCGCAAGCTACCGCCCGTTACAATGGGTATAGCCATTAACATCCATCCATCCACCGATCCATCCAAAGGGGATGTGGAGATAAATTTTCTAAAGTGAGTGATGAATATCTGTCCTTCATGCTCTTGAACTTACTTTTCAACCCTTCGAAAGCACGTGTTGTTCTGATAATCGAAGTATTAATTGATAACTTGTGGGCTTTTCTTAAAAGACATTGTTCAGTACCGCCTACATGAATTTGTGTCGATTCATAAAACCGTGACCCGCCATCGCAAGCCATGAATTAACCATGATGTCTTGCACCTGACATGAAAGATTACCGAGCCCACAGGCTATCGATTCCCGGTGATCGATGGTTTCCAAGTGCCGTCAAGAAATTAAATATAGAGCGTAGAATTATGTTCCACAATCTTGTGGATAGCCGAAGAACTGTAGTTTCGGTTTCAACGTAAGTTTGAGCTTGATCCCAAGCTGGTGTTCTGCTAAAAAAATAGTCCGGGGAAAGGGGGTTGTACTTGTCTAACATGGATAACTGCTTGCACCAGTCTTCGTAATAAAGATGGCATTGTTTACATAATTCAACTGTATTGTGGAATATTTTTAGAACACAAAAGCTCTTCAATGAAACTTAACCATGCAGACCCCCCCCCCCCCCCCCTCTTATGTAATGCTCTCACGAGGGCCTTTAAGGGTAAATGAATAAATAAATAAATAAATGATGTTATAGGTGCCGCTTAACATATGATAGTCGACAACCATAACTATAATTTCCAAGGCTGTCCTGAGCCGGCGTGCACGTTTTATGTTCCCAACAAGGCGCACAAAAATGCTAAATATGAAGGAACTGCAATCGAGACTATGACAAAACCAAGGTAGGACACAAGGAAAGCATTCAGCTGGGGGTGTAAGATGTGCTATCTGTGGTTCACCAACTTCAGGATTCCTAGCTTCATTGAAAAGCACACGTGTTACGGAGGCTAACTCTCCGACGAACCGAAAATAGACAGCATCAGTTAGAGTACATGCACTAACCTTCAGAAGTAGTAGCCGTGGGTGTGGGGCACATTTTCTATATTCCGATTTTTTTTTCTTATTTGGCGTTTAATTTGACATAGCAGTAAAAGTTTCGGCGTTTATACGCCTTCCGCACTTACACTGTATTTTCAAAAAAATTAAATTTTAAAATGGTTTTCTTAAAATAATATTAACCTCTGTTTCTTTTTAATAATTTTGATTGCGCATGGAGTAATGTATTTTGATGTGTATTGCTCCATACGCAAGTTAGGAAAATAAAAGCTTTCGCACGGGTCCTTTGAAAATTTACACTTTTCCCGTGGTCAGGAAAGAGTTAAACGAAAAAAAAATGAAAGACGTTTAATTACAACACCCTGTAACGCCGCATTAGAGCGCAGCTCTTCAGGAGGAGGAGGGAAGGGTACTCAAGGGAGGGTATACCCCTCCTCCCTCCTCCTCACCTCCTCATCCTCCCTGCTACTCCTCCCCTCCTCATCCTTCAAGCTCCTCCTCTCCTCCTCCCCATCCTCCCCCTCTTCCCCCTGCCCTTTCCCTCGTCCTTCCCCTGCTCCCCGCGCGTTGCATCACGGGAAATGTGCCATAATGCACCGCGCGGGACCCTCGTGACATCACACGTGACGTCACGAGGGTCCCGCGCGGTGTATTATGGGACATTTCCCATAAACCACCGCGCAGTTACGCCGACGTCGACGGCGACGCCGATGCCGCTCCAGCCGGAAACGGGCGCCTAAGAGCCGCGCTCTAAAAAGAGAAATATGCCCGATATTTCAAAGAACAACTACAAATCGTGATGTCAAACGCCAATGACAGTTTGATGACATTACTTTACACGAATTTCTTAAATGTACAATAAAGACGGCTTGGAAGTTCAGTCGAACAATTAAAATAGATGTCATGTGTATTTCAGGTAATGTTGACGAAGGTTTAGCCTGAACTTGCGCTTGCACGCCGCACAAAGTGATCTAACAGATACAGCCATAATCGCACCGGCACCGACGACAGCGATACCCAAGACAGCGATACAAGTTAGCTTTTGAGTGACGTAAGCGTGCACCAACTTAGGCTCGTTAGACAATTGTTCGAAGACCGCTCGTTTTCGTTTTTGATCGTGAGTTGTTAAACAAATGTAATTTTTAGTTCAGAATGTGTTTATGGGCTGGATTTCATGCACAAAGTGTAACACTCCAGTGTGACAAGAAAGCGTTGAAGGACACATGCAAAGGAAAAAAACATTTTTTTTAAACGGCTTAGATGGAAAAAGGACGCCATAGAACGATTTTACAACGAAGAAAAAAAAATTTTTAGAGCTATATTTACGGCGCAAAACGAATCTGTAGTTGGCGCCCGCGGGCACCGCGGAAAAGTGGTCTGTATTTATCACGTGACTGGTCTTTATTTATCACGTGGTGCTTGCGTTCTTTCGGAAGCTTCCTATGGCCTCTAACAGTAACTTATTCATCTTTGTTTGAAGTAAAACAAAAAACTAAGATGAATAAGTAACTTTTAGACCCCAAAGGAAACTCATGAAAAAGCGCAAGCAGACGTGATAGACCTGTGCGCCGGTCAGACGACGGCGGCGGCACCCCGAAGCAGACGAACTTGTGCGGCGGCGGCGACGGCGGCGTGGGGAAACGCGTTGAAGCGGCGTTCGCACAACGCTCAGCGTGCGGCGGCGACGCAGCGCGGCGGCGCGCGGGCCTACCACGTGACCAGCGGCGGCTCCCGCGAGCGCCAACTACAAATTCGTATAGCGCCGTAAATATAGCTCTAAAAATTTTTTTTCTTCGTTGTAAAATCGTTTTATGACATCCTTTTTCCATCTAAGCTGTCTAAAAAAAATGTTTTTTTCCTTTGCATGTGTCCTTTAAGCGCCGTTCACACATATGCAACCGAGTAAGACCGAAAAAGACCAGACCGGTTTTTAAGCCTCTTGCGACACCTTAGGACCGGATGCGCCGCAGCGGAGCTGGTCCTAAGACGTCGTAAGACGCTTAAAAACCGGTCTTGTCTCTCTCGGTCTTACTCGGTTGCATACGTGTGAACGGGCCTTTACACGCAGGCCAAGACAACACGAACGATGCAAGCCTAGCCCGTAGCAGGCAATGCATGAGCATCCAATGCATATCGAAGGCAAAAGTAGAATCGTACATAAGATCTACAAGTCCGACATCCTTGCTCGTCGCCACAAGTACGAGACAAACAAGTGGGCAAGCATGACAACTAAGTAGAACTTGCCGCCAAAGGTCGTCTGCGATAGCACGTGACTGTGCGCGGCGAGTGATACTTCGTCCAGCATACTTTATTCCGCAGGCGACCATCGGAGGCGAGTTTTACTTAGTCCAGCATACTGCTGAACTGAGATAAATTATTAAAGGGACCATGAAATGACCTTTTTACCGTCAATGTTCACTGAATGCCGAACAGGCATCCGTTTTCGTCTCGGTTTATTAACTTCTACACAAAAAATTATTGAAATATCGACTTTTTCATTCTCTCCAACTGACCGTAAAACAAGCCGTGACGTAGGCCGTTTCCGGAACCGGAAGTTCTCTCGGCAGTAGGAGAATGGGAGTGTTAGCGGCAACGAGTTGGGGTGCGCCGGTAGGTTTTACTGCGCTGATGTCACCGACGTATTTCCTGAATCGGCGCCTCTCATCGCCGCATCGCAGCTGAGCGAAATTCAATGAGATATGTTGCGCTACAGCGACAGCATGGGACTAGTCCCATACGCCGGTATGCCTGTTGGGAAGTGCAGCGAGTCTTCCGGTGAAGACTCCAGAAGTCAACCACCCTGTCATTGTTGGCAGAAGGGCCGGCCCGTGTCAGTCGTTTGCAAAGCGACGTAGATGGCGTTTTTCGCGGCCTCGGAGATGCAGGAGCGAGCCGACGTTAAAAAAGATACGCTTGAACTACGAGTGTCAGCAAGAGCCACGTAAATACCTGTTTACACTCGGAGCGGACGCGCGCGCTTGATGGAAGTGCTGTATTCGCGCTGTTTGTAAGCGCTTCGGGACCGTTCTTTTACGATTGCAACTCGATACTGACGCGACACTCGGCAAAGAAAGGTTGGACCGGGGTTGTACGTATACCTCCCACGAACTGTTATAGCTCGACAGTGACGTGCAGTCTGTCAGAATAAAAATGGCATACCAATAACAAAGTGTACATACCGTGTTACGAAGGTAATCCATACGGCGTTTATTTCAGCTCTATATCACACAAAACAAGAAGATAGAATCGACGAGAGTCCCTTTTCGACGAGTGTTCGTCAACACTGCCTCGGAAAACAAGGGGAAGAGATTGACCTCACCTCTTAATCTAGAATTGAGGTCAGTGATCAAACTATAATACGGGAAGGGTCCACAAGGGTCGCGCGGGCATATTCCATTCAGCACGCCAGCCGGTCGTAGGCAGACGGTCTTGCGACGAAGCAACGCAGCGCCGAGTCGGAATGCCTGCTAGGCCTATATTCTGAGCAGCTCGCTTCGTCGGAGTCGGTGGATTCAGCGTTCTTGTTCGTCGTGGTCTGTTTTAAGTACTGTTTTCTTGCTGCTTGAAGTCGGCACGCGCGGGAAGAACACGTAGAAAAATAAACGTTCAGTCAGTCAGAGTTTTGAGAGGAAGGAAAACAAAGAAAATAAATGTTCGTCGGTCGCCGTCACCCAAGTAACTGTCGGCCCTGCCCTACTGCGCACGCGCAGTAGTTGCTTCGTTTACCACACGATAGATGGCGCTTGGCTCTCAGCATTATCAAATTTGGCAATTTTCGCCACACATCTCTAATTATGCTACAAAATGTGGATCTGAATATTATTTAACAAAACTTTTAGGAAACATTCGCCGGCTATTTATTGTTTACGATCGCGGTGCTGGTGAGGTAGGCTCTTACCCAATAGGCGACGTGGATTTGGCTGACGTGCTCCATTTCCGCGGATGCATCGTAGTGAACAGGCGAAGGAAGGAAGGCGCAAAAGAGTCCAGTTTTCTTTTAAAAGTTCTATAGCAAATAATTTTTTTTTTGGCTCCCTATTTTTGTGTTTTTGTGTTTCTTTTCACATCTTTTACGACGTGCGGTGGATGAAACTCGATTTTAAAATCATTTCATGGTCCCTTTAAGTGCTTAGTCCAGCGTACTCCACTTTCAGCAAAGTATTCTGGACAGTGGTATGCTTCTGCGATGTAGTATTCATCGAAGCTCATGTAATGAGAGATGAATGTACAAAGAAAACAGTGCCATGTGTCGTACTTGCCGTGAGGGCGAAATTATTTACAAGGACTCCGGTGTGCGCATGCGAGCAATGGGAACGGCGAATAGTGAACATGGGTTAAGGACTGAGGAAGGCAAATTCGGTAAGCTGAGTTCTAAAACTATTAGGTTTCTTCTTTATGAACAGCACCTTATGTATTCTGGCTTTCCCCTTTGGGGGGTACCACGTAGAAACACCGTGGGTTCTTTGGGTCCGTAGAGCGACGTGTTTATTGACTCTGCATGCACGCTTTGCCCTCAACAGTCCGAAGTATCGGCACAGTTTCAAGGTGACAAGATCACCGGTCCAACTCCGCGCTGTCGCAATAGACAATCACGGAAAGGGGAAGCGCCTCAAATTGAGCTCCGAGCAAGGCCCTCCCTCGAGTCTCGACAAGATTCACCCCAGGCTGTTCTTTAGGGCTGGCTTCTATAACCTGCGGGAATGGACGCGCACCGGGTTATCGGTAGTAGGTTCGCTCCCCAGAGGGGTGGACGCGTCCAAATATCGAGTTCCCAAAGGGTGTGCCTGAGGCTAGTCGCCCAAGAAGGGCGAGGGAGAGCCGTCCGCAAGGGATATACGGCCTCGCCTCGCATCCGGGACGCGCCCCGACATGGCGACGCCCCACGGCCTGCCTGAGCTAGGCCTAGATAGGGAGACGGGGAACACGTCGTTATCAAAACACTAAACGTATGAAATGAAATTTCTGAATTGGTTAAAGTATACACTGCGGAAGCTTTTTTCATTTTTTCACAGTTGCACTTCGGTGCCTTTCCGAGCTCTTCAGAAAAGTGCGGAAACGGTTCGGTCACGTGGTCTTCAGGATCTACTTCGCCTCCAGAAACTAGTGCGAGGGAATGAAAATCACGCGAACAGAATTAAATGTTGGAACAATAAAGTGCCAACTTTCGATATGTGTGTACAGTGGTCCATTTTATCTTGCGTTTATATCATTTGTATCCAAACGGGGTGGCCAATATTTTGAAGTAACTCGTTAGGAAAGTGGATATATTATGAACAAAAATGGTTGCGACAGGAAGCCTGTAGTTTCGCTATCCAAATTTTATACCCTTCTCCACGCTACGGTATTAATACTCTTTTGATAAAACAGGAGAGCTAGGCCAATTATATATAGAAAGTGGTTAGAAATATGGACACATTAAGGTTAGGAAATGCTCTTCTGGAGTGCCTGCAATTCTGCTTTCCAATTGTGTGAAGAAACTCGTCAAAATACGCAACCTTTTGCAAGTACATGCGAAATATTTGCTAGAACGCCTGGGGGCTTTCTACGCAAAATTTATGCATCTTAGTCTATACCTTTTGGATAAAAAGGACCAATTATCTGAAGGAACTCGTTAAAAAGTAAATACATGGTGGATACGAAATCTATAGACCGAATCCAAAGTTATATCTCGTATGGATTGCATCGTTAAACATTTTTATAAATGCGGGTGCGGCGTGGCAACCATGCTTGGTCCCGAGGTGTTTCGCGTGACCGACGAAGGAGAATATCTGCCAGAACGGAAGAGTTGTCCGCATGGTGTTCCCATGCATGCCCACTAACTACAAGTGAAAAACACGCAGAAGACACTTTCGCATTCCTACACTTACGTGTAGGAATGCGAAAGCATTCTAGTCCGGCGCTGACATCACGCGCAGGCGCGGCGCCACCGCCGGCTTCACGGCTTCCGTGACGAAGCATCTGTGTTCTAGGTTTTAGAGCGCAGCTCTTAGGCGCCCGTTTCCGGCTTAAAGGGCAACTCCGCTCAATTCCGAAAAATTTAGGCTTCCATGTGATTCACATTCACAAAGCACTACTAAACAACTCTACGTCTTCGGATTCGCGAAATGTGGAATATTATTTGTGTAATCCTAATTTAAACATCAGCAGATACCGAAACCGAAACTTCGGTTGCGTCAGGCAACATTGGTCTCGGGTCGTCAGAGTCATGGCACGTCACGTCGAACCACGTGGTCTTGTGACGTTCGGGAGGGAGCAAGAAACCAAACGAGGTCTTCTTTTTTTTTTTTTTTTTTTTTTTTATTGGACGCGGGCAGGTCGCTTTGCATGGCGTGGACGGTGATGGCCCGGGGGCGAGGGGGAAGGGGAGAAGACGAAAGAGGAGAAAAGGAGCGGAGAAACAGACCGATAAGCGCACAGGGCAGCGCATCCCAGGCGCATCCGTGTTACGGTGATCACGTGAACGCCCGGTCAGCCAACACCGGGAGGAGAAACTCATGACGTCATCGTTCAATTTCGCTCTGAGAAGTAAAAACAAACAAAACGTGAGAATAGAGAGTTTTAGGGAACCGTTTTTGCACATCCGATACGGTACGATGGGCCCTCCGGTACGAACTGCGCATGCGCCTGTCTTCTGCGATCTTACCGTAATGCGCTGGGGGAACCGTAAGGCACGACCGGCACGACCAATGGCCGACATGGACAGTCTCGCTTCGTTAGCAAAACGGCTATTTCGCTGGCGGAGAGAGCGTGTCGTGGCTCCAAACATGAATAAAATAAATCGTGGCAGTGCCTGGCAGGAGCGCCATGTGTGACAGCAAGTCCATAAAGTTTGAGTCAGCAAAAAAGAAAAAGAATAAAGAACAAAACGCAATAGGACTTTTTCAATAGAAATAAATTGGTGTTCTGAGCTACCGAGCAGCCAAAATTCGTCTGCTCGGTAGCTCAGTGGACTGGAGCGCCGATTTCTTGAGCTCGTAGAGGACCGGTAGTGGAGAGTTCGAATCCCGCCGGCCCGGGACAACTAGTTTTTTTTTTTTTTTTATTTTTTACAAGTTATAAGTTTTTTTTTTTTTTTTATACAAACATTGGATGTGCATTTTGAGCACTTATCACCCGTTTTTTACAGCTGCTGTTATGACAGGATTATCTGTAGTGGCACCAGAGTGTGCAACAGCCTTCTGCATCAAGGCTCTGGACACATTTTAGTTTAAAAATGTTGCATGAATTAAAAATTTCTGTACAAATGCTAATCACATATATCCCATAAAACGAGCCCTTTGAATATTTGGTGATAGTTTTAATAAGTGCACAGCAGTAAAGTTACAGGTTTTCCTTTATATTTTCTTCGCGGTCGTACCGTACACGGCGCAACGATCGGTACGCGGGCGTACGACCGTGATCGTCTGCTACCTGTACCGTAAGAGAGCAACATGAGCGCCGCATCTACCTCCGTCCCTCCGCCTCCTCCTCGCAAGCGATTTAAAGTAGTAGACAACATCTTTCTACTTCAGGAGCTGCTGGGCGCTACTCCTTTTTCGCTCCAGCACTTTGGAATGACGCAGCGTTGAAAAAGAACTTATCGTTGCGAGGAGCGAAGGAACGGATTGACCTCCTCGTAAATAAAAATAGAGATTTAAGACGTACTGAAAGATACGTCATTTCAGGAATATACACACTGTATGGAAAGTAACGATTTCCCAGAGTCCCTTATGAATATAGAATCCACTAGGGTACTAAAAAAGAAATTAAGGAATTGGTGTCAAGCATTTGAGCTGTAGATATCGTAGCCTAACCGTTGGAGATATTTCGTACTTTTATTTCATGGTTGCGTGAGTAGACTTGGCTATAAACACCTATATTTCATGCTCTAAAGTGTTCCTTTTTGTATTTATTTGTGCTGCTAATTTTGTGTTCCTTTCATTTTTTTTTTTTTGTGCTGCGGAGTGTTTTCTTTTTTTTGTAACAACATGTATTGTAGTTGGTCGCCTGGCCCCACATACAAACAGAATGCTGCTTTTGTGGGCCAGCTCTTTATTTTGTATGACTTGATCTTAAAATACAAATTGAATTAAATTGAAAATTGAATTGAAAATTGTATTGAATTAGCTTTGTACTAGAAAAATGACCGCATCAACTTGAGAAAGTGAGTATATTTTGGTTATTTTTGTATTTTCTTCGAGATTTAATATTTCTAGTTTTATTTGTCCATTGCTTTCTTAATACTCGATCCTGCATTGGGCCTCGAGGGAAAAAGACAGGATCGCTAGCAGACGACTTCGAATGTTGATGATAAGCGCGCGCGAGCGTGTTCTTGTGCCAAATCGAGTTTGCTTTCGGCAACGTTTCAGCATATCAGGACGTGGTTGGTGTAAACATCATATTTGTTGATGTAAAACACCGAAGTTTGCCCGCTGAGAACGCATGATTTATTTGAAAACAGGTTACCATGTACGGCCGAGGCATTATTTTATTCCCCAAGTATATAAATCTGGTAAACTGAAAGAAAAAAAAAAAAAACCAAAATACGCTGGCACGTCATTCGTGGTATCCGCACATCATTCCTGGTATCACAACTTTTTTGTTTACTCAAAAGCTACGCCAAGTTGAACGTCCTATGCCTTGCCGCCAACAAGCGCCTTCTCTTAGTGTATCGGTGCTCGGTGGCACCCGAAAGAAATGCGACTGACTCCGTGTCACGGCAAACCAAAAATAATGTTTATTCCCTCGTGCCCCTGCACAAGTCAGGGCCCCACGGCACGCGCGTGCGTTCCTCGCTTATAGAAAGCGGGAAGTTCAAAAGAGACTCACGCCACACTTAGTGCGCAGACAGTCGTACAAAATCACTTTTTCTAAATTGCTTTCGCTGAATAGAGCCAACTCCAAGTCATGGTCAGAAAGATCGAGCGCCATTGTTGCCGGAAAGCTCGTCTGCTTCTTTAGCAGACGAACATTTTAGAACTTCGCCGTGCTAGGGCTAGGGGCGACACGCCGTGGTGCGCCAGTTTTTGTATTACGGAAGCGCATTCATTCCAGTAAAAAAACGAGACGAACTACAAGTAGGTATACTATTTTTTGGTTCTCTATATATTTAGGGTGCGATCTCTATTTACTTAAGTTTCTGCGATTTGTACAAACCAACGAGGTATAGGGCATTAGAGTGATAAACTGGCAGCTGAAAGTGACCCCCAATTGACCGCCGCCATGTTGTACAATTTTGACCACTAGACACGTGACCAGGCCAAATCTATGACGTAACCAGACCAAATCTCTGGCGTCAATGATAAGATGGCAGCGCCCAGTGCGTGTCAGAAGCGTTGTGGGCGTTGATCGGAGTGTGTGGATTTCGTGAGCGGAATTCGGTTTTTGAGGGTTTTGTGTGCTCTCCCGCGTAGGAATAACGTGAAGTAGGAGGGAATGAGGCTTTTCTTTTTTATTTAATTCAGAGTAAGCCAGATTCGGTCCCGTGCTTCTCGTACGGGCTCGGATCACTACCTCGGACATCGCTCGGTCGTTCGAGTTTAATTAAAATATCCGCAATCGTTAACCACGGGAGCTCCTCCATAATCGCTGAGTCGAAGGATACTTCGAACCCATCCGGAACGCGGAGTCTAAAGGTATGTAGGACGTAACCAGAACGCGGAGTTCTAACGGTACGGCGGACGTGCCCGGGCAATTTTCTTAGCTCGACCGTCAAGATTCGCATTTGAAGCAGCGAGTGAAGTGTTGAAATCTCCGAACTGCTCGGTGCTGAGCTAACTACGGACCACTTCACTATGTGATCCGTAGTGACGTGAAAAAGACCGACGGCGGTCACTCCGGGGGGACGGCGGCTCCCGGCCGCCTGCCGGGTGCCTTCTGTGAAGGGGCGACAGTCGTGTAAGCAGTACTGTACCAGCTTCTCTTATAGTTATGTTGTTCTCGAGCAGCTTCCCGATCACTAAACCCCGCAAACGCGTGCCGAAATTTCAAAAGGCGTCTGCCAACCTGGAAAGCCTTGAACTCCCAGGGAATTTCGGATCATCTGGGAAAGTCAGGGAATCATTCAAAAAGTGGGCTAAATAAGGGAAGACGACTAGTGAAAGCGGCATGGCGGTTGCTCGTCGGCACGGCCATGCTGAATGACATTGCCGAAATGTCATCCTTCGACTCAAAAACTCAAGGAATTTGATCAAAATAGTCAGGGAAAAACTTGAAAAAGTCGGGGAATTTGAAATCAGTAGTTTGTTAGACACAATGTTTGATTTTCTTGGCACTCCACGCGTTTTTACACACGACAGGCACACGCCCGTGTATCACACGGCAGCCAGGCCAAGCGGCTGCCAGCCACTTATGCAAGGTCGATAAGACGCAAGCGTGGAACGCTTTCGGACTGCTGTAAATACACCAGCGGGAGCGTCCGGCCGCAGTCCGACTGCCCACGCTAGGACACCCGACACAGACTCCGCGTCCTGGGTACGTCTGACGTATCTTTAGATTTTGCATCCTAGGTACGTCAGACCTATCTTTAGACACAGCGCCTGATAATAGTAGTGAATAGGGTCACGTTCAGTGCGCAAGTCACTTTATTACACTCGGAGAGCGGAATTCCATTCCCGTTGCGCAGGTAGTTCCTGAGCTAGGCATGCACTTGAAGACTATGTTTCACTCTTTCATAAAGCAAGCTTTGCGGGACCCCTCCGCCCTTGTGCACCCATTCGCAGGTCGTGTCGCCTTTCCTCACGTAACTCCCGCAGGTTCAGTGAGTTGCCGAGCCACTGCAGCCCTGGCGTCGCTCGGTACATACAAGAGGCGGCTCACGTCGGTCGTCCAGCAGCGTACTGGAGGGACGCAAAGCTAGCAGCCTCCTTGGTGCACGCAAGACGAGGCTGAGCAGAGCTCCAAGCTCTTCTGACGCACATGTGCACTCCAATGAGACCGGTGTCGCACCCCGATTCCTAGAGATGTGGTCGCACTGGCAGTCTTGTTGGTCCCTGGGGGCCGTCGAGGAGTGCCAGAAAGCAAAATTCCATCCTTCTTGCGCAGGTAGTTCCCCAGCTAGTCACTTCCTTGGCGACGTCGCACCCTCTCTGGAAGCAAGCTTCGGGATGCTCTTGTGCACCAATTTGCAGGTCGTGTCGCCTTTGCTCACGTAACTCCCGCAGGTCCAGCGAGTTGCCGAGCCGCTGTAGCCCCGGCGTGGCTGGTCGTGCATCCTGGTCCTGGTCGTGCATCAACCACCGCTGCCCATTTCCGCTGAGTGCTTGGGTGTGGTAGCTTGACGTGCTTTCGCAGAAAGCTGTATGCCTTTGCCGAGTAAAAATGGAGCGAGAGGGCAAACTTGCGCACATCCTCTGTACATGCGTTTTTGTTGCGCCTGACTCTTTTTAAGACGAGGTTGCGCATTGTGTTGGTGAGTGCATTGTCAAGTATGTCAACTGCTGGCTTAGGAAGTCGTGTCCTCAGTTCACGGAGCAGCGTGTTCAGCTTCCTAATCCTGGCCGTCTTCCGATTGATCTTCTTCTTTGCCTGTTTCAACAGTTTCCTCGCCTTCTGCAGCTTTTGCCTACTCGTGGCCAGGACCCTGTGCAGTCGTGGTGACACAGCTGCGTACGAGTGGTCACCGAAGGAAGTATTGCGTCGCATGAACACAGCTTCAGGGGGAGTCTCTGACGTCGTAGCCTGAGAGGGGGAAGTAACCGGCTTTACATTGCTTCCAGAACCAGCAGCAGCTTGGGCCTCTCCTGGGGTTGACTGATCAGTCGTCGATCCAGGCTGCCTCTCTGGAGGGTGAGACCTGTCAGCAGAACAACAAGCGGTGACATTCAAGACTGCCTGGATTCCACAAGACTGTGTGCCAGGGCATGCATTCTTGGCAGGTTATACTGTGCAGTGTGCTATGTGACCACACCTTTTATGCGTTGGCCAGAACTGGCACTGACCCACAAAAAGGGGGTGCTGGGAGTTCTGGCTTATGAATAGGGTTCCATGTTTTGGGTGTTTTTTAATTTGTGAGTATTACCTGGCTCAGTGAGCAAAAAAAGAGCCGTGATCAAAGGGTGCAGCCAAAAGCTGTAACCAAAAGTTGTGTCCAAATGCCGTGACCAATGCGACACAATCTAAGGAAAAAGAAAATAAGAGAAAAACAAACAGCTGTGCTTATGTTATCATTTTCGTCATGTGACTTAATTATTAATCACGTGATCGAACAAAAAATAAACCTAGAAATAAATTATCCCCTGCCCGGTTTCGAACCTAGGCTCTCATGATCGCAAAACTAGTGTGCTATTCATTGGGTCAACCTTGCTCATTGACGTCAATATAACTCGGCCAAAGGTAATGCTCACGCATTCTGACATCATGAAAGAAAGCCTGGTGCTCTCGTAGTTTTATTTTTTTAAAAATGGGGGTGATTTTTTGGTGCTTATTTGTTCTCTCGAATTTTGAGCTTTTCAGTGTCTTTTTTTGATATCGACTAAAACTCGGAGTGTCACGGTACTTATGTGGTAAAATCAAATGCATATCTGTGGCGCTTCTAGGAGACACAACATGATATGCACTACTCATTGCTAAATGGAGCACATAAAAACAATTTCCAAAGAAAAAGAGCAGCCTCTCAGACAGTTCAGTGCGGTCGGTGTTGTGGTTCAACAAAAGTACAGACGTTTATCAAGGTTCCCTGCCGTGGAAAGTGCAATTTCTCTTCAAAGCAAGCTCGATTCGGGTTCTTTCGGTTTTTGCAGATTTCAAGAAAAATCGTTTGGAGGTCATATTTTTATGTATATCAGTATATACTGAAAACACGTAACCCACTTATGATTGAATGATTGTAAAAAGCATACAGCATGCCATGGAATTATTATAATGGTGGTGGTTGAAAGTGTTGCAAAGAACCTGAATGTTTTACTCGAACCTATCAACTTGATCCCAAAGATGCCACTTTTCTAGTGATTCGTTGACCACCACTTTCAGATACAAGAGACACACCTTTGCAAGTTGTGCAACTAGTCGCCCGAAGTACCTGAAAACTGGAGCTGGTTACTTCCCCCTCTCAGGCTACGACGTCAGAGACTCCCCCTGAAGCTGTGTTCAAGCGACGCAACACTTCCTTCGGTGACCACTCGTACGCAGCTGTGTCACCACGACTGCACAGGGTCCTGGCCACGAGTAGGCAAAAGCTGCAGAAGGCGAGGAAACTGTTGAAACAGGCAAAGAAGAAGATCAATCGGAAGACAGCCAGAATTAGGAAGTTGAACACGCTGCTCCGTGAACTGAGGAAACGACTTCCTAAGCCAGCAGTTGACATACTTGACAATGCATTCACCAACACAATGCGCAACCTCGTCTTAAAAAGAGTCAGGCGCAACAAAAACGCATGTACAGAGGATGTGCGCAAGTTTGCCCTCTCGCTCCATTTTTACTTGGCAAAGGCATACAGCTTTCTGCGAAAGCACGTCAAGCTACCACACCCAAGCACTCAGCGGAAATGGGCAGCGGTGGTTGATGCACGACCAGGACCAGGATGCACGACCAGCCACGCCGGGGCTACAGCGGCTCGGCAACTCGCTGGACCTGCGGGAGTTACGTGAGCAAAGGCGACACGACCTGCAAATTGGTGCACAAGAGCATCCCGAAGCTTGCTTCCAGAGAGGGTGCGACGTCGCCAAGGAAGTGACTAGCTGGGGAACTACCTGCGCAAGAAGGATGGAATTTTGCTTTCTGGCACTCCTCGACGGCCCCCAGGGACCAACAAGACTGCCAGTGCGACCACATCTCTAGGAATCGGGGTGCGACACCGGTCTCATTGGAGTGCACATGTGCGTCAGAAGAGCTTGGAGCTCTGCTCAGCCTCGTCTTGCGTGCACCAAGGAGGCTGCTAGCTTTGCGTCCCTCCAGTACGCTGCTGGACGACCGACGTGAGCCGCCTCTTGTATGTACCGAGCGACGCCAGGGCTGCAGTGGCTCGGCAACTCACTGAACCTGCGGGAGTTACGTGAGGAAAGGCGACACGACCTGCGAATGGGTGCACAAGGGCGGAGGGGTCCCGCAAAGCTTGCTTTATGAAAGAGTGAAACATAGTCTTCAAGTGCATGCCTAGCTCGGGAACTATCTGCGCAACGGGAATGGAATTCCGCTCTCCGAGTGTAATAAAGTGACTTGCGCACTGAACGTGACCCTATTCACTACTATTATCAGGCGCTGTGTCTAAAGATAGGTCTGACGTACCTAGGATGCAAAATCTAAAGATAAGTCAGACGTACCCAGGACGCGGAGTCTGTGTCGGGTGTCCTAGCGTGGGCAGTCGGACTGCGGCCGGACGCTCCCGCTGGTGTATTTACAGCAGTCCGAAAGCGTTCCACGCTTGCGTCTTATCGACCTTGCATAAGTGGCTGGCAGCCGCTTGGCCTGGCTGCCGTGTGATACACGGGCGTGTGCCTGTCGTGTGTAAAAACGCGTGGAGTGCCAAGAAAATCAAACATTGTGTCTAACAAAGTGCCTGTCGTGTGTAAAAACGCGTGGAGTGCCAAGAAAATCAAACATTGTGTCTAACAAACTACTGATTTCAAATTCCCCGACTTTTTCAAGTTTTTCCCTGACTATTTTGATCAAATTCCTTGAGTTTTTGAGTCGAAGGATGACATTTCGGCAATGTCATTCAGCATGGCCGTGCCGACGAGCAACCGCCATGCCGCTTTCACTAGTCGTCTTCCCTTATTTAGCCCACTTTTTGAATGATTCCCTGACTTTCCCAGATGATCCGAAATTCCCTGGGAGTTCAAGGCTTTCCAGGTTGGCAGACACCTTTTGAAATTTCGGCACGTGTTTGCGGGGTTTAGTGATCGGGAAGCTGCTCGAGAACAACATAACTATAAGAGAAGCTGGTACAGTACTGCTTACACGACTGTCGCCCCTTCACAGAAGGCACCCGGCAGGCGGCCGGGAGCCGCCGTCCCCCCGGAGTGACCGCCGTCGGTCTTTTTCACGTCACTACGGATCACATAGTGAAGTGGTCCGTAGTTAGCTCAGCACCGAGCAGTTCGGAGATTTCAACACTTCACTCGCTGCTTCAAATGCGAATCTTGACGGTCGAGCTAAGAAAATTGCCCGGGCACGTCCGCCGTACCGTTAGAACTCCGCGTTCTGGTTACGTCCTACATACCTTTAGATTCCGCGTTCTGGATGGGTTCGACGTATCCTTCGACTCAGCGATTATGGAGGAGCTCCCGTGGTTAACGATTGCGGATATTTTAATTAAACTCGAACGACCGAGCGATGTCCGAGGTAGTGATCCGAGCCCGTACGAGAAGCACGGGACCGAATCTGGCTTACTCTGAATTAAATAAAAAAGAAAAGCCTCATTCCCTCCTACTTCACGTTATTCCTACGCGGGAGAGCACACAAAACCCTCAAAAACCGAATTCCGCTCACGAAATCCACACACTCCGATCAACGCCCACAACGCTTCCGACACGCACTGGGCGCTGCCATCTTTTCGTTGACGCCAGAGATTTGGTCTGGTTACGTCATAGATTTGGCCTGGTCACGTGTCTAGTGGTCAAAATTGTACAACATGGCGGCGGCCAATCGGGGGTCACTTTTGCCTGATGAACGGTATACTAGTTTATCACTCTAAGGCCCTCTACCTCGTTGGTACAAACAAACGCAAATTTGTCTTTTCTCGATGAGGCGGATGCAGGTTTCCGTTGCCAGGGGGCGCGACCTGTACCGATCGTCTGCTATCGTCTGCAAATACGGTTCCCCCAAAGCCGTTTCAGGGCACACGATCGGTCCACACGCCCGATCCAAGGTATCGATCGTTTTTGTTTATCGATCGTATTTTGTTCCGGTTCCCTAAAACTCTCTAATGACGTATGCACGCCTCTGACGTTGTGGCTCAACGTTGGTCGCTCCATCTCCGTGGCATTGACTGCGTTGGAGATTGCGCCTCGCGCCGCACGCTAGAGTTGGCAGATTTCGGCGACTTGGCTCGCTTGAAGGTTTGCTGGCCAGTTTATTAAATATAGAAACGGAATTAGATCGTAATATTTGACATGGGGTCTTCCTATATGATACTGAAGAGGGCTACACAGTTTTCTAAATATCAAAAATGAAGCGGAGTTGCCCTTTAAGCGGCGTCGCCGTCGGCGTAACCGTAAGGTCCCGTGACCCCCGTGAGGTCACGGGACCCCGGTGAAGTCACGTGACCCCCGTGAGGTACCGTGACCTCACGGTTACGCCGACGGCGACGCCGACGCCGCTCGGAGGGAGGAGTAGCAGGCAGGTTGAGGGAGAGGGAGGGGAAGTATACCCTCCCCTCAGTACCCTTCGCTCCTCCTCCTCAAGAGCTGCGCTCTAATTCGGCGTTACAAGGGGTTGTAAACGGCTTTTATTTTTTCTTTGTGTTTTATTTCTGAGGCGCGTCCGCTTTGATCTTGAGTGGCGCGTGCTTGATGGCGTACTTTTATGGACATCTTTCGGGGACAACGCCGACGCCTTTTTGGCGTAATGGGACATACAAGGCTTTCGCTTTAAAACATCAAAGCGTGTTTTGCGACATTTAAAGAGGCTCACAGTAGCGGTGAAATGCACAAAACTGGTAGGCCTAGCGCGAATGAAGTGGCGGTTGATGCCGTGCGCTTTTCAACGCGGTGCTCAGACGTTTATTCCTCGTATGACTTATGAAATGACAAAGTCAAACTTGAGTGTTTTACGTGCCAAGCCAACGAAGAGCATCTGGCACGCCTCAGCGAAAGACTGGGCATTAATTTGGACCACCTGGGAATTGTTTGACGTACAAAGAAGATCTCGGTTACCTTTGCCCGCGGGAAGCCTCCGTCAGATTCCTACGGCTCCCTACCCAGGTAGGGAGCCGTAGGCCGGTGCTTTGCCACGGAGCTACCGAGGTGGTTTGTGGGGATGGATCTCGTCCATACTCCTTTCTTACCTTTGATTAAACTTAAACCGGCAATCTACTTTCATATTAAAAAAAAAAAAAAAAAAAAAAAAAAAAAAACTGAACTACTGCGGGCGCAGAGATGCGCTCCGATAAGAAACGGAAACCTAGAAACGCGTCCAAATCGAGCGTTTTTCGTAACGCCGTAAAATACTACCCTTGACTTACATCTTTTTAAATGAGTTGAATTAGTTTTTTTCGATAATGCTTAGCATGTTTCTAATTGGAACCATATGTTTATTTTCACTAATTAAAAGTTCACTAGTAAATTTTCGTTAATTATTTAGCTAATTAATATGCGGTTTGCAATGCTTGACGTCCACCGCGGCTGGCAGTTTGTTCTCGGAGAGTTTCTTTTTTTTCTGAACCACCCTACTTTTAGAAATTTTTGAAATCCTTCCCTGAAACACCCGGTATGTTGCTCACGCAGCTCAAGTGAGCTGCTAGGTGTCTGCCAGGCTTTTTTATTTCCCGCAGGCACGTAGCAAAATGGCTTTTTACTTTTTTATTAAAAACGTGTCGATTCCTTCTTGACTAGGACTACTTCCTTTTGACTTTAACTGCATGTTGATACGCAGAAAGCCTGCAAACGTTTTGCTATAATTTTATGTCGAGATATTTTTTTTTTGTTGTTGGCTTTGTATAGCTTCAAGGGGTGTCCAAACAGGATACTTCAGAAATCGTGAGGCATATGTCGGGCGGCAATCCGGTTCCATCAGTTTCTTTTTTTTGCCGAAGGGAATGGTTCCTTCCGTCAAAGTTTGCCTGTGTCCTTGACAGGGGTCTTGAGCATGCTCATCACGTGGGTCCGGACAGTCACTCACACGCTCTGTTGACTGTCGGTGTGTCGCTCAAGGTGTTCGCTGCTGGTCAAGTCCCACGGGAAAGGTAAGGATACGAGGGCGCGGCAGGACAGATGGACAGGCGCACCACTGGCAGGTGACGTGTGACTTCAAGTCTGACGAGCAGCGAGGTCACCGAGAAGCGAAGGAGGCTAGAAGGAAAGTCGTGATGTTTGCCTGGTGATGTCCAAACGTGGTCCAAACAGAAAACGGACTGCCGGACTTGAACTCCCACTTCATATGACGGAGTTGTGTCGCCCTACGAATTCGTAAGTGTCCCAGTTTGGACAGCCCCTGAGTCAAAAGAAAAGCTGTTAACTTTCTGTTGGCTTTGCGTTGATTTGTTTTTTCTGCTAATTTTTTGTTGACTATGTCATCAGAAAGATTCCAGACGTCTTGTTTACTTCGTGCGGAAAATGTTCAGTTCACTTTCTGTGGCCAGTGTCACTAGAAAAGCTGCAGACTTTCTGTTGACTTATTATTGAACGTTTCGTTGACTGTGTCAACAGTGTACACTAAGTTAGTGACTTGATTAACTCGAGTAGTGTAGTGAAATATAAAGAAAAGCAACAATAACAAAAACATTTTTTAAAGCGGTGCAATTTGCACGTCACTCGCCTCGTCCTGAGTGGTGCTAGGCTGAAAAGCGGATACCATCTCCACCTGCGACAGCTAATGTGAAAATTGTTTTTAGTGACTGCGCCAAATAATTATTCCTTGCTGTAATGCTTCGTCGAAACGCTGTTTTACATTTGACAGACTTCTGAGAAGGCAATTGGAGATTTGAAACCTCGATGAACGCTGAGATGGCCACCGGTCGAATGATTACGATGGTCGACGTTACAGTCGACGTTACTGTCGCTCAAGCTTCCAAACCCACTTTGAGCGACAGCTTTTCGACTGCGCTGTAACGTCGACCACCATGAGCAACCAACTCGTGAAGTTTTAACACCGAAAGATTACCTTTAAAATGTAGGACAGTTAACAGGACCGTGGGGTCAGTGGATTGCTTTATGGTTTTCCTTTCTTCTGTTTACTAGGGAACTGTATATGTTGCATGTTACATTCAAATATTATAGAAACAAATTTTCAAAATGAAATATATAAAAAAAATCCTCTTTAGTTAAGCTATTCGGCAGCAGCCAATGAGCAGA